>NC_138769.1:19125159-19482659 GCF_965119305.1 Pelophylax lessonae
CCACTAGGTGTCCTAAGCGCTCACCTCAATGCTCTTTTAAAAAAGCCTTAAATTGTATGCCTCAGCGTACTGCTCCTTCCTCCTTCTTGACGTTTGGGTACCATAATAAATTATCGATTTTCCTCCCTTATATATGCAGCAATATGCCAGGGGTTATCTGCGGACCTTTGTGTCTCCAAAAAAAACAAAGCGGGCCAAAATAGTGAAGTACGTCCCGTATATTTTATTAAATAAATAAGGGTAACACTCACATTGTATATCGTCTTGTTCAGAGCATAACAAACAAATCCTTGCCGATACGTCACTTCCGGTTGGCTATCCTACGCGTTACGCTGCGTACCCACGCAGCTTCTTCCAGGGATCTTCGTGGGTACGCAGCGTAACGCGTAGGATAGCCAACCGGAAGTGATGTATAGGCAAGGATTTGTTTGTTATGCTCTGAACAAGACGATATACAATGTGAGTGTTACCCTTATTTATTTAATAAAATATACGGGACGTACTTCACTATTTTGGCCCGCTTTGTTTTTTTTGGAGACACAAAGGTCCGCAGATAACCCCTGGCATATTGCTGCATATATAAGGGAGGAAAATCGATAATTTATTATGGTACCCAAACGTCAAGAAGGAGGAAGGAGCAGTACGCTGAGGCATACAATTTAAGGCTTTTTTAAAAGAGCATTGAGGTGAGCGCTTAGGACACCTAGTGGGCACCGCACAAAAGAGCACCTGCATGTGAAATTTGGATAAGAAGATTTGGTTGATCACCATATATTCATACATTGATTTTAAAGTACACTTTTGCACTTTATATTGAAACCACCTATTTAAGAGCACAATAATAATTTTATTAGATGAACACGTATTAAGTAGTTTATATATATATATATATATATATATATATATATATATATATATATTTATTTGTCACTCTATATTATATATGCACTGTTGTCTTAAGGAATATTAATTTTATTCAGCAGGTTTTACCACCTAATTGTTTATGAATTGGAGGATTTATATTTGATTGAATTTTATTTATTTTGTATACTGTGATGCATATTTTGTGAACATTATATGAGAAGCATTAAGGCACTTTTTCACATATATATTTATATGATTTAATTAATTTTACATTAGGCACCTTTAAAGCGCGGTACTCCCCCCCAACTATAAGTACTTGTATTGTGTAGGTTACCAATAATAGTACCTGCAGCATTAAAGGAGATAACCAAATATATAATAAAGACAGCGCGAGAATTTCACCAACCCCCTTACAATTGTACACAATGAATGGCTTCCATTCATTAAGAACATTTCTGCTGCATTCTCTGCTGGGTGCTTTATTCTTCTATATAAATAAGAAATTAAAAAAAAAAAAAAAAAAAAACTATCACATACAGTACACAATTTTTCTTTGCCCTGAATAAAAGAAAATATAGGAACCCAATAGGTTCTAAACCCGTGCAAATCAAAAACTAAAAAACAAATAAACTAAAATAAAGAGCTGCGTGTTGTAAAGTGTAAAAAGCACCTATACTGTGAAAAAGAAACAAAGAAACCGCGCTCTTACATCATAAAATACATATCACCAGGACTTGACAAACCCCAGGCCCAATTAGCTGCCTGGCGCCTGGGCACCAGGCAGCTAATTGCCTGCGGCAGGTGTCGTGTCACCAGACATCCCAAGTCTCCTGGTCACCCGCAAGTGCCGCGTGATTTTCCGGCTGTCTGTGCCAGCTGTGATAGAACGGAGCCGATGCTTCCTGTATAGTTCCAGCTCCATCCTGTAACAGGCGGAGTGATATCAAATGCACTCCGCCTGCCAGGAGACCAAGAGATACAGGAAGCATCAGCTCTGCATGCTTCCTCCAGTGTCGCTCCTCATACTTTCCGCCAGCAGTAGCCGCCAGCAGTAATTCACATGTGCTAGGGGTGACATCCAAGCCCCCAGCACATACACATACCTGTAATTATCCCAGCATGTGCAGTGTTTCTGACTCCTACCACCATGACCGCCAGCAGTAGCCACCAGCAGTGGCCGCCAGCAGTGACCGCCAGCAGTAAGTCACATGTGCTAGGGGTGACATCCAAGCCCCCAGCACATAACTGTAGATATCCCAGCATGTGCAGTGTTTCTGACTCCTACCTCCTACCACCGTAGCCGCCAGCAGTAAGTCACATGTGCTAGGGGTGACATCCAAGCCCCCAGCACATAACTGTAAACATCCCAGCATGTGCAGTGTTTCTGACTCCTACCACCATCACCACCAGCAGTAGCCGCCAGCAGTAAGTCACATGTGCTAGGGGTGACATCCAAGCCCCCAGCACATAACTGTAGATATCCCAGCATGTGCAGTGTTTCACACTCCTACCACCATGGCCACCAGCAGTAGCCGCCAGCAGTAAGTCACATGTACTAGGGGTGAATCCAAGCCCCCAGCACATAACGGTAGATATCCCAGCATGTACAGCGTTTCTGACTCCTACCACCATGACCATTTCAAATCACTGAAGTGGTCACGGTGGTTGGAGTGTTCCTTTAATATCTCTCAGAAGAAGTAAACCAAGTACACACGTGTCGAATGCCGGGCAAAATCAGCCGGTTCATTAAAAACTGCCCGCCACTGGGCCCGTGTGTATGGCAGCCAGTCTGACAGGAGCCGGCCATTCGGCATCCGCGAAAAAAAACTGGCTCCTAACTTTTTTAGCTGGCTCTTAGATTTCAAGCAAATTTGTCAAGCCCTGCGTATCACCATAGTGAATAAACAATAGTGAACAGACAAATACATAAAAATATCTTCATTTAAATTATAGAAAATACACGCAACTTTTATGTATTCTCTATCATTTAAATGAGGATGTAAGAGCGCGGTTTCTTTGTTTTTTTTCTTTGCCCTAAGCCTTTAGGTTTTCCTTCTACAAAAAGGAAAAAAAAAGAAAAAAAACTTGGCGATTTTTTATTGAGGGTATAAAGATACCTCACAGATGTGCGCTGTTTTCCTCCATACAACAAACTTTAGAACATCTAAATTAGCCTGAAAAGTTCTGATAACTGGAAGATTACAGAATGTCAGTTCTAGTAGCAGTGTCACCTGTGTGCCTGCGGGGGGCGTCCCCAAAGAGGTCTTTCACCACAGACATGGCACGGTCTGATCGCTCCAGGACATCCTTCATCTGATACTGATCAGAAAGAATCTAACAAGAGAAAAACAATTCACACAGAATAAACACCTCACCTACTTCTGATGATCGAATCCATACTGTACAAGTCTTTCTGATTACTGTTATCAATTCACATGTGCAAAGAACAACAAAGCAGCAGCATAGAATTATATAGCCCAAAATACGAAAATGTTTATTAATGACATTGCTTTTACCAGTTGAATCTGCGTACACTCACTGGCCACTTTATTAGGTACACCTTGCTAGTAGCGGGTTGCACCCCCTTTTGCCTTCATTCTTGGTGGCATAGATACAACAAGGTGTTGGAAACATTCCTCAGAGATTTTGCTCCATAGTGACATGATAGCATCACACAGTTGTTGCAGATTTGTTGGCTGCACATCCATGATGCCAATCTCCCGTTCCACCACATCCCAAAGGTGCTCTATTGGATGAGATGTGGTGAGTGTGGACTGTGGAGGCCATTGGAGTACAGTGACCTAATCTGGTGAGTGTAGAGGCCATTGGAGGACAGTGACCTCTAGTGAGTGTGGAGGACTTCGGAGGACAGTGACCTCTGGTGAGTGTGGAGGACTTCGGAGGACAGTGACCTCTGGTGAGTGTGGAGGACTTCGGAGGACAGTGACCTCTGGTGAGTGTGGAGGACTTCGGAGGACAGTGACCTCTGGTGAGTGTGGAGGACTTCGGAGGACAGTGACCTCTGGCGAGTGTGGAGGACTTCGGAGGACAGTGACCTCTGGCGAGTGTGGAGGACTTCGGAGGACAGTGACCTCTGGCGAGTGTGGAGGACTTCGGAGGACAGTGACCTCTGGTGAGTGTGGAGGACTTCGGAGGACAGTGACCTCTGGTGAGTGTGGAGGACTTCGGAGGACAGTGACCTCTGGTGAGTGTGGAGGACTTCGGAGGACAGTGACCTCTGGTGAGTGTGGAGGACTTCGGAGGACAGTGACCTCTGGTGAGTGTGGAGGACTTCGGAGGACAGTGACCTCTGGTGAGTGTGGAGGACTTCGGAGGACAGTGACCTCTGGTGAGTGTGAAGGACTTCGGAGGACAGTGACCTCTGGTGAGTGTGGAGGACTTCGGAGGACAGTGACCTCTGGTGAGTGTGGAGGACTTCGGAGGACAGTGACCTCTGGTGAGTGTGGAGGACATTGGAGGACAGTGACCTCATTGTCATGGTGTAGAAACCAGTGGTGAGATGATTGGAGCTTTGTGACATGATGCATTATCCTGCTGGAAGGAGCCATCAGATGATGGGTACACTGTAGTCATAAAGGGATGGACATGGTCAGCAACAATACTCAGGTAGGCCGTGGCATGTAAACAATGCTCAATTGGTACTAAGGGGTCCAAAGTGTGCCAAGAAAATATCCCCGACACCATTACACCACCACTACCAGCCAGAACCATTACCCCCTCCTCCCCTACACCATTACACAACCACCACCAGCCTGAACCATTACCCCCTCCTCCCCCACATCATTAAACCACCACCACCACCAGCCTGAACCATTGATAGAAGGCAGGATGGATACATGCACCAAATTCTGACTCTACCATCTGAATACCTCAGCTAAAATCCAGACTCATCAGACCAGGCAACGTTTTTCCAATCTTCTATTGTCCAATTTTGGGGATCCTGTGTGAATTGTAGCCTGTTTCCTGTTCTTAGCTAACAGGAGTGGCACCCGGTGTGGTCTTCTGCTGCTGTGGTCCATCTTCTTCAAGGTTTGATGTGTTGTGTGTTCAGAGATGGTATTCTGCACACCTTGGGTATAACAAGTGGTGATTTGAGTTACTGTTGCCTTTCTATCATCTGGAACCAGTCTGCCCATTCTCCTCTGACATCAACAAGGCATTTTCCTCCACACAACTGCCACTCACTGGATATTTTCTCTTTTTCCCACCATTCTCTGTAACCCCGAGAGATGGTTGTGTGTGAAAATCCCAGAAATACTCAGACCAGCCCGTCTGCCACCAACAACCATGCCACGTTCAAAGTCACCTAAATCCCCTTTCTTCCCCATTCTAAAGCTCGGTTTGAACTTCAGCAAACCTTCTTCACCACGTCTAGATGCCTAAATGCATTGAGTTGCTGCCATGTGATTGGCGGATTAGCAATTCGCGTTACCAAGCAATTAAACAGGTGTACCTAATAAAGTAGCCAGTGAGTGTAATTTTGCCTTCCCTGGTCCCTTCACTTCCTAAGCACCCCCCCCCCCCCAACTCATCAAAACGGTAAAGACGTTTTTAACCAGTTCTGGACCGGAAGATTTTCCCCCTTAATGACCAGGCCATATTTTGCGATTTGGCACTGCGTTAATTTAACAGACAATTGCGCGATCGTGCAACGCTGTACCTTAATAAAATAGATTTTTTTCCCCACAAATAGAGCTTTCTTTTGGTGGTATTTGATCACTTGTGCGATTTTTATTTTTTGCATTATAAACAAAAAAAGAGCGACAATTCTGAAAAAAAAAAAAAAAACAATATTTTTCACATTCTGCTATATGACAGTCCCAATAAAAAAAATGAAAAAATCAAAATTTAACATTTTAGGCCAATTTGTTTTCTGCTACATATTTTTGGTAAAAAAAAAAAAGAAAAAAAACGCAATCAGCATATTTTGATTGGTTTGCGCAAAATTTATCGTATCTACTAACTACAGGAAAGATTTTATTGTTTTTTTTTTTTTTACTAGTAATGGCGGCGATCTGCGATTTTTAGCGGGACTTCGACATTGCGGCGGACCGATCGGACCCCTGACTGACATTTCTGACACTTTTGGGGGTACCAGTGACATGACTACAGTAATCAGTGCTAAAAATATGCACTGTCACTGTAATGACACTGGCAGGGAAAGTGTTAACACAGTGGGTGATCAAGGGGTTAAATGTAAGCCTAGGGACGTGTTTCTAACTGTGGGGGGGCGTGGCTTGTGAAATGATCACAGAGACATGTGTTCCAATATAGAAGGAACACAGGCGCTCTGTGATCATTCCAGAGAGAAGAACGGTTGGCTGTGTTTACAACAGCCGACCGTTCTTCTCTCTCAGCGGGGAACGATCTCGAATATCAGGCGGCAATCGGAGCCGCTTGCCCCGTGCATCGATGTCCCCGCTGCAGAGTGGGGGCGGGTGCGCGCCGCCACATGCTCGGCCCCTAGCTGCAGGTGCGCGACCGACGCAGGAAGCCGCACTGCTGCAGTAAAAAATGTGGCGGGCGGTCGGCAACCAGTTAATATTGTGAAAACACTCTTCCAATACCTCCATCATCAGGGCCAGCCGCCTCTCCTCCATCGGGTCTGCAGCTCCTCCATTTTGTTTCCTCCACTTCTTCCTTAGGGATTTCTTCTGAAGCTCCCACTGCGCCAGCAGCTGATTCTTAGATTTGTGTATCTCGTGTCTGTGGGCCTAGAAAACAGACAAAAATGTAAGAAAAAACAGACATTGCCTAAAGCTAAAATCTGGAAAGATTGTTTACCCATTTCGCCCCCTTTCCTGACCTACACCAGCCCAGCCTCTCCAGGATGTGTCCACACCTCGACCCGATGTGTTCACACCTCCTCCATCCGATGTGTTCACACCTCCTCCATCCGATGTGTCCACACCTCCTCCATCCGATGTGTCCACACCTCCTCCATCCGATGTGTCCACACCTCCTCCATCCGATGTGTCCACACCTCCTCCATCCGATGTGTCCACACCTCCTCCATCCGATGTGTCCACACCTCCTCCATCCGATGTGTCCACACCTCCTCCATCCGATGTGTCCACACCTCCTCCATCCGATGTGTCCACACCTCCTCCATCCGATGTGTCCACACCTCCTCCATCCGATGTGTCCACACCTCCTCCATCCGATGTGTCCACACCTCCTCCATCCGATGTGTCCACACCTCCTCCATCCGATGTGTCCACACCTCCTCCATCCGATGTGTCCACACCTCCTCCATCCGATGTGTACACACCTTGACCCGATGTGTACACACCTTGACCCGATGTGTGTACACCTCGACCCGATGTGTACACACCTCGACCCGATGTGTACACACCTCGACCCGATGTGTACACACCTCGACCCGATGTGTACACACCTCGACCCGATGTGTACACACCTCGACCCGATGTGTACACACCTCCATCTGATGACTGGGGCCTCCGGTGTTTGTTTACATCCAGCCATTTGATTAGGGTAACTATAGGTCACAGCCTGGGGTACAAGGATGAGGGAGGCCGAAAGGTGTGCAAGATATTGCTACCCATCCTCGGAAATCAAGCAGCACGCTGGTGAATTATCCTGAGAACCCAAAGTTCCCCAGTCTGGGCACAGGTAGTGATCAAACACATGGACACTCAAGTTATCACAGCCTACAATAATGACAGCACCCCCTAGAGCAGGGGGAATGAATTAAAATTCACCGAGGTCTGATCAGTAAAATATTCTTCCAACAGAGGTCCGAATCGCATGTTTGTGGAGTGTCTCAGATCCTGCCCATCACAACTCCTCATTTTATATATCACAATCCCATTCTTACATCAGTGTCCTCAGGCCCCCCCCCCACCTCAGTTTTCCTTCACATTAACTCTTCCCCCCACCCCAACACTACCATCCTTTACATCAACCCCCACAGCTCACCCCTTTTACATCACCCCCCTTCCACAGCGCTGCCCCCCTTTACAAACCCCTCACTGCCCACCTTTACAACCCCCCCCCACATTACAACCCCCCCCAGCACTGCCCCACATTACAAACCCCCCCCCCCGAGCAATGCCCCCTTTTCATCTCTACCCCCCACAGCACTGCCCCCCTTCACATCACCCCCCCCCCCAGCACTGTCCCCCCTTTACATCACATCTCCCCTTCCCACCAGCACTTGCCCCCCTTCCCATTACCCCCACAGCATTGCTCCCCTTTATACCCCCCATAGCACTTGCCCCCCTTGCCTGCCTGGGCTTCATGGGATCCCAGCTGGCCCTCCTCGCTCAATCATCCCATGTGATGTTACACACAAGGCCAGGGATGGACATGAGAAAAGAAAAAATAATTTCCATCTAAAAAGAAGAAATTGCCAGGACCAAAGATCCCAGCAAAGAACTAGGTCCTTACTCCTGACTAGACAGAAAAAAACTGGAGTGCCTATAGCTGAGAGAGGGCGTATACCCCCTGGGACTGCCCTTTGGCGTAGGCAGACTTTTTTTCTGCATAGTGTCCTACTCCTGTAGGGGGCAGTATAACCCAAAGGTTATGAAGATCTGAAGCTGTGTCCGTCAATGAACAAAATAAATATGGCATACTGTGACCAGTGCAGTACAGCATCATCATCATATAACTGGTGACAGAATGTAACAAAAAAAAATTAATACCATTTTTTAACCACTTGCCACCCAGGCCAATTCCGACACTCCTCTCCTACATAAAAATCATAATTTCTTTGTAAGAAAATTACTCAGAACCCCCAAACATTATGTACAGTATCTCACAAAAGTGAGTACACCCCTTACATTTTTGTAAATATTTTATTCTATCTTTTCATGTGACAACACTGAAGAAATTACACTTTGCTACAATGTAAAGTAGTAGTGAGTGTACAGCTTGTATAACAGTGTAAATTTGCTGTCCCCTCAAAATAAATCAACACACAGCCATTAATGTCTAAACCGCTGGCAACAAAAGTAAGAACACCCCTAAGTGAAAATGTCCAAATTGGGCCCGAAGTGTCAATATTTTGTGTGGCCACCCTTATTTTCCAGCACTGCCTTAACCCTCTTGGGCATGGAGTTCACCAGAGCTTCACAGGTTGCCACTGGAGTCCTCTTCCACTCCTTCATGATGACATCACAGAGCTGGTGGATGTTAGAGACCTTGCGCTCCTCCACCTTCCGTTTGAGGATGCCCCACAGATGCTCAATAGGGTTTAGGTCTGGAGACATGGTTGGCCAGTTCATCACCTTTACCCTCAGCTTCTTTAGTCTTGGAGGTGTATTTTGGGTTGTTATGTTAGAATACTGCCCTGCAGCCCAGTCTCCAAGGGAGGTGATTATGCTCTGCTTCAGTATGTCACAGTACATGTTGGCATTCATGGTTCCCTCAATGAACTGTAGCTCCCCGGTGCCGGCAGCACTCACGCAGCCCCAGACCATGACACTCCCATCACCATGCTTGACTGTAGGGAAGACACACTTGTCTTTGTACTCCTCACCTGGTTGCTGCCAAACAGGTTTGACACCATCTGAACCAAAGTTTATCCTGGTCACATCAGAGCACAGGACATGGTTCCAGTAATCCATGTCCTTAGTTTGCTTGTCTTCAGCAAACTGTTTGCGGGCTTTCTTGTGCATCATCTTTAGAAGAGGCTTCCTTCTGGGATGACAGCCATGCAGACCAATTTGATGCAGTGTGCGGCGTATGGTCTGAGCACTGAGAGGCTGACCCCCCACCCCTTCAACCTCTGCAGCAATACTGGCAGAACTCATACGTCTTTTTCCCAAAGACAACCTCTGGATATGACGCTGAGCACGTGCACTCCTGTTAAGCCGCTGTATGGTCTTGGCCACCGTGCTGCAGCTCAGTTTCAGGGTCTTGGCAATTTTCTCACAGCCTAGGCCATCTTTATGTAGAGTAACAATTCTTTTTTTCAGATCCTCAGATAGTTCTTTGCCATGAGGTGCCATGTTGAACTTCCAGTGACCAGTATGAGAGAGTGAGAGCGATAACACCAAATTTAACACACCTGCTCCCCATTCACACCTGAGACCTTGTAACACTAACGAGTCACATGACACCAGGGAGGGAAAATGGATAATTGGGCCAAATTTGGACATTTTCACTTAGGGGGTGTACTCACTTTTGTTGCTAGCGGTTTAGACATTAATGGCTGTGTGTAGGACAGCAAATTTACACTGTTATACAAGCTGTACACTCACTACTTTACATTGTAGCAAAGTGTCATTTCTTCAGTGTTGTCACATGAAAAGGTATAATAAAATATTTACAAAAATGTGAGGGGTGTACTTATTTTTGTGAGATACTGTATGCTTTAAAAAAATTTACAGGTTACCCGTTTAGAGTTTAGAGGAGGTCTAGTGCTAGAATTGTTGCTCTCGCTCTATTGATCACGGCGATATCTCACATGTGTGATTTGAACGCCATTTACATATGTAGGCGCGACGTACGTATGTGTTCACTTCTGCGTGTGAGCATGCGAGGACAGGGGAGCTTTAATCTTTTATTGTTTATTTTACTTTTATTTTTGTATTTTGACTATTTCCCTTTACATTTTTTTATTATCACTTTTATTCTTATTACAAGGAATGTAAACATCCCTTGTAATAGGAACGGGGCATGACAGGTCCTCTTTACATAGAGATGTGGGGGTCTATAACACCCCACATCTCTCCTCTAGGCTGGAAGCCCAAACAAAAAAAAAAAACACACACGATCTCAGCTTCCTAGCTGAGGCAACGGCAGTGTTTACAAGTACAACTGCTGAGGCCAGACGTGACGTCATAACGATACGCACGGCCTCCGAAGGTCATAGAGATGACCAGGGACCATCGGATCCTTGGTCAGCTCTATGGTTAACGGCCGCCGCCGGCCTAATCATTCTCAGGCTTACTGGTCGCACGAGAGAGCTGGTAGATACACCAGGGGTCGGCAAGAAGGGGGGGGTGTCCCCTCCCGCCGCCTGTAAAAACAATCAAGCGGCCGAATAGCCATTATGATAATTTCTACAGTGCAAGGAATTGCAGTCTGACAAAGAAGATATCTGAATTATGCCTGCAGGTGAACCCATCATTCAGATATCACCATTCAAAATCTGTGACGTCATATGACATTGTTGGGCGAGAAGTGGTTAAAATATATTTTTTTTTTTTTTTTTTTTACATACTGTGACCAGAGAAATACATTGTTACCATAGTAACACTGTACCACTATGGGGGTTGATCAGCGTTTTTTTTTACATACTATAATTGGTTATAGCAGTGAATTCCACTGCTATCAGCAAATATTTTTACTGAATGACAGTGTGTAGACATTGTGTATTGTTGGGATTAGCTGTTATTGGTCACAGCTAATCACATGGTACAAATGGGCTGTGATTGGCTCTCTCTGTACCATGTGATCAATGTGACTAATTACAGCTAGCAACACAATTGTATACAATGAATGGCATGAAAGGAAGCCATCCATTGTTTACAATTGTCATGTAATCTGCTGTGATTGGTCACAGCAAACACATGACACTGGCAGCAGGCCGGTACAGCGATTAGTCATCCGCTGTGTCCACCGAACATAGCAGGTGACGTATCGTACCAGAGCGGCCACGTGAGGCGCGTTCTCGGGGGGGCGGCATATGATGTCCTCCCAGAACCATAGGGTTTCCGCCAGTCCGTCATTTTACAAGCAGTTACCAGAATCACCCCCATTACTAACAACTATAGAAAAAGTTTGGCACTAGCTGTCATTTTTAAAGGAGCATTGTAGCTACCTGGCTCCTGAGATTTGTCCAGCCCTGGCTTAATGGCCCGTTTATCTACAACCCTCTCTTCTCTACATCTGTTCAGAATTTAGAAAGCTTGTCTGAGCTTTCAGAAAACAGGAGGCAGAGAGCTGACATTACACACTACAGAACTCATTGAGAACTTGAGAGCTGACTGGATGGGAAGGGACACACCCCCCATCTACACAGCACACGAAACAGAGCTGAGTCTGCCAATCACAGGCTGTGTGCTGGAGCTCCCTCCGCGGTCACCCTTTTATCTCTTGGTGTCAGGAAAACTTGTCAGAAGTGATTCAGGCTGATTACAACTACTTTAACCACTGTGCCACTGAGTACCGTAGTACTACTGCGGCAGAGTGGCTCGTTATCGTCTGACGACGTAGACCTACGTCGTCGGACACTCCCCCTTGTGGGCGGCGCTGCGCGCCGCCGGAGGCTCGCTCCCGCTGTATTCATTCACAGCGGGAGTCGGGCCAGGGGAGGAGCAGCGGCGATCGCCACTGCTCTGCCCTGATCGTCGGGGATCTAGTGTGGAGATCCGCCTGCCTGTGTAAACACAAGCGGGCGGATCTCCCAAGTGACAGGGAGTGACAGATCACTGCTGAACACTCCGATCTGTCCCTGTGTCACACAGTCACCCCCCCCCCCCCACACGTCAGTAAGCCCCAGGCATACATTAACCCTTCCCTCTCCAAAAAAATTAACCCCTTCCCTGCCAGTGTCATTTTTACAGTAACAGAGCATATATATAGCACTGATTACTGCAGTAATGTCACTGGTACCCCCAAAAAAGTTTCAAAAATGTCAGTCAAGGGTCCGATCTGTCCGCCGCAATGTCGCAGTCCCGCAAAAAAAAAAAAAAAAAAAAAAAAAAAAAAAAAATCGCAGATCGCCGCCATTACGCGTTAAAAAAAAAAACACCAAAAATTACAGAAATCTTTCCCTTTGTTAGAAAACGCAATAACTTTTGCGCAAACCAATCAAAATACGCTTATTGTGATTTTTTTTTACCAAACATAGGTAGCAGAAAACAAATTGGCCAAAAATTTTAAAAAATTTTGATTTTTACATTTTTTTGGGGGGAATTTCATATAAAAAAAATGTGAAAAATATTGTTATTTTTTCAAAATTGTCGCTCTTTTTTTGTTTATAGCACAAAAAGTAAAAATCGCACAGGTGATCAAATACCACCAAAAGAAAGTTCTGTTTGTGGGGAAAAAAGGACGTAAATTTCGTTTGGGTACAGCGTCGCACGACCGCGCAATTGTCAGTTAAAGTCGCACAGCGCCGAATCGCAAAAAGTGGCCCAGACGTAAGACAGCAAAATCCTCCAGTGGTAAAGTGGTTAAGACATATCAAGTTATAGTGGTTGTAAAATCAGAAGGTTTTTTTTATCTGAATACATTCTATGCATTAAGATAAAAAGCCTTGTGTGTAGCAGCCCCCTAATACTAACCTGAGCCCCCTCTCTATCCAGCATTATCCTCGAGTGCCTCAGGTATCTCTCTCCTGGCTGAGACACAGCAACGGCGCCATTGGCTCCCGCTGCTGTCAATCAAACTCAGCCAAGCAAGAGAGAGAAGGGGCGGGGCTGAACAGCAGCCTTGTCTCTGAATGGAGCTGCAGCTCAGCTCGGGTGCCCCCCATAGCAGGCTGCTTGCTTTGGGAGCACTCAAAAGGAGTGAGGGGCCAGGAGCTCAAGCAAGGGATCGGGGAAGAGGAGGATCCGGGCTGCTCTATGTGAAACCAACTGCACAGATGAGGTAAGTATAACATGCTTGGTATTTTATTTAAAAAAAAAAAAAACTTTACAAAACTTTACAATCACTTTAAAAAAAGGGTATCGAAAAGCATCAGCTGGTGATTCCCCTGTTTAACCACTTCTGGACCAGAAGGATTTGCACCCTTAATGACCAGGACATATTTTGCGATTCGGCACTGTGTTAATTTAAGGGACAATTGTGCGGTCGTGCGACGCTGTACCTAAATAAATTTGACGTCCTTTTTTTCCCACAAATAGAGCTTTCTTTTGGTGGTATTTCATCACCTGTGCGATTTTTATTTTTTGCGCTATAAACCAAAACAGAGCGACAATTCTGAAAAAAAAAAAAAAAACTTTAATTTTCACATTCTGCTATATAAAACATGCCCAATAAAAAAAATGAAAAACAAATCAAAATACTCTTATTGCGATTTTTTTTTACCAAAAATATGTAGCAGAAAACAAATTGGCCTAAAATGTTAAAAGAAATTTGATTTTCCTTTTTTTTTTTTTTATATTTTAGTCCAATTTGTTATCTGCTACATATTTTTGGTATTTTGGTAAAAAAAAAAAAAAAAAAAAAAAAAAAAAAAAAAAAAAAATCGCAATAAGCGTATTTTGATTGGTTTGCGCAAAAGTTATCGCAGCTACTAACTACGGGAAAGATTTATGTCATTTTTATTGTATTTTTTTTTTTTTTTTTTACTAGTAATGATGGTGATCTGTGATTTTTTGCGGGACTGCCACATTGCGGAGGACAGTTCGGACCCCCGACTAACATTTTTGGGGGGGGACCAGTGACATTACTACAGTAATCAGTGCTAAAAATATGCACTGTTACTGTAATAATGACACCGGCAGGGAAGGGGTTAACATTGTGGGTGATCAAGGGGTTAAAGGTGTACCTAGGGGCGTGGCTTGTGAAATGATCATAGAGACATGTGTTCCTATATAGAAGGATCACAGGAGCTCTGTGGTCATTCCAGGGAGAAGAACGGTCGGCTGTGTTTACAACAGCTGGCCGTCCTCTCTCAGCGGGTAGCGACCGCGGTTGGCTGGCGACATTCGCGGCCACCAGCCCCCTGCATTGTCATCCCCGCTGCCGAGTGGGGGCGGGAGCGCGCGCCGCCCCCTAGCGCCAGGCGCGCGACCGTTGTAGTCCTATGTCAGTCCGCGCAGGAGGGACCGCCTGCCGCAGTAAAACTGGTTAAATGAGATGAACCGACATCCGGCCATCCAGAAAGTGCACTGTGCAATGTAGATGAAACAAGGATCCTCCACCAGCCGAAACCACTTGGCGTACACCTCCTTCTCTCTCAGCGGGGGAGCGATCGCGGGGGTCCGGTGGCAATTGAAGCCGCCTCCCTGTGCATCGGCTTCTTCACTGACAAGCGGGGGCGGGAGCGCGCCGGCCCGACTCACCCCTAGCTGCCTGCGCGTGACCGACTCATACCTACAGCGGTTTGCGCAGCAGCGGATGCCTGCCGCAGTATAACTGCAGCAGGCGGTTGTAAAGTGGTTAAAACAAGGGCATTAAAAAGCATCAGCTGGTGATCTCCCTGTTTAAACGTTATATGTGATAATAATAAGGATAATGGATTTCAGCTTATATAAATCACATAACAATAAAGTAAACCTCCATGAAGATTACTACAATCACTCACCAGTTCCTCTGGGGTAGCCCGGTGTACATTGAGATCTTGAACGGAGCTCTGAAAACACAGCAAGTGATGGGGTCATTGATCACATACATATCCTGCAGGTACTACATGTATAGATGAGGGAAATAACACAGACAGGAGCAGTGGGGAAGTCTCAGCATTTTCACAAGTTTTGGATCCCATTGGAGCCAAGTCCTAACCTAGCTGGTACTTCCAGGTACGAAGGAACATGTGACAGTTCTGGGCCAATCAGGGAAGTCCAAAGCCCTGTGTTAGCTACAACTTCAGCAACAGATTACCAACACAGGGCCCCCCGTCCTGTTCCACCTGGTGGCCAAATAGAACAGCCGGGGATGAAAGGAGGGCAAGTATTTGTGCCTGGGCAAGACTTCATTAAGAGAACCCGTTGCTGTGCTCTTCGTCGGTAAAGCAATGCAGGGCAAAAGCAAAGATTAAAGCTGAAACCCCAAAATTCAGCCACTTTGTAAAATGTGCTGGATATTTATGGGGTAAATCCAATGAGGTGCATGCCACCCTGTGGACTTATCTTTTTATTTAACAGTTTACATTTTTCCTGAGTGCTGGGAGTACAGCTATTGCTACATTTTCAGAGCTCCAATACTAAACCTTCTAGGTCCCAGCAGCTGCAGAGTTGGTTGCAGTTGCTGTGCCCGCCCCTCCTACTGCCCAATCACAATGCGCTATGTATTACGTGAAATCATTTACAAAAAAAACAAAGCCTTCTGTGAAAGCAGAAGGCAAGGGTGGGCACAGAGGCTGTGTGTGAGAATACAAAGTCTCTCCTGTAAGCTATTGCTATACTCCCGGCGCTCAGTAAAACTGTAAATAAGAGTGATTAGGTGGCATGCACCTTATTGGATTTAACCAACAGTATACCAGCACATTTTACAAAGCCTTCTGTAAATGTACAGCAGAAGAAAGGAGCGGGCAGAGAGGCTGTGTGTGAGAATACAAAGTCTCTCCTGTCAGCTATCGCTATACTCCTGGCGTGGCATGCGCCTTATTGGATTTAACCAACAGTATGCCAGCACATTTTACAAAGCCTTCTGTAAATGTACAGCAGAAGAAAGGAGCGGGCAGAGATGCTGTGTGTGAGAATACAAAGTCTCTCCTGTCAGCTATCGCTATACTCCCGGCGCTCAGTAAAACTGTAAATAAAAGCGATTAGGTGGCATGCGCCTTATTGGATTTAACCAACAGTATGCCAGCACATTTTACAAAGCCTTCTGTGAATGGACAGTAGAAGGTGAGGGCGGGCAGAGATGCGGTGCGTGAGAATACAAAGTCTCTCCTCTACACTATCGCTATATTCCCAGCGCTCAGGAAAACTGTAAATAAAAGTGATTAGGTGGCATGCCTTCATTGGATTTAACCAACAGTATGCCAGCACATTTTACAAAGCCTTCTGTGAATGGACAGTAGAAGGTAGGGGCGGGAAGAGATGCGGTGCGTGAGAAAGCAAAGTCTCTCCTGTCAGCTATCACTATACTCCCAGTGCTCAGTAAAACTGTAAATAAGAGTGATTAGGTGGCATGCCCTCATTGGATTTACCCAACAGTATATCAGCACATTTTACAAAGCCTTCTGTGAATGTACAGCAGAAGGTAGGGGCGGGCAGAGAGGCTGTGTGTGAGAATACAAAGTCTCTCCTGTCAGCTATCGCTATACTCCCGGCACTCAGTAAAACTGTAAATAAGAGTAATTAGGTGGAATGCGCCTTATTGATTTAACCAACAGTATACCAGCACATTTTACAAAGCCTTCTATGAATGGACAGTAGAAAGTGGGGGCGGGCAGAGATGCTGTGTGTGAGAATACAAAGTCTCTCCTGTCAGAGTGCCAGGAGTATAGTGATAGCTGTACTCCTGGAACTCAGTAAAACTATTAGTTGTAAATAAAATCTTTAAGTCCTTTGAGTGGCATGCACCTCATTGGGTTTAGCCCATAGTGTGCCAACAGCTTTGCAGCTTACTAATCCTTGGTGTAGTGGCTGAATTAGTTTTCTTTTTTTCAAGCTTCTCTGGCCATCTTTCCACCGGGTAATTCTGCACATAACACACGTCCTGTCCCTGAGTGGCTACGTCACTCCTCCGCTGTATCTATGGAGGGGGCCATGGTTGTCACCCTAGGCTGCCCTCCTGATGTGGACTATCTCTTCTGCATCTCTTCCTCTCCATTCCATTGGGGGGGGTTAGGGTAAAGGTAGTTTAAATAGGATAATCAGGAAGAAAGATATTCTTCAATGCAGCTCACAGGAAGTGAAGAGGGCACCGCATTTCTGGCAGGAATTTTCTGTAAATGTTATTAGCTTGGGGAAAAAAGAAAACTAATGCAGCCACCACATCCAAGGACTGTAAGCTGCAACATTTCACATTTTTGTGTTTGGGTTTCATTATCCTTTAAGGAAGTGACTATCCGTTCTTCTCATAGAACATGAAGTCAGTGTCCTCTGCACCGGATCCCCACACCCCCAGATCACTCACATCCCACGCCTGCCGCACTTGTGTTCTCTTCCTATTGGTGGTTTTCTTCTGACTGGGGCGACCGCTCAGACCGGGGCGACTGTGCCGTACAGACATCTGTCAGGAGGAGAAAAGAGGGAGATCTGTAATCTTCCAGCACAAAGCTACTGCTGATCCCGCCACCCCACCCCCACCTGATCGGGACACCCCAATACCTTACACTCACCAATCACACCCTGAGATCTACAAAACCCACTGATGAACCCCCCTCCCCCCCCCCATCACTGACATCCCCGGAACCCTGACTTCCACCAGTTCCCCTCCACTCCCCAGTGACACCCTCAGTGCCCTGCCAGTGAAATACTCATAACCCCCAACATCCACCAGTAACCCTTCAACCCCTGACACCCTCAAATCCCCATAACCAGCTACTGACCCCTCAGATCCCCAAAACTAATCAATGAAATCCTAGAATCCCAACACCCAAACAGACCTGACACCCAACCCATGGGAACCCTTCAACCACCTCCATTCTTAGCCAGTAACACCCACCAACGCCAACCAGCGACATCTCCATTGCTAACCAGTAACACCCCCCAACGCCAACCAGTGACACCTTCACTGTTAACCACAAACACCCCCCCCAATGCCAACCAGTCACACCACCATTGCTAACCAGCAACACCCACCAACACAAACCAGTGACACCTCCATTGCTAACCAGTAACACTCCCCAACGCCAATCAGTGACACCTCCATTGTTAACCAGAAACAACCCCAACACCAACCAGTGACACCTCCATTGCTAACCAGTAACACCCCCCCTCCCAATGCCAACCAGTGACACCTCCATTGTTAACCAGTAACACCCCCCCAACGCCAACCAGTGACACCTCCATTGCTAACCAGTAACACCCCCCCAACGCCAACCAGTGACACCTCCATTGCTAACCAGTAACACTCCCCAACACCAACCAGTGACACCTCCATTGCTAACCAGTAACACTCCCCAACACCAACCAGTGACACCCACCAACGCAAACCAGTAACACCTCCATTGTGAACCAGTAACAACAACCAATACCGACCAGTGACACCTCCATTGCTAACCAGTAACACCCCCCCAACACCAACCAGTGACACCCACCAACGCAAACCAGTGACACCTCCATTGCTAACCAGTAACACTCCCCAACGCCAACCAGTGAGACTCACAATGTAAACCAATAAAAGCAACAACCAGTGAGACCTCCAGGATCCCTGAAAGGATGACCCAGACCCCAGAGATGTTCCGGTGACCCCCAGAACTGGGGACACCCCTCATCCCTTTATACCAGGACACAGATAAGGTACTAAGTGAGTATAATTACCACCTTAACCAGCCCCAGAACCTGTGTAATAATAATCTGTGTGCTGCTATAAAGGGATGAGGTGACAACCCTACACAGAACACTCATCTTCCATCAACCACCCCCTCCCCCCGGTACACCTCCCTTCCCTCACCGTCCTCTCCTCCGCTCTCTCCGCTCTCTCATACAGTCCGGGGATTGAACATTACCGCCGCTCCAGCCTCCAATCCGCGCCGGAGGACCGGGAATGATGTCACTTCCGCCTGTTACCATAACAACGCCCCAGCAACTGTCAGTCAGCTGTACGGCGGGCCCCGCCTCCTAACCCAGGTGACCCCCGGAATCTCCTCCCCCCCCCCCCCTCCACGAGTGACCAATACACCGAACCTCCTGCAAACACACGTGACTTCATTTTCGGCCTCAGTGGAAGTCACATGACCCCCCAGATGTGTGGTGGGGGATGTGCGGTGTCTTTATAGTTTTTTTTACATTTTTTTATTTTTGTGTTCAACAATCACAGCTTGTTTAGTAAGGAGAATAGCGGTGTGCGCTTCATATCCAGCCAGCAGGTGGCGCTGCAGTACTTTCTGAATATTACACATTTACCTGGCTCTTCCTAACTGCAAAGCTGTACTTAGGGTTGTCACCTCATCCCTTTTAACCAGGACACAGATTATTATTACACAGGTTCTGTGGCTGATTAAGGTGGTAATTATACTCAGTGGCTTATGTGCATTATATCAGCCTCAGAACCTGTGTAATTCATATGTGTCCTGGATTAAAGGGAGAGGTGGTAACCCCTAGCTCTACATGGCTCCGCCCACAGAGCCGCATCACCTATTCAATGAATGGGAAGAATCTCCACGCGTATTTGGGTGCCATTCGTCCTTAAAGGCAGCCCAGCGATTGAATCGTGTGAAAATGGCAGAAAAACACGCCTCTGAAAACAGTGGCGGCTGGTGCTCAAAATTTTTGGGGGGGCGCAAAAAGAAAAATGTAATAGGTATTGCTTCGCGGCAAAAAACGCAGTAAAAAAATTGCGTTACTTTGAGGTCATGGCACAGGCATGGCACAGGTGATGGTATAGGCATGGCAAGGGTGATGGTATAGGCATTGTACAGGCATGGCACAGGTGATGGTATAGGCATGGCACATGTGATGGTACAGGCATGGCACAGGTGATGGTATAGGCATGGCACATGTGATGGTATAGGCATGGCACAGGTGATGGTATAGGCATGGTACAGGCATGGCACATGTGATGGTATAGGCATGGCACAGGTGATGGTATAGGCATTGTACAGGCATGGCACAGGTGATGGTATAGGCATGGCACATGTGATGGTATAGGCATGGTACAGGCATGGCACAGGTGATGGTATAGGCATGGCACAGGTGATGGTATAGGCATTATACAGGCATGGCACAGGTGATGGTATAGGCATGGCACAGGTGATGGTATAGGCATGGCACAGGTAATGGTACAGGCATGGCACAGGTGATGGTATAGGCATGGCACAGGTGATGGTATAGGCATGGCACATGTGATGGTACAAGCATGGCACAGGTGATGGTATAGGCATGGCACAGGCATGGCACAGGTGATGGTATAGGCATGGCACAGGTGATGGTATAGGCATGGTACAGGCATGGCACAGGTGATGGTATAGGCATGGCACAGGTGATGGTATAGGCATAGCACATGTGATGGTATAGGCATGGAACAGGTGATGGTATAGGCATGGCACAGGTGATGGTATAGGCATGGCACAGGTGATGGTATAGGCATGGTACAGGTGATGGTACAGGCATGGCACAGGTGATGGTATAGGCATGGCACAGGTGATGGTATAGGCATGGCACATGTGATGGTACAGGCATGGCACAGGTGATGGTATAGGCATGGCACAGGCATGGCACAGGTGATGGTATAGGCATGGCACAGGTGATGGTATAGGCATGGCACAGGTGATGGTATAGGCATGGCACATGTGATGGTATAGGCATGGCACAGGTGATGGTATAGGCATGGTACAGGCATGGCACATGTGATGGTATAGGCATGGCACAGGTGATGGTATAGGCATTGTACAGGCATGGCACAGGTGATGGTATAGGCATGGCACATGTGATGGTATAGGCATGGTACAGGCATGGCACAGGTGATGGTATAGGCATGGCACAGGTGATGGTGTAGGCATTATACAGGCATGGCACAGGTGATGGTATAGGCATGGCACAGGTGATGGTATAGGCATGGCACAGGTAATGGTACAGGCATGGCACAGGTGATGGTATAGGCATGGCACAGGTGATGGTACAGGCATGGCACAGGTGATGGTATAGGCATGGCACAGGCATGGCACAGGTGATGGTATAGGCATGGCACAGGTGATGGTATAGGCATGGTACAGGCATGGCACAGGTGATGGTATAGGCATGGCACAGGTGATGGTATAGGCATAGCACATGTGATGGTATAGGCATGGAACAGGTGATGGTATAGGCATGGTACAGGCATGGCACAGGTGATGGTATAGGCATGGCACAGGTGATGGTATAGGCATGGTACAGGTGATGGTACAGGCATGGCACAGGTGATGGTATAGGCATGGCACAGGTGATGGTATAGGCATGGCACATGTGATGGTACAGGCATGGCACAGGTGATGGTATAGGCATGGCACAGGCATGGCACAGGTGATGGTATAGTCATGGCACAGGTGATGGTATAGGCATGGTACAGGCATGGCACAGGTGATGGTATAGGCATGGCACAGGTGATGGTATAGGCATGGCACAGGTGATGGTATAGGCATGGCACATGTGATGGTACAGGCATGGCACAGGTGATGGTATAGGCATGGCACATGTGATGGTACAGGCATGGCACAGGTGATGGTATAGGCATGGCACATGTGATGGTACAGGCATGGCACAGGTGATGGTATAGGCATGGCACAGGTGATGGTATAGGCATGGCACAGGTGATGGTATAGGCATGGTACAGGCATGGCACAGGTGATGGTATAGGCATGGCACAGGTGATGGTATAGGCATTGTACAGGCATGGCACAGGTGATGGTATAGGCATGGCACAGGTGATGGTATAGGCATGGCACATGTGATGGTATAGGCATGGTACAGGCATGGCACAGGTGATGGTATAGGCATGGTACAGGCATGGCACAGGTGATGGTATAGGCATGGCACAGGTGATGGTACAGGCATGGCACAGGTGATGGTATAGGCATGGCACAGGTGATGGTACAGGCATGGCACAGGTGATGGTATAGGCATGGCACAGGTGATGGTATAGGCATGGCACATGTGATGGTACAGGCATGGCACAGGTGATGGTATAGGCATGGCACATGCATGGCACAGGTGATGGTATAGGCATGGCACAGGTGATGGTATAGGCATGGTACAGGCATGGCACAGGTGATGGTATAGGCATGGCACAGGTGATGGTATAGGCATAGCACATGTGATGGTATAGGCATGGAACAGGTGATGGTATAGGCATGGTACAGGCATGGCACAGGTGATGGTATAGGCATGGCACAGGTGATGGTATAGGCATGGTACAGGCATGGCACAGATGATGGTATAGGCATGACACAGGTGATGGTATAGGCATTGTACAGGCATGGCACAGGTGATGGTATAGGCATGGCACAGGTGATGGTATAGGCATGGCACATGTGATGGTATAGGCATGGCACAGGCATGGCACAGGTGATGGTATAGGCATGGCACAGGCATGGCACAGGTGATGGTATAGGCATGGCACAGGTGATGGTATAGGCATGGCACATGTGATGGTATAGGCATGGCACAGGCATGGCACAGGTGATGGTAAAGGCATGGCACAGGCATGGAACAGGTGATGGTATAGGCATGGCACAGGTGATGGTATAGGCATGGCACATGTGATGGTATAGGCATGGCACAGGTGATGGTATAGGCATGGCACATGTGATGGTACAGGCATGGCACAGGTGATGGTATAGGCATGGCACAGGTGATGGTATAGGCATGGTACAGGCATGGCACAGGTGATGGTATAGGCATGGCAAGGGTGATGGTATAGGCATTGTACAGGCATGGCACAGGTGATGGTATAGGCATGGCACAGGTGATGGTATTGGCATGGCACATGTGATGGTATAGGCATGGCACAGGTGATGGTATAGGCATGGTACAGGCATGGCACAGGTGATGGTATAGGCATGGCACAGGTGATGGTATAGGCATGGTACAGGCATGGCACAGGTGATGGTATAGGCATGGCACAGGTGATGGTATAGGCATGGCACAGGTGATGGTACAGGCATGGCACAGGTGATGGTATAGGCATGGCACAGGTGATGGTACAGGCATGGCACAGGTGATGGTATAGGCATGGCACATGTGATGGTACAGGCATGGCACAGGTGATGGTATAGGCATGGCACAGGTGATGGTATAGGCATGACACAGGTGATGGTATAGGCATGGTACAGGCATGGCACAGGTGATGGTATAGGCATGGCACAGGTGATGGTATAGGCATGGCACATGTGATGGTATAGGCATGGCACAGGTGATGGTATAGGCATGGCACAGGCATGGCACAGGTGATGGTATAGGCATGGCACAGGTGATGGTATAGGCATTGTACAGGCATGGCACAGGTGATGGTATAGGCATGGCACAGGTGATGGTATAGGCATGGCACATGTGATGGTATAGGCATGGCACAGGTGATGGTATAGGCATGGTACAGGCATGGCACAGGTGATGGTATAGGCATGGCACAGGTGATGGTATAGGCATGGTACAGGCATGGCACAGGTGATGGTATAGGCATGGCACAGGTGATGGTACAGGCATGGCACAGGTGATGGTATAGGCATGGCACAGGTGATGGTATAGGCATGGCACAGGTGATGGTACAGGCATGGCACAGGTGATGGTATAGGCATGGCACAGGTGATGGTATAGGCATGGCACAGGTGATGGTATAGGCGGCATGGCACAGGTGATGGTATAGGCATGGCACAGGTGATGGTATAGGCATGGCACAGGTGATGGTATAGGCGGCATGGCACAGGTGATGGTATAGGCAGCATGGCACAGGTGATGGTATAGGCGGCATGGTACAGGTGATGGTATAGGCGGCATGGTACAGGTGATGGTATAGGCGGCATGGTACAGGTGATGGTATAGGCATGGTACAGGTGAGGGCACAGGTCGGCTTCAATCACTTACCTGCTCTCCTCCTGGGCTGCCTGCGAGACGTCCACGGCTTCTCCTCTCCTCGAGTCATCTTCTTCTGACGGCGGTGGTCTTCCGATCGGTCCAGGGTGGCGGGAAGGAGATCGGGCGGTGCACGCACCGGCACCGCCCCCATTGCGACGTCAGCGGGGTCAGCAATCGGATGTCCTGGATGATGATTGGTCCAGGCTGGAGACTGGACCAATCACAGCCAGGATATCACGAAAGTGGGGGTGTCCTAGCGCTATGACCTGCGCCCAGGTTACGCCCCCAGAAGGCAGCCAATCGGCGCCTCTTCTGGGTCGTAACCCCCCCCCCCCCCCAGCCACCACATAGGCCGACGCAATTTTTTTTTTTTAACTTTATTGTTCTTTTTGTAATTTTTTTTTCCTTTTTTTAGGGGGGCAGCGTCCTGGCGCCCCCTATGCACAATCCGCCACTGTCTAAAAAGCCTGCGAAGAAGGAGGAGCGTCTTTTGGGTGACAAACACTCACAGAGCTGCCCTGTACAGAATGGATCTGCCCTATACACAACACGAGGAAACTTGAGTAAATTGCACTTAAAAAAAAAAATTGCGCTCCTTCCCGCTATGCAAGATTTGAACGGCTCTGTTCACACCATCGGAGCGCGCGTGCTGGAAATGCGTTCATTTCAATGGGCGGCCTGCATGCAAGAAACACCCAAAAGAGGTCCCTGACTCGTTTAAGTAATGGCGCCACACTCGCAGATGTGTGTGGGGGGGGGGGGGGGGGTTATCTTAAAAAAAAAAAGTGGCTGGGCAAATGGGCAGCACATTTCTGTGCCTTGCGAGAAAGCACAAGATTTAACACGTGTTCTGCGCCCTAGGCATGAGGAAAGCACAGAAGGAGTCCTCATCTCCCTTCCTCAGGCTGTACTGCAGGGGGATCGGTATATATGCTCTCCCCCCCCAACCACTATGCCACCCCCTGAAACGCTCCTGGCTTCTCCTCCTGTCCCTTCCTCTGGCTGCACTGCAGGGGGATCGGTATCTCCATCCCCACCCCCCTACTGTGCCTCCCCCTGCAACCCTACCGGCTTCTCCTCCTCTCCCTTCCTCAGGCTGTACTGCAGGTGGACCTCCACCCCCAACCCCCCTACTGTGCCTTCTCATGCAGTGCTACTGGCTTCTCCTCCTCTCTCTTCCTCTGGCTGCACTGCAGAGGGATCAATATCTGCGCCCCCCTACTGTGCCTCCCCCTGCAACCCTACCAGCTTCTCCTCCTCTCCCTTCCTCAGGCTGTACTGCAGGGGGATCGGTATCTGCGTCCCCCTACTGTACCACCCACTGTAATGATACCGGCTTCTCCTCCTCTCCCTTCCTCAGGCTGTACTGCAGGGGAATCAGTATGTGTGTCCCCCTACTGTGCCACCCACTGTAAGGATACCGGCTTCTCCTCCTCTCCCTTCCACTGGCTGCAGTGCAGAGGGATCTGTATCTCCGCCCACATCCCCCCTACTGTACCTCCCCCTGCAGCACTACCGGATTCCCCTCCTCTCCCTTCCTCTAGCTGCACTGCAAGGGGATCGGTATATATGCTCACCCTCCACCGTGGTTCCCCCTGCAATGCTACGAAAACCTTCCCCTGCAACGCTAACGGCTTCTCCTCCTCTCCCTTCCTCAGGCTGTACTGCAGGTGGACCTCCACCCCCAACCCCCCTACTGTGCCTTCTCATGCAGTGCTACTGGCTTCTCCTCCTCTCCCTTCCTCTGGCTGCACTGCAGAGGGATCAATATCTGCGCCCCCCTACTGTGCCTCCCCCTGCAACCCTACCGGCTTCTCCTCCTCTCCCTTCCTCAGGCTGTACTGCAGGTGGACCTCCACCCCCAACCCCCCTACTGTGCCTTCTCATGCAGTGCTACTGGCTTCTCCTCCTCTCCCTTCCTCTGGCTGCACTGCAGAGGGTTCAATATCTGCGCCCCCCTACTGTGCCTCCCTTTGCAAGGCTACTGGCTTCTCCTCCTCTCCCTTCCTATAGCTGCACTGCAGGGGGATCGGTATCTGCGTCCCCACCCCCCTTACTATGCCTCCCCCTGCAACGCTACCGGCTTCTCCTCCTCTCCCTTCCTCTAGCTGCACTGCAGGGGGATCAGTACCTGTGCCCTCCACCACTATGTGTTTCCCCATCCCCCCGCAGCGTTGCCAGCTTGCCTCCTTTCCTCTCCCACTGGCAGCTGCTGCGGGTAAGCAGGGGGATGGTTTGGGAAGGGGAGCAGGGAAAAAAAGCCCGGTAAATATGTCCTATGCCCTAATATAATGAGCGATCGCTACCAATCACTCACTGTGTTCATTCATCACTGAAGCATGGTAAACTGTGTTAGCTATGCTTTAGTTTGTGAATGAACAGTAGCCTCAGAGCCCTATTCATTCATCTCCAGTGCAGCTGAGGTTGCAGAGAAAGGGACTGAGGAATCTCTGTCCTCAATGTCCTCAGTCCCTTTCTCTGTCTCAAATGAGACATCCGGGGTCTGTTTAGACCCCTGATATCTCAACAAAACACCCCCAACAGGGCAGTTAAAAAAATGTTTAAAACGTGAAAAAAATAAAAAAATAAAACTAAAAAAAAGTAGAAAAAAATTAAATAAGAAAAAAGTAGAAATAAAAAATTGAAAAAAAATGTAAAAAATTAAATTTTGAAAAAAATGTAAAAAAATTCTAAATAAGTTAAAAAAAATGTAAAATGTGCTTTGCTCTCTGAAGAGCAGTCAGTGCAACATTCACTGCAGGTAAATGAAATGAGAGTGATATATTCACCAGCGGTGAATGTTTGGTGACTGCTGTATAAATAACCACCCCCCCCCCTCCCCGCACCGTATTTTCCCGGGCAGACAATGGCGGTGCTGTCAGTGTTTGTGCAGTGATATAGAATGTTATAATGGAGGAGAAATCTGTGTTTACCTCCCAGTAACCTGAACTCTCATCATTGTTATCCTCATCACAAAGCCCGGCCTGTCCCTGAACATAGACCCGTGCCGGGCTTGGCATTCGTACAGATCCTAAATCTCTGATTACATTGTACATTCGACGTCCTGTTGTTGTAACATTTTCTTCTACTACAACAAGCTGTAATCACAGGGAAAAAAAGATCTTGATATATCCAGTGTGCTGCTTGTAATGGGAGATTTTGCAGGGAACTATGGGGTGTATTTATTTATTTAAAAATAATTCGTAGAGCTATTTGTCCTTTGAAATTTAATTTATGTTTGTTCTGTGCATGATGGAATGTTACAAAGCTATTATCTCTCCGGGTTGGATTTTATTTATTCATAATAGTGTGAATCAGGAAAATTCTGCATTATGGTTATTGGCCACTAGGTGGAGCTGACAGTTATTGTAAATCGTGTGATCATCAGGCTTTATCTATAGCAGGGGTCTCAAAACGTACTTTATAAACCAAGTGCCAGTTTACTGTCCATCAATCTTTAGGGAGGCCGGACTGTAGCCAGCAGGAGTAGAAAATGTCAGTGGGAGGAATAATGTCCCATCATTGGTATCAGTGGGAGGAATAGTGTCCCATCATTGGTATCAGTGGGAGGAATAGTGCCCCATCATTGGTATCAGTGGGAGGAATAGTGCCCCATCATTGGTGTCAGTGGGAGAAATAGTGTCCCATCATTGGTGTCAGTGGGAGGAATAGTACCCCATCATTGATGTCAGTGGGAGGAATAATGCCCCATCATTGGTGTCAATGGGAGGAATAGTGCCCCATTATTGGTATCAGTGGAAGTAATAGTGCCCCATCATTGGTATCAGTGGGAGGAATAGTGCCCCATCATTGGTGTCAGTGGAAGGAATAATGTCCCATTATTGGTGTCAGTGGGAGGAATAGTGCCCCATTATTGGTATCAGTGGGAGGAATAGTGCCCCATCATTGGTGTCAGTGGGAGGAATAGTGTCCCATTATTGGTGTCAGTGGGAGGAATAGTTCCCCATTATTGGTATCAGTGGGAGGAATAGTGCCCCATCATTGGTGTCAATGGGAGGAATAGTGCCCCATTATTGGTATCAGTGGGAGGAATAGTGCCCCATCATTGGTGTCAGTGGGAGGAATAGTGCCCCATCATTGGTGTCAATGGGAGGAATAGTGCCCCATCATTGGTGTCAGTGGGAGTGGATTTGCACAGAGCAGCCTAGATCCTCCTCTTCTTGGGTCGCTCTTCGGTAATCCTGGCCCCTCCCTCCTGTTGAGTGCCCCCACAGCAAGCAGCTTGCTTTGGGGGCACCAAAGCCAAGCCACAACTCCAAGTGTCCATTCAGACACAGATCTGCAGTTCGGCCCCGCCCTCTCTCTCTCTCCTCATTGGCTAACTGACTTTGATTGACAGCAGTGGGAGCCAATGTGTCTCAGCCAATCAGGAGCGAGAGTCCCGGGTGGCCAAGTCTCTCCTGCATCATCACTGGACCGAGAGGGGGCTCAGGAAAGTATTAGGTGGGCTGAGGGGAGCTGCTGCACACAGAAGGTTTTTATCTTAATGCATAATGCATTAAGAGAAAAAAAAAAAAACTTCTGACTTTACAACCCCTTTAAATGTGTTTAATTCATTTAATTTCTTTTTGGAATTAGTTTTGTTCATTTGAGTTCAATTTCACCAAATTCGGAAAATTCTAATCAATTCGAATTCCACTAGAATTCTATTCTAAATCCATTTTTAAATCAAATTTATGCTATTTGAATTTTGGAAGATTGTCATATTCTTTCTATTCTATTCTATTCTATTGTTTTTTTCTATTCTATTCTTTTCTTTTAGTTTCTATTCTATACTTTTTTTTTCTATAATATTCTTTTCTATTCAAATTAAAATGTATTCTATTCGAAATTCAAATTTTGGAAGATGGTTATATTGTTATAATTTTTCTATTCTATTGTTTTTTCTATTGTATTCTGTTCTATTATTTCATTTTCAATTAATTTTTTTTCTTTTCTATTCTATATGAAATTATTCTTTTTGAAATTCCAATTCTGTAAGATGGTTATATTCTTTATATTTTAATCTATTCCTATATTTTGTTTTTTTTCTATTCTATTCTTTTATTTTCCATTCTGTGCTAATGTATTCTTTTCTATTCTATTTAAATTCATATTTATTCCATTCAAAATTCAAATTCCGTAAGAAGGTTATATACTTTTTATTTTATTCCTTTCTATTGTTTTTTTATATTCTATTCTTTTCTATGCTATTCTATTCTTTTTATTTCTATTTGAATTTAAATGTATTCTATTTGAAACTCAAATTTCAAAAGAAGGTTATATTCTTTTTATTTTATTCTTTTCTATTTTTTTTATATATTCTATTCTTTTCTATGCTATTCTATTCTTTTTATTTCTATTTGAATTTAAATGTATTCTATTTGAAACTCAAATTTCAGAAGACGGTTATATTCTTTCTATTTTATTCTATTCTATTCTTTTATTTTCCAGTTTATTCCTTTCTTTTTTATTATATCTCTTTTTTTTTTCTATTCTATTTTTTTCCATTCTTTTATTTTGTATTTTGTTCTGTGTTACTCTTTTATATTATATTCCTTTATCTATTCTATTCTTTTCTATTCCATTCCTTTATTTTCTATTCTATTTTCTTTTCTTCTGAAGTTCAAAAAGTATTCAAATTCGATTAGAAAACAATTCGAATTCAATTGGAAAACTAATTTCGTCAGAAATCCATTATTTCGGATTCCTTACTATTGTAATTCGGAATTCGGATACATCTGAATTTCCAAATGATGAAAAATTTGTCCAAATTATCTATTCGGAAGAAAACTAACTGCACGTCTACTTGTGACCAGATTCCAGTCATATCTCAGCTTGGTGCATTACCAGCTGTTTTTCCCGCCCCCCTGGCACTTGTGCCCTTCCATCACCCTCCAGGCCTTGTCCTGAAGTGGTTGTAAACCCTTCCATATACCCAGTAAAGTGACAGGCCTCAGGTGCTGCACAGAGATTAAACAAATCATAAGTTGTACCTGTTTATCTGCAGCATTTTCTTCTCTACATCCATTCCAGACCAGTCCAGACTTTACACAGCTTGCCTGAGCTGCCAGAAAAACAGGGCGGAGAGCTAAAGTTACACTCCGTAGAGCTCAGGGAGGAGAACTCTGAAAGCTGATTGGATGACAGGGACCCCCCCCCCCCCCCCCACACACACACACACACACACACACAGCACACAGGAACAGAGCTGAGGCTGTCAATCAGGTGGAGGTCCCTCCCCTGTCACCTTTTTTCTCTTGGTATCAGGAAAATTTGTCATACGTGATTAATGCTAATAGCAGAGGAAAGAGGCAGCAGACATAAATAACACTTGCTCTGGACTGAGACATGTACACACTATAGAGCAGTGATGACTAACCTGTGAGATGGGATGAGGGAGAGGGGGGTGTGAGAGAGAGGGGGATGTGAGAGAGAGAGAGAGAGAGAGAGAGGGGGTGAGATAGATGGGGTGAGAGAGAGGGGGGGTGAGAGAGAGGGGGATGAGAAAGAGAGGGGGTGTGAGGGAGAGAGGGGGTGTGAGAGTGAGAGGAATGTGAGAGAAAGGGGGGACTGAGAGAGAGAGAGAGGGGTGTAAGAGAGAGAGGGGAGACAGAGAGAGAGGGGTGTTATAGAAATAGGGGGGGCTGAGAGAGAGGGGGGGTGAGAAAGAGAGGGGGTGTGAGAGAGAGAGGGGATGTGAGAGAGGGGGGGACTGAGAGAGGGGTGTAAGAGAGAGGGGGGACAGAGAGAGAGGGGTGTTATAGAGATAGGGGGGACTGAGAGAGATAGAGGGGGTGAGAGAGAGTGGGGGGTGTAAGAGAGAGAGGGGTGTGAGAGAGAGAGAAGGAAGACTGAGAGAGAGGGAGTTGAGAGAGAGATAGAGAGAGACAGAGAGGGGGGACAGAGGGAGACGGGGGGCTGAGAGAGGGGTGTAAGAGAGAGGGGGGGACAGAGAGAGAGAGGGGTGTTATAGAGATAGGGGGGACTGAGAGAGATAGAGGGGGTGAGAGAGAGTGGGGGGTGTAAGAGAGAGAGGGGTGTGAGAGAGAGAGAAGGAAGACTGAGAGAGAGGGAGTTGAGAGAGAGAGATAGAGACAGAGAGAGGGGGGACAGAGGGAGACGGGGGGCTGAGAGAGGGGTGTAAGAGAGAGGGGGGGACAGAGAGAGAGGGGTGTTATAGAGATAGGGGGGACTGAGAGAGATAGAGGGGGTGAGAGAGAGTGGGGGGTGTAAGAGAGAGAGGGGTTGTGAGAGAGAGAGAAGGAAGACTGAGAGAGAGGGAGTTGAGAGAGAGATAGAGAGAGACAGAGAGGGGGGACAGAGGGAGACGGGGGGCTGAGAGAGGGGTGTAAGAGAGAGGGGGGGACAGAGAGAGAGAGGGGTGTTATAGAGATAGGGGGGGACTGAGAGAGATAGAGGGGGTGAGAGAGAGTGGGGGGTGTAAGAGAGAGAGGGGTGTGAGAGAGAGAGAAGGAAGACTGAGAGAGAGGGAGTTGAGAGAGAGAGATAGAGACAGAGAGAGGGGGGACAGAGGGAGACGGGGGGCTGAGAGAGGGGTGTAAGAGAGAGGGGGGGACAGAGAGAGAGGGGTGTTATAGAGATAGGGGGGACTGAGAGAGATAGAGGGGGTGAGAGAGAGTGGGGGGTGTAAGAGAGAGAGGGGTGTGAGAGAGAGAGAAGGAAGACTGAGAGAGAGGGAGTTGAGAGAGAGAGATAGAGACAGAGAGAGGGGGGACAGAGGGAGACGGGGGGCTGAGAGAGGGGTGTAAGAGAGAGGGGGGGACAGAGAGAGAGGGGTGTTATAGAGATAGGGGGGACTGAGAGAGATAGAGGGGGTGAGAGAGAGTGGGGGTGTAAGAGAGAGAGGGGTTGTGAGAGAGAGAGAAGGAAGACTGAGAGAGAGGGAGTTGAGAGAGAGAGAGATAGAGACAGAGAGAGGGGGGACAGAGGGAGACGGGGGGCTGAGAGAGGCGGGGAGAGCTGAGAGAGACAGGGAGAGCTGAGAGAGATAGGGTGGCTGAGAGAGACAGGGATGAGAGAGAGAGGGGAGAGTGAGGGGGGGTTGAGAGAGACCCCTAGCTCTGTCCCTATCGGCAGTCCCTGCTCTGCCCCCCTGTCCCAGTCTCAGCCTACAGGTAGGTCTGTGTATGATCATGCCCAGTACCTTCCATGCCAGTCTCCACGTGCTCTTTGCTCTTTTCCATCCATCTTCTCCCTTGCAGCCTGCACTTCCCGCCCGTCCTTGTCTTTTTTGGCCCCCAGTTAACCTGTTCTCCGGGCCTCACTGTTGATGTTTTAGCAGAGAGGGGGTTTGAGGAGTTCAGGCTCTGGAGGGCGCCGGGGATGCTGCACTCTTTGCTCGCCTCTTGGGGGGGTCAAGGAGGAGGTGAAGCTCTTTTCTGCCTCCCGGGCTCTCAGTCTAATCTGTTCCCCTTCCCCACGGAGGCTGCAGAGCCGACCACTTACTCACCATGTGCAGATAGCTTCCCGCACCTCGACTTCGCCTCTGTTTGCTGCTGCGCTCCCGCCGCCACTAACCTGGACTCTCCATGGATCTCCCTCTACCTGTAATCACCGGACTGCTCGCATGCCCAAAGAGGGCTCTGCGTGACAGCTGTGCCACGCGTGCCATAGGTTCTATCACTGCTATAGAGGGATACGCTTTGTTCATATTTCATGTCTGAGGTTTACAACCCCTTTAAAGCTCAGCTCTATAGGTAAAAAGTTTCCTTTATATTGGGGCTGCCTGTTTTCCGTACTTGATCCTGCACTCTTGCAGGCTCCATCTGTGCGGCCAGACTGGTCCCTGCAGTGTCTTCTTTGCTGAGCTCTGGTGATTGCAGGTCCTCTGACATCATCAAGTACAATGCAGAGCCCCCAGCCCTGCAATGGACGGGGGGACACCAAGCGGGAGCCCACCATGGGAGCATAGAGGAGCAGAGTGCTTGCAGCCAGGAAGTGGAGGATTGGGACTATACAGTAGACCTAAATTAGCATTTAACTTCCAGAGGAGCTTCAATGGGAAATGTGCAAGAGGTCCCCCTTGTATTCTCAGACATCCTCATCAGAGGAGGACTGGGCCAGGGGGCAGGGGGGCAATTGCCCCCCCCCACCCGGGCCTCTTTGATGCCCCCTAAAAAGGCTGCACTGCTTCTGTCACAGACATGCCTAAATGATTCCTGGTGAAGAGAAGTAAAAAGTCCCCACTGCTGACCTACTGAGTGTGGGATAAAGACAAGAACAGAGCGTAGCGCTCCCCCACAGCATGGATGGTGTAAACTGTGTCTGAGCAGAGGCCGGTTCCATGCCCTACTGGAGACTCTCCTCCTCTGACCAGCCCCGACCGAGCTGTCCCAACTCACCCCAACTGCCTGCTGATGGCCAGGATGGGAACCCGGATTCGGCCAATAAGTAGAGAGTACTTGGAGCGGAGCTTCAGCCTGGAATGAGGGTCAGGAGGAGGCCTGGAAGAGGAGAAGTTGGAGGGGGGCCGAGTCGCTGCACCATGGGCCTCTGGTTTGTACTTTCCCCCTGAGCCGAAAGTTTCCAGTCAGCCCCTACTCCTCATACTGGGACTTGACAATGAGATCCAGTATGTTCTGTAGAACTAAATAAAGTGATATGCTGGTGATTGGAGCAATCACAGCTTAGCATAAGAACGGTCTGGATCTTATACAGATCTGTTTGCCTTATTAAGTCAATTCAATTACCTATAAAACGTTAAGCCCTGATGAAGTGGTTTGGCCCCCAAAACGCGTTGGCTGTTTTATGTGATTCCACTTTGAACCACTTTGCAATTTATACTCCTGTTGTTTCTTTAGTGAATTACATTCTGGGCACCCACCGGAGGAGAATCCATAGTAGAAAACATGCTGGCAGGTATAAGAATCAAGCTGCTGGAAAGAAATAGGCGGATGAACTATATAGCAAAAATAATAATAAATAACTTGCCGCTCTGAATGTGATATTGTGCAAACAGAAATGATGAAATCCAAACTCAAATAATAAAATCCATTTTGAGTGTATAATACAAAAAAAAAAGTGTGATAATAGTCCCAGCTGAATGCCCAAATCCCCACTGTGTGAATTACAGAATATTGTGTTCAATTAAATCTTGCGATCCCCACGTGGACCATCTCCATCCACGAGCAATGGACTCTTACCGGAACAGATAGACCCCATTACAGAGTCCAATCAGCCTGTAAATGATGATGTCATCATAAAGAGGTCCGACCTACGCGTTTTGGCTGGAGTTCTGCAATGTTTCCCGCTCTCCAATATATGGTGACATCAATGGCAACCCATGGCCGGTGCTAGACTTTTTTGTGCCCTAGGCAAGACCAGCTACTTGTACACCCCCCCCCCCAAAAAAAAAAAAACTGTACACAGTGCCCCCCTTCCTGCACATAATACCCCACCCCCTTTAACCCTACACTCCCCTTTCTGTATACACTGCCCCCTTTAATCCTACACCTCCTACGAGCAGCGCATGGTTGGAGTACCTGGTCTGTCAGTCCCCGCTTAGTCCCGCCACCTGGCTCAGAGCTTCCACGGTTCCACCTGACAGCAGAGTTCGTCCACCTGCTCCTGCAGCCTCCAGTTCTCACACTGCAGGTCAGTAATGGGAGAGGGGCCCCGCCAGGCTCAGCATCTCTCATCCTCCGATACACTCCCGCAGACTGGCCACACCGACATCTCATCCTCAAGCTCCATGCTGGCTGGCGAGGACAGGCGACGATCGGGGCTTTGGGCTGACTTCAGCTACAGCGAGCCCATGATCACCATCATCCAGTGTCCGGTGCCGGGATCTCAGCTCACTTCTGCTGTGTGAAGGTGCACCGGTGTGTGCTGGGGAGGGACGGGGGCTCTAGAGGTGACATCTACCGGGGATGAAGAGGTGACAGGAGAGGAATTTACATAGTTACATAGTTAGTGAGGTTGAAAAGACACACCAGTCCATCCAGTTCAACCTATGATGAGTGTGTGTGTGTTTATGTCAATAGTACATCGTATACCCCTGTATGTTGTGGTTGTTAAGGTGCCCATCTAATAGTTTTTTTGAAACTATCGATGCTCTGTCGCTGATGCCACTGCTTGTGGAAGAGAATTCCACATCCTTACCGCTCTGACGAACCCTTAAAGCAGTTTAAGGTTAAACTGCTACTCCTCTAATTTCAGCGAATGGCCGCGAGTCCTTTTATATTCCCTTTCACTGAATAGTTTGTTCCATATGCTAGGGTCACCAGTACAGTATTTGTACATTGATATCATATCCCCCCTCAATCGTCTCTTCTCCAGAGAGAATAAGTTCAATGCTTGTAGTCTTTCCTCATAGCTGAGATCCTCCAGTCCCTTTATTAGCTTTGTTGCCCTTCTCTGGAATCTTTCCAGTTCCAGTGCATCCTTCCTGAGGACCGGTGCCCAGAACTGGACGGAATGTGGCACTGGCCAGGGCTGCGCCCTAGGTGGCTGCCTAGTTCACCTAATGGTAGCACCGGTCCTGAGGCAACCATATATTTCATGGAGTTCACCATAAAACTAAAATGGGAAAATCCACATAAAACCTGCATTGCACTTTAACGTGTATAAAACTACTCACATTTGTACAATGAATAAGTGCTTAAGTATATAAAACATTCCCAGACAATGTAGCAAATTCTCCAAACGATACTCCCAACCTTACCAGAACCAAAGGCTACTGTATATTCTTCTCATTTCATTGACCAAATAAGCTTTGAAGTGCTGGCAACTCTTGAAGATGTCTTCATAAGTAGGTTCAGTCCGTCATACCGGACCACAGGGGAGAAAGCAACTAAACAGGTTAAAAAATATGCACTTGCCATTTGGTTCTGTCAATCACAAATCCCTTTTTTTATTGGTCCTTACGATCTATTCATCATGGTTCTCTCATGGACCTCTCATTGATCTCTCATTGATCTCTCATTCATCTCTCATGGATCTCTCATGAACTTCTCATGGATCTCCCATGGACCTCTCATGGACCTCTCATGGGCCTCCCATAGACCTCTCATGGGCCTCCCATAGACCTCTCATGGGCCTCCCATAGACCTCTCATGGTCCTCCCATAGACCTCTCATGGGCCTCCCATAGACCTCTCATGGGCCTCCCATAGACCTCTCATGGTCCTCTGATTGACCTCTCATTGATATCTCATGGACCTCTCAGCATTACATTTTTTGAATGGAGCCCAATGCATTGTAAGTGCGATCCCATGCCTCCCTGTCAGTCATGTTATCACTACATGAATTAGCTATAGGATGTATTGTAATTATTTCCGGTGCGCTCAGTTAACACTTTATTAGGTGCACCTGATTTTCAACACAGATACCTAAAGAGCAAATGATGTGGGTGCAATTCAATAAATAAAGCATGTATGTACAAACAGATGTTAGAATGTATTATCTAAGTGCCATCAACCAAGAGCTGATTGGTAGCGGCAGGATTGCAGCATCTCAGAAACCGCCGACCTCCTGGGATTGTCAATCCGCAGTCTGCAGGGTTTGCAGTGAATGGCGCATTAAGCAAAAACCATCCAGTGAGTTTCAGCTGAGTGGGGAAAACTCCTTGGTAAAGTAACCCTGTTGCATAAACAGATCTCATAACAGATCTCCTTGCAAAAAAGAGACAAAATATCTACCTTCCTGATGCAAAGGAATCACCCCCTTCCCCCAAAATCTCTGCAGATGCTTCCAGTAGCATCAATGATGTAGTGAAGTTGAAGGTCCAGAACAGCTTATTTCAACCTTTCATCCCAGAGGAACCTTGAAATAATTTTGGTGAATCCCTTTTAAAATCAATACATTGGTGGTCACTGGGAAAAATATTCCTTACATTGGTGATCAGTGGGCAGAATGCTCCTTACATTGGTGATCAGTGGGAAGAATGTTCCTTACATTGGTGGTCAGTGGAAAGAATGTCCCTTTCATTGGTGGTCAGTGGGAAGAACGTTCCTTATATTGATGATCACTGGAAAGAATGCTCCTTACTTTGGAGATCAGTGGGAAGAATGCTCCTTACATTGGTGGTCAGTGGGAAGAATGTCCCTTACATTGATGGTCATCGTGAAGAATTGCCCTTACATTGGTGGTCAGTGGGAAGAATGTCCCTTACATTGATGGTCATCGTGAAGAATGTCCCTTACATTGGAGGTCAGTGGGAAGAATATTCCTTACATTGGTGGTCAGTGGAAGGAATATTCCTTACATTGGTAGTCAGTGGGAAGAATGTTCCTTACATTGGTGGTCAGTGGGAAGAATGTCCCTTACATTGATGGTCATCGTGAAGAATTGCCCTTACATTGGTGGTCAGTGGGAAGAATGTCCCTTACATTGGTTGTCAGTGGGAAGAATGTTCCTTACATTGGTGGTCAGTGGGAAGAATGACCCTTACATTGGGGTTCAGTGGGAAGAATGACCCTTACATTAATGGTCATCGTGAAGAATGTCCCTTACATTGGGGGTCATTCAGATCACTTCCAGGCATGACAATGGGTGGCTGCCCTTTGCATGGCCAAGAGAAGGTGTGGGCAGAAGGGGCCCCTGCCCTGGGCACTGTGGTATCATGTGTGGTGGGGGGATGCCATGAGGAGATTGGGGAAAAGGGGATTTGTGCTAGGACAGGGAATTCAGGGGGCAGCAGTGGATAAGAATTGTTCTAGAAGGGGAAATTTTGGTGGGGGGAGGGGGGCTAGGATTGGTGATCTTGGGGGATTTGTGTTTGGGGGGTTGGGGGATTTCAGCAGGGGGATTGATTTGTACTGGTAGGAGGGGGAATTTATGCGTAGAAGTAAGCATGCAGGTTGCAGTTTTTTTTTGAGGGGGGGATTTTTGCTGACACATAATGCTCATTTTTTTTTTTGGGGGGGGCGCAGTTTGGCATGTTTGTCCTGGGTTCTAGACAGGGGCTGACTGGCAACCTTCGGCACGGGGAGCAAGTACAAACCAGAAGCCCAGCGAATGGTGCAGCAATTCGGCATCGCTCCCACTCTCCCAATTCCTGGCTTCCCCCTGACCCCCCATTCCAGGCTGAAGCTCCGCTCCAGGTACTCTCTACTCACCGGCCGGATCTGGGTTCCTGACTTGGCCAGCAGGGGGCGATTGGGGGGAGCTGTGACAGCTTGATCAGGGCTGGCTGGAGGAGGAGAGTCTCCACAGGGGCATGGAACCGGCCTCTGCTCAGACACAGTTTACACCATCCATGCCTGGGGGGGTTATTTCCTACTTTGAAAATAACGCTGATCCCTTCTCCTCCAAATGGGGATAGACGGCTTTCCCAGTTAGTCAGTGTGGATATTTAGTCCACGATATATACATGTGAATAAATGGAGGCTGATAGTGCATTACCCTTATAAAGTTTAATTTAAAAAAATTATATTTTGGAGGTGAACATCACGTGAAGTGTTTATTTTGCAAAACAGGGAATTTACTTACTGCTCTTGCCTATTTTCTGCGGGGTAAGGAGGAAATTCACCAGGTGGAGGGACATCACAGTTGTCTTTTGATTTTCTTGGATTTCTTTCACATCTTAATTTGCAACAATCCTGATCACCATTGAAGAGAACACACTTTTCTTGCATTTTGGACTGTTGGACTATTTATTTTGGTTTACAGTATTTGGCTTTTGTGTCAAAGTCACCAATATACATTTGATGTTGATTATTCATTCACCACATTTGTTGGTTTTCTATATATTAATATTTGTTTGTCACATTTTTATAAATGTACACCACATTTTGAATTAGCGCACCATTTTTTTTTAATTCATTTCTTTGTTTATAGCTGTCATACCAGATAATAACCCATAAGTGTCACGATGCCTGGCATTCTCTTCTTCCACCACTAGATGGCGCTGAAGTCCACCTGCAGCCCCTCCGCACCTGCCACCTTCTGCTTTCACCCTAACTGAGAACAATGCTCGCAGCGTGATTGGTCACCTGTCATGCAGCTCTATCCCTTGCCTGGTCAGCCCAGCCAATGAGCAGGCGGCAGGGTGTGAGCAGTGCTGGCTGGGGACTGAGCGCTGGGCTGAGTGAGCGATCCTGGGCTCTGGAGATGGGTGACAGCAGCACTGCTGGGGGCAGAAGAGGAGAATCCTAACCCCAGGACACAGGTAACCTGAACCCCCAATACCTGCATCCCCTCCCCCCACACCCCCATCCCCCCACCATAGGCATGGGTGACACCTTACCTACAGCTCTGCACACTGCCTGCCATTCCCAGTGTCACTGCATCTACCCAAATCTCTGTATACTGAGACTGGGGGAGAGGGGGGCTGATAGATAGATAGATAGATAGATAGATAGATAGATAGATAGATAGATAGATAGATAGATAGATGGATGGATGGATGGATGGATGGATGGATGGATGGATGGATGGATGGATGGATGGATGGATGGATGGATGGATGGATAGATAGATAGATAGATAGATAGATAGATAGATAGATAGATAGATAGATAGATAGATAGATAGATTTTTGTGTTGGCATTGAAACCCCATCCAGTATTATTTGAATTTCAGTTTGCTGTATAGATAGAAGCCTGAGAGATATATAGCAGTAGAAGATAGATAATAGATAGATAGATAGATAGATAGATAGATAGATAGATAGATAGATAGATAGATAGAAAGCAGGACGGCTGCATAAAATAATATATAGTTAAAAGAATAGATAGATAGATAGATAGATAGATAGACAGACAGACAGACAGACAGACAGACAGACAGACAGACAGACAGACAGACAGATAGATAGATAGATAGATAGATAGATAGATAGATAGATAGATAGATAGATAGATAGATAGATATTTGTGTTGGCATTGGACCCCTCCAGTAATGAATTTTTGAATTCCAGTTTGCTTTATAGATAGAAGCATGAGAGATATATAGGAGTAGAAGATAGATAATAGAGAAATTGTTGGTTGATTAGATAGATAGATAGATAGATAGATAGATAGATATGGATAGATAGAAAGAAAGCAGAATGGCTAGATAAATTAATAGATAGATAAATAGAAGAATAGATAAATAGATCGAAAGATCGATCGAGAGAGAAATTGTTGGTTGGTTAGATAGATAGATAGATAGACAGACAGACAGACAGACAGACAGACAGATCTGGATACATTCTTGACCAGTCCATCACCTTTACCCTCAGTTTCGTTTGGGGTTGTTATGTTGGAATAGAGAAATGGTTGGAAAGATAGATAGATAGATAGATAGATAGATAGATAGATAGATAGATAGATAGATAGATAGATAGATAGATAGATAGATAGATAGATAGATAGATAGATAGATAGATAGATAGATAGATAGATAGATAGACAGACAGACAGACAGACAGACAGATAGAGATTGGGTTGTATTGCGGTCATGGAATGTTCCGTTGATTCTATGTCTTGCTTTGTCTTTTCTTCTCTTAGATTACATCCAGTCTGGTCTGCACTGCCCACATGGAGACAGTATAACTGATGTCTGATAAATGATCGCTGTCCATCAGTATTATCATCACACCTGTCTGATCAATGGAGAGAGCTGATTGGAGGGGCTGAGAGCGCTCTCTAGAGAGGGATAAGACCTTGCAGGGAAATGAGGACCTCGGGGGTGGTGATCTGGCTCAGCCAATGGCTGCTGCTCTTTGTTGCGGTGATTGAGCTCGTCAGTGGAGAGAGTCGGCCGACGGACATTAAGCCGGGGGAGTTTGGGTTGCGATATTTCGGACGTATTGACAAGAACACAGAGGAGGTTTATGCGTTCAACTACACCAGCAGCCCAGGCAAGGTAGGGATCCCCAGCCAGGAAGATACTTTGTTTCCATTGACGTCACACGTTTGAAGTTACTTCTGAAACATTCCGTCCTGCTGTCACTATTGATACAACCCGCCCTTATATTTTTACATGTTTGTTACATATTTTTATAATTGCAAAAAAGAAAAGGGGGAAGAGATCTGTCACAAAATGTATGTCTGGTTGCCTCCATCCCTAAATGTGTATTGTAGAAAAGGGGGGAAAGTGGGACTTTAAATGAGTTTTGCAACCAGGCATATCTGTTTCCAAATGAGTATCATATAAAGCCCCTACACAAGGAGGGGAATCCAACAAGAGCTGACATAAATGTACAGATATGAAGAACCATATTTATTAATCACATATATAATTAATACAAAACTGGGGATAATGCACTCATTTCATGTACAATAAAATCCATAAAATTAATAGGTTACATCTGACATCAATTTCTCTATAGATACAGGGTCTGGAAACATGAGATACTTGAAAACGGCTGAGTAAATATAGGCTCTACGCGTTTCGTGGACCTCCGTCCACTCATCAGGAGCTTGAAGAAAAACAGTATCTAAAATACATAAAAAATCTCAATTATACCGAAAATATTGGAAAAAAGAAAAATAGGGAAAGGAGAGGAAAAAAAGGGGGAATACATTTGTATGGAATGGGCACTACCTGAGATGGTGTCACATATCCAGAAGTATTCCAATTGGGAAAAATGAAAAACGAAGCTGGGTTATTTCAATTCACATTGCCATCCAATTTCTCCTATCCTCCCACTGTGGAGGTGCACTTGTTGGTATGTATCCTTCTGGTTCTGGTTTAACTCATATCATTCTCAATATGCACTTTTCTTGCATTCCCCTCCATTATGGGACAGACATGTATTCCCCCTTTTTTTCCTCTCCTTTCCCTATTTTTCTTTTTTTCCAATATTTTCGGTATAATTGAGATTTTTTATGTATTTTAGATACTGTTTTTCTTCAAGCTCCTGATGAGTGGACGGAGGTCCACGAAACGCGTAGAGCCTATATTTACTCAGCCGTTTTCAAGTATCTCATGTTTCCAGACCCTGTATCTATAGAGAAATTGATGTCAGATGTAACCTATTAATTTTATGGATTTTATTGTACATGAAATGAGTGCATTATCCCCAGTTTTGTATTAATTATATATGTGATTAATAAATATGGTTCTTCATATCTGTACATTTATGTCAGCTCTTGTTGGGTTCCCCTCCTTGTGTAGGGGCTTTATATGATACTCATTTGGAAACAGATATGCCTGGTTGCAAAACTCATTTAAAGTCCCACTTTCCCCCCTTTTCTACAATATTTTTATAATTGCACTCCATATATAGGTTTGTAAGGGGGGGGGGGGGTAAAAGGGTAAGCGGGTGGTACCTCCTCCATGTTTTTCCTACTCATTGGGTGCCAAGCAAGGGTCACATGTGAGGCCTACTCCCGGCGTGGGTTCTTCTGGCTGGTCACTTTGGCCGGGATCACTGCCTTACACATGGGGCACCTTTATTTAAACAGACGCCTGAACTCTAGGAAATTCTCTTGTTGTAATAAACACCATGGGCAAGACGATGGGTGGGCAGGAGGGGTGGCTGCCCTGGGCACAATGGTTTTTGCAGGGATTGGGCGCCCTGACATAGTGGTTCAGTCGTTAAAGGGAAACTCCGGTCAAAAATGAAACTTTTCCTATTAATGGTATGTTAAATATTTTTATATTTGATATTATTCATTTTCTGGCTAGCTGATTGTGTAGCTTAGAAAGTCTTATCTAAACTAGACAATCAGCTTCTTCCTGGTCTTCACCAACAACGCTGTCTCCCTTTATTTGAATAAAGGGAGACTTCCTGAAAAGGTTGTCTGTCTTTCTTAGCCAGGCATGCCAGCCCCACCCCCATCCCTCCTATCCTTCACAGAACATGATCTCCTCCTGTCTTCATAGCCTCGTTTAGGCTTAGCAGCTTTTCCTGAGAGGGAGAGAGGGAGAGAGGGAGGTAGGGGGAGAGAGAGAGGGGGAGAGAGGGAGGGAGGGGGAGAGATGGGGAGGGAGGGGGAGAGATGGGGAGAGAGGGAGTGAGAGGGAGTGAGGGGGAGGGGGGAGAGAGGAAGTGAGGGGGAGAGAGGGAGAGAGAGGGAGGGAAAGGGAGAGAGGGGGAGAGAGGGAGGGAGGGGGAGAGAGGGAGTGAGGGGGGGAGATAGGGAGTGAGGGGGAGGGGGGGAGAGGGAGAGAGAGGGAGGGAAAGGGAGAGAGGGGGATAGAGGGGGGAGAGAGGGGGTGAGGGGGAGAGGGAGAGTGGGGGAGAGAGGGGGGAGAGATGGGGAGTGAGGGGGAGAGAGGGAGGGAGAGTGAGGGGGGGAGAGAGGGAGAGAGGGAATGAGGGGGAGAGAGAGAGAGGGAGGGAGAGAGAGGGAGAGAGGGGGGAGAGAGGGAGAGTGGGGGAGAGAGGGGAGGGAGGGAGGGAGAGGGAGGGTGAGGGGGAGAGGGGAGAGAGGGAGAGAGAGAGGGAGGGAGGGGGAGAGAGGGGGGGTCATGTGACCGACGCAATATATGAAAATAATAAGGTACAAAGGAACATTTTTGAAAGTTTAGGATACAGATACATTTCTATTGCTCATTACATGTGGTTGAGTTTTAGGCTCCGTTTCCACTTGTGCGGCTTGTCATACGACTTTGGACACATAAAGTCGCATGACAAGTCACAACCCAATGATTTCAATGGAACCCATGCCCATCTATGCCACTTTGAAAATCAATGACTTTGAAAAGGTGCCTGCACTACTTTGATGCAACCTTTGATGCGATTTTGATCCAGAGAGTGTAAAGTTGGATCAAAGCTGCACTCAAAGTCGCACTCTAAATAGCACAAATTAAGAGTCGCACTAGAGGAAACGTAGCCACTAGAGTGCGACTTCGGAGTGAGACTTTGGAGTGCAACTTTGATGCGACTTTGAGTGCAGCTTTGATCCAACTTTATACTCTCTGGATCAAAGTTGCATCAAAATTTGCATCAAAGTAGGGCATGTATCTTTTCGTGTTTAGGGTTGCATCATGTTGGGTCAGTGGTTAGGGTTATATAATGGTTGTTCAGTGGCTAGGGTAAGGTTACACCCCAGTGACCTAGTGATTATGGTTACATCATGGTAACTCAGTGGTTAGAATTATATCATAATAAGTCAATGGTTAGGGCTACAGTGTGGTGGTGCAGTACTTAGGGTACCATCCTGGAGGCTTCATGTTTAGTGTTACGTCATGTTGGGTCAGGGTTATGTAATGGTGGATCAGTGGTTAAGGATGCGTCCCAGTGACCCAGTGATTATGGTTACGTCATGGTAACTCAGTGGTTAGAATTATATCATAATAAGTCAATGGTTAGGGCTACAATGTGGTGGTGCCGTGCTTAGGGTACCATCCTGGAGGCTTCATGGTTAGGTGTTACGTCATGTTGGGTCAGTGGTTAGGGTTATGTAATGGTGGTTCAGTGGTTAAGGATACACCGCAGTCACCCAGTGATTATGGTAACGTCATGGTAACTCAGTGGTTAGAATTATATCACGATAAGTCAATGGTTAGGGCAACAGGGCACTGTGGTGGTGTAGTGCTTAGGGTAACATCCAGGTGGAATCGTGTTTAGGGTTACATCATGTTAAGTCAGTGATTAGAGTTATATAAAGGGGGTTCAGTGGCTAAGGTTACACCCCAGTGCCCCAGTGGTTATGGTTAGATCAATATGTCTCAGTGGTTATTATTCTATCAGGGTGACTGAGTTGTAAAGGCGACATCTTGGCAGTTCAATGGTTTGGCTTCTATCATTGTGGCTGAGTGGTCATGGTCACACCATGGTGGCTTCCTGCCTTTATGCCGTATTTGTAAAAGCATTGGCAATATTTAAAGGTCATGTCTTTACTTGATGAGTAGATTTATCCGATCCCTTCTTGAGTCCTCTGATATTACAACATACACTTTGCAGAATGTTAGTTTTGGCACCGCGCTCTCATAACGCCCAACCCTCGGAGATGACACATAGGGACATTTTAGCACACAGTAGTTTGTAGGCAGAGGAAACATTAAATGGACCATGAAGAATGAATACTCCAAGAGTAAGCTCTTTCTTCACCACTGCTTCTCCTTAACACCACCTCTTCAAAATGGCAAATAAAACACTTTGGAGGTTACATGAAAGGTCAAAGTACATCTGAAGGCTCCACTATGACAGTCCAAACCTGAGGTCTCCAAACTTTCTAAACAAAGGGCCAGTTGACTGCCCTTCTGCCTTATGGGGGGCCGGACTGTGGCTGGTGGGAGTAGAAAATGCCATGCTGTTAATGGGGGTAAGCAATACCCCATCATTGGTTTTAATGGGGGGGGGGATAGTGCCCCTATGTTTATATTAGTAGGACGAATAGTATCCTAGTGATAGCCTCAGTGGCAGGAATAATGCTCTATTGTTGGTGCCATTGGGATGAATGGTGCCCCATCATTGATATCAGTGGAAGTAATAGTGCCTCAAGGGCCAGATAAAGGCAAGCAAAGGGCCCCATCCGGCCCCCCGGGCCACAGTTTGGAAACCACTGGTCTAAACCAAAACCAAATCCAGTTATTACGCTATACACAAGCCTTTCGCCTTCCTTGGCTGAACCAAATCCTCCTTCATTTGTATCTCACAGGCTCCCCCTCCCAGACACTGCAGCTACATTGAGAGGGTTAGCCACGCCCCTTGTAACATCGTCTCCTCCCACTAAAGGGCACAGCTTACCTGATAGTGACAATTTAAGTGCGGAGCAGCATTGCCCCCCCCCCCCCATTACAGGAAGTTTCAATAGGTGGACTTCACTGACAGGATCAACAGGTATTCGTGGGACTAAGAGAAAACTGTAAGCACAAATGGACTTATAATGATGTGCTACATTTTTTTAAAATGTGAGGCCACAGTTCTATCTCAAAGGGGTCTGTTCATTAAGACATTTGCATAGCAGTCCGTCGAGTGAACCTGCATGTACATTCATTCTTTGCAACTGGGCAAAAACAAATGTTCTTTAGATTATTTTCTCTTCTGATTTAATGTTTTTTTATTATGGGCAGTAGTAAAAGAGACATATTGCAACAATTATAGAGAATGCCATTGGTTACATGTATTTGATAATTCCCTCTAGCGTTCTCTAGAAGTGCAGGTCTGGATAATCAGTGTGGTTACATTTATTTTCTAATTCCCTCTAGCATTTTCTAGAAGTGCAGGTCTGGATATTCAGTGTGGTTACAATAATTTGATAATTACTTTTAGCGTTCTCTAGATAATTAGTGGTTACGTGTATTTGCTAATTTCCTCTAACATTCTCTAGAAGGGCAGGTCTGGATAATAAGTGGTTACATTATTTTGATAATTCCCTTTAGCGTTCTCTAGAAGTGCAGGTCTGGATAATCAGTGGTTACATTATTTTGATAATTCCCTCAAGCGTTCTCTAGAAGGGCAGGTCTGGCTAATCAGTGGTTACATTTATTTGCTAATTCCCTCTAGCATTCTCTAGAAGTGTAGGTCTGGAAAATCAGTGGTTACATTATTTTGATAATTCCCTTTAGCGTTCTCTAGAAGTGCAGGTCTGGATAATCAGTGGTTACATTTATTTGCTAATTCCTTCTAGCATTCTCTAGAAGTGCAGGTATAGATAATCAGTGGTTACGTGTATTTGCTAATTTCCCTCTAACGTTCTCTAGAAGCGCAGGTCTGGCTAATCAGTGGTTACATTTATTTGCTTATTCCCTCTACCACTGATCCCATTGCCCCCACCATCCCTCTTCCACTGATCCCATCCCTCCATTACACCCCCCCCACCATCCCTCTGCCACTGATCCCATCCCTCCATCCCATCCCCTCTCCCCCAACCATCCCTCTGCCACTGATTCCATCCCTCCATCCCATCCCCTCTCCCCCAACCATCCCTCTGCCACTGATCCCATCCCTTTATCCCATCCCCCCCACCATCCCTCTATCACTGATCCCATCTCTCCACCACCATCCCATTCCCCCACCATCCCTCTGCCACTGATCCCATCTTCCCCAACCATTCCTCTACCACTGAGCCTTTCCCTCAACCTGAATCCCACCCACCATCCCTCTGCCACTGATCCAATCCCCCCCAACCATTCCTCTACCACTCAGCCTTTCCCTCAACCTGAATCCCACCCACCATCCCTCTGCCACTGATCCCATCCCTCCAACCATCCCTCTCCCACTGATCCCATCCATCCACCACCATCCCATTCCCCCACCACCCATCTGTCACTGATCCCATCCCCCCCACCATCCCGCGACCACTGATCCTATCTCATCCCACCTCGCACCATCTCTCCACCACCATCTCATCCCCCTCACCATCTTTGTGCCACTGATCCCATCCCTCCACCCTCATCCCATCCCCCTCACCATCCCTCTGCCACTGATCTAGTCCCTTTATTCCATCCCCCCCCACCATCCCTCTGCCACTGATACTATCGCTCCATCCCATCCCCCCACCATCCCTCTGCCACTGATCCTATCCCTCCATCCCATCCCCCCCACCATCCCTCTGCCCCCAATCCCATCGCTCCCACCATCACATCTGCCCCACCATCCCTCTGCCACTGATCCCATGCTTCCCACCATTCCTCTGCCACTGATCCCATCCCTCCACCACCATCCCATCCCCCCCACCATCCCTCTGCCACTGATCCCAACCCTCCATCCCATCCCCCCACCATCCCTCTGCCCCTGATCACATCCCCCCACCATCCCTCTGCCCTTGATCCCATCCCTCCATCCCACCTACCCCCCCCCACCATCCCTCTGCCACTGATTCCATCACCCCCACCATAGGTCTGCCACTGATCCCATCCCCCCCCACCATCAGTCTGCCACTGATCCCATCCCTCCCACCATCCCCCTGCCACTGATCCCATCCCTCCCACCATCAGTCTGCCACTGATCCCATCCCTCCCACCATCCCCCTGCCACTGATCCCATCCCTCCCACCATCCCTCTGCCACTGATCCCACCCCTCCACCACCATCCCATCCCCCCCACCATCCCTCTGCCACAGATCCCAACCCTCCACCACCATCCCATCCCCCCCCCCACCATCCCTCTGCCACTGATCCTATCCCTCCACCATCACCATCTCATCCCCCCCACCATCCCTCTGCCACTGATCCCATCTCCTCTACCACTATACCTCTGCCACTGATTCCCCCCACCCCTCCCCGCACCGCCATTGATCCCACCACTGCCACTGATTCCATTCCTCCCTCCCACCACCACCACCACCACTGATTCCATTCCTCCCTCCCACCACCACCACCACCACTGATTCCATTCCTCCCTCCCACCACCACCACCACCACTGATCCCATCCCCACACAACCACTACTGCCACTGATCCCAAGGGGGCACTCAGGAGGATGTAAGCGAGCATTTTGCAGGTACTGTTTTAGTACCTCCAGAGTTCTCCCTTATATCTTCCAGAGTGCTCCCTTACATCCTCACAAAATGCCTGCTAGTTATAGTAAGGTCAGTGGCAGACTACCAGGGTCTTAAAGGTTGCACTTGCGACTGGGCCCTGGCGTTTCACCACCATGTGGGGGCCTCAAGACAGCAGGAGGGGGACCCTCGGAAAAACATGAGAAAGGGCCCTGGGATGGGGTTGGGGAGGGGCCCTTCATGATTTCTTGCACTGGGGCCTGGGCCTGGTCATTAGGGGGTAAACTCCCGGTCCTTAAGTGATTAAAGATATGCAAAAAACGCAATTAAAGGGCTTTGCAGACAGTATTTTGTGTATCATACTGTTTAGGATAATAATCAGATGCTGTTTATGGTGTTCACAGATATCCAGAAAGTAATCTGTGAGCAGAAAAATGACTTTCCTCAGGGGAAAACTTTATGTTATCAGCTCTGACTTTACAGTATTAGGTGGCAGCATGATAAGAATACCTACCTCCGGGTATGAGGTTACTATATAACTTTTCTGCTGTCATTATACAATAAGCCAAATAAATCGCAGGAGTGTGAATGCCCCCCCCCCCCCACCTTTCGCTAGCCGATACCGCCGTGTTTGTTTCAGTGCCGCACAGCCCGGGGTATATCCTGAAATCCCAGCTCTCCTCTCTGGCTCTAATCAATAATGTATCGTTAGTGACGGCTCGTTATCTGGAACGCTGTCTACGTATCCAGGCCAGTACGGGGGAGAGCGATTATTAGTATACGGATTTGACAGATGGCGAGCTCCGCGCTCAAGATGTTTATCTTCTCCTAAAAATGTCTTCTTATTTTTTTTTATCAGTATTCCTCCAGGACAACGAAATCCAAAACATATTCATTTACTTTAAATAGGCCACAAAGAGAGAAAAAAGACAAAAAGATAATTCAGTAACAAAACCATAATACACTGCTCAATAAAATGAAAGGAAGACTTTGCAAACACATCAGATCTCAATGGGGAAAAGTCCCATGCTGGATATCTATACTGGTATGGACTGGGTAATGTGTTAGGATCTATACTGGTATGGACTGGGTAATGTGTTAGGATCTATACTGGTATGGACTGGGTAATGTGTTAGGATCTATACTGGTATGGACTTGGTAATGTGGTAGGATCTATACTGGTCTGGACTGGGTAATGTGTTAGGATCTATACTGGTGTGGACTGGGTAATGTGTTAGGATCTATACTGGTGTGGACTGGGTAATTTGTTAGGATCTACTGTATACTGGTATGGACTTGGTAATGTGTTAGGATCTATACTGCTATGGATTGGGTAATGTGTTAGGATCTATACTGGTATGGACTGGGTAATTTGTTAGGATCTATACTGGTATGGACTGGGTAATGTGTTAGGATCTATACTGCTATGGATTGGGTAATGTGTTAGGATCTATACTGGTATGGACTGGGTAATTTGTTAGGATCTATACTGGTATGGACTGGGTAATGTGTTAGGATCTATACTGGTATGGACTGGGTAATGTGTTAGGACCTATACTGGTATGGACTGGGTAATGTGTTAGGATCTATACTGGTATGGACTGGGTAATTTGTTAGGATCTACTGTATACTGGTATGGACTTGGTAATGTGTTAGGATCTATACTGGTATGGATTGGGTAATGTGTTAGGATCTATACTGGTATGGACTGGGTAAAGTGTTAGGATCTATACTGGTATGGACTGGGTAATGTGTTAGGATCTATACTGGTATGGACTGTGTAATGTGTTAGGATCTATACTGGTATGGACTGGGTAATGTGTTAGGATCTATACTGGCATGGACTGGGTAATGGGTTAGGATCTATACTGGTATGGACTCGGTAATGTGTTAGGATCTATACTGGTATGGACTGGGTAATGTGTTAGGAAGCATCTATACTGGTATGGACTGGGTAAAGTGTTAGGATCTATACTGGTATGGACTGGGTAATGTGTTAGGATCTATACTGGTATGGACTGGGTAAAGTGTTAGGATCTATACTGGTATGGACTGGGTAATGTGTTAGGATCTATACTGGTATGGACTGTGTAATGTGTTAGGATCTATACTGGTATGGACTGGGTACTGTGTTAGGATCTATACTGGCATGGACTGGGTAATGGGTTAGGATCTATACTGGTATGGACTCGGTAATGTGTTAGGATCTATACTGGTATGGACTGGGTAATGTGTTAGGAAGCATCTATACTGGTATGGACTGGGTAATGTGGTAGGATCTATACTGGTATGGACTGGGTAATGTGGTAGGATCTATACTGGTATGGACTGGGTAATGGGTTAGGATCTATACTGGTATGGACTCTGTAATGTGTTATCTATACTGGTATGAACTGGGTAATGTGTTAGGATCTATACTGGTATGGACTGGGTAATGTGTTAGGATCTATACTGGTATAGACTGGGTAATGTGTTAGGATCTATACTGGTATAGACTGGGTAATGTGTTAGGATCTATACTGCTATGGACTGGGTAATGTGTTAGGATCTATACTGGTATAGACTGGGTAATCTGTTAGGATCTATACTGGTATGGTCTCGGTAATGTGTTAGGATCTATACTGGTATGGACTCTGTAATGGGTTAGGATCTATACTGGTATGGACTCTGTAATGGGTTAGGATCTATACTGGTATAGATTGGGTAATGTGTTAGGATCTATACTGGTTTGGACTCGGTAATGTGTTAGGATCTATACTGGTATGGACTGGGTAATGTGTTAGGATCTATACTGGTATGGACTGGGTAATGTGTTAGGATCTATACTGGTATGGACTGGGTAATGTGTTAGGATATTTACTGGTATGGACTGGGTAATGTGTTAGGATCTGTACTGGTATGGACTGGGTAATGTGTTAGGATCTGTACTGGTATGGACTGGGTAATGTGTTAGGATCTATACTGGTATGGACTTGGTAATGTGTTAAACCTAATTTTCCAGCCTCTAGTGTGCATGTACTTTATTTATTACCTGTCCTGCACTCCTTAACATGCGCACAGAAAGCACGTGTGTGCGCATCATTGGGTGGAGTATAGACATGGGGGGGGGGGGGGGTGATGGAGCAGGCACAGCAGAGATTGGATAGATGATAAGGAGGCAAAACAAAATCATTGGCCTCTTCAGCAAACCGCACTGTCCACTCCGAATAGAGACATGTGTACTTAAATGGACACACACAAAAAAAATTAAATCTCCGTCAGTAAATGTAGTCAGCAGGATGGACAATAAAATCCATTCCAGACTGATCTATAATCAGAACTGACACTTTTCTTCATAGGTCAAAAGGCAGCGTTGGCCATACAGTCCCAGGTAGCTATGAAGGGTTAACCAGATATACCAGTAGCCACAAATGCCATTCATACCAGAAGCAGTAGCCTGCAGATGTTAGGCTGTAAAGAGTTAATCATTTAACCATTTAGGTAAGCAGAGTAGATAAGCACAGTCCTCCCCTAGCATCCAAGGAGAGGGTTCATGGCAGATACCAGCGGTTGTATCTTACTCTCACGCCCTCCAGGATATATGTGGCTACTGTATTTCTGCTGTGCTCTCTGCTGAAGCCACAATCTGACCGGCCCTGGGGGCTCCATGTGCACCTGGGATCAGGAGGAGAGGGCGGGAGGAGGAGAAGCTGACCAGCTCTGTCTCCTCTACCGTCTGTAGGGAGGGGAGAGGGGAGAACTATCAGCGCACGCTCTGGGCTGCATAACAGAGAGACACTCTTAGAACGCTACAGCCTGCAACCATGAAGAGAATGGGCTGACAAGCCCAGGCGCCAGGATGCAATTTTTAGTCGCCGTGGCGACCTGGCGCCTGGGGTTTGTCGAGCCCTGCTTTAATGGCATCCCAGTCTTAGTACGTAGGGTTCAATATTGAGTTGGCCGACCCTTTGCTGCTATAACAGCTTCAACTCTTCTGGGAAGGCTGTCCAGAAGGTTTAGGAGTGTGTCTATGGGAATGTATGACCATTCTTCCAGAAGCGCATTTGGGAGGTCAGGCACTGATGTTGGATGCTGTGCTCTAATTCATCCCAAAGATATTCGGGTTGAGGTCAGGACTCTGTGCAGGCCAGTCAAGTTCCTCCACCCCAGGACTTGGCCTACACGCTGGCGTCCGTCCGCCGTATCCCTGTTGTGGAACGGCGAGCCGTCTGATGTGAGTTTTTGCTTCAATGTTTTTTTTAAAACATGTACATGTTTTATCACAATATTGAATAAATATACTACTAGAAAACATCTTTGGCTCCATGTGGTGAGCATTTCATCTAGTGTATCCACAGTGACGACAAGGATGGCCTTTTAGCCCCAAGGGATATCTCCCAGTTTTTCCACTGGGATTTGACCCAAGGCTTGGCTCCCTGGGAAATCTGGTGAGCCTTTACATATGGGAGGAGGAGGATCAGTGTGTAATGTAATGCACCGGATGTGGAAGGTCTATCGCCCTTTTGGATCTCTTCCGTGTACTGTGTTCTAGTCTCGGATATTTGAGGAGCTCCTTGTTCTCTATCTCTCACTTATCTTCAGACAATGTGTTTTATGGACTTCTAAATAATTGAACTTGTATTTATATTCACCATTAGTTATCATCTATGGATCATTAAGGACCAGTTATGTAATACTGATTAACTACTTTCTAGCGCTGCACTCACCCCTTGTTTTTCAAGTTCCTCCACCCCAAACTCGCTCATCCATGTCTTTATGGACCTTGCTTTGTGCACTTGTCCAAATCATTTGGTGGAGGGGGGATTATGGTGTTCAGGTGAGGACTGGGCCAGGGGGCAGGGGGGCAATTGCCCCCTGGGCCGCTCTGATGCCCCATAAAAAGGCTGCACTGCTTCTGCCACAGACATGCCTAAAGGATCCCTGGTGAAGAGAAGTAAAAAGTCCCCACTGCTGACTGACTGAGTGTGGGATGAAGACAAGGACAGAGTGCAGGCCTCTCCCCAGCATGGATGGGGTAAACTGTGTCTGAGCAGAGGCTGGTTCCATGCCCTACTGGAGGCTCTCCTTTGCCAGGCAACTCCGACTGAGCTGTCCCAGCTCCCCCCAACTGCCCCCTGCTGGCCCGGTCGGGAACCCGGATTCGGCCAGTGAGCAGAGAGTATCTGGAGCAAAGCATCAGCCTGGAATGGGTGTCAGAAGGAGGCTGAGAAGAGGGAGAGAGGGGAGAGGGGTGAGTCACTGCACCATGGGCCTCTGGTTTGTGCTTGCCCTCTGGGCTGAAAGTTGCCAGTCAGCCCCTGATGGTGTTGTGTTGTTTTTCAGGGGTTGGGCTTGGCCCCTTAGTTCCAGTGAAGGGAACTCTTAAGACGTCAGCATACCAAGACATTTTGGCCAATTTCATGCTCCCAACTTTGTGGGAACAGTTTGGGGATGACCCCTCCCTGTTCCAACATCACTGAGCACCAGTGAACAAAGCAAGGCCCATTAAGACATGGATGAGCGAGTTTGGGGTGGAGGAACTTGACTGACCTGTACAGAGTCCTGATCTCAACACCTTTGGGATGAATTAGAACGGAGATGCGAGCCAGGTCTTCTCCTCCAACATCAGTGCCTGACCTCACAAATGCCCTTCTGGAGAATGGTCAAACATTCCCATAGACACACTCCTAAACCTTGTGGACAGCCTTCCCAGAAGAGTTGAAGCTGTTATAGCTGCAAAGGGTGGGGCCAACTCAATATTGAACCCTACGGACTAAGACTGGGATGCCATTAAAGATCATGTGTGTGTAAAGGCAGGCGTCCCAATACTTTTGGTAATCTAGTGTATATGATGAACTAGGACATGCATACGTGCACCCTGAGCTGTGGGCTCAGCCCTACTGGCTATACTCTAGTAGAATTTCACTTGAAATCATTAATTTTAGTTTGATTTTGTAATCTTTAGAGGTTCCGAATGAATGTTTGTTTTCGACTGTACTGACCAGAAAACTTGGGGGAGCAGGATAAAACATTTTCTCGAACAAAGTTTTAACCACTTATGGACTGGAAGGATTTTCCCCCTTAATGACCAGGCCATATTTTGCGATTCGGCACTGCGTTATTTTAACGGAAAATTGCGCTGTCGTGCGACGCCGTACCCAAATAAAATTGATGATCCTTTTTTCCCACAAATAGAGCTTTCTTTTGGTGGTATTCAATCACCTCTGCGATATTAATTTTTTGCGCTACAAACAAAAAAAGAGCGACTTTTTTTCACTTTTTGCTATATAACATTCCCAAAAAAAAATTTTTAAAAATCAATTTTTTTTGTCATTTTAGGCCAATTTGTTTTCTGCTACATATTTTTGGTAAAAACAATCGCAATAGGCTTATTTTGATTGGTTTGCACAAAAGTTATCGCGTCTACAAACTAGGGGAAAGATTTACGTCTTTTTTATTGTTTTTTTTTTTTTTACTGGTAATGACGGCGATCTGGCAGGGTAGGGGTTAACATTGTGGGTGATCAAGGGGTTAAGTGTGAGTCTAGGGGAGTGATTCTAACTGTATGGGGGCGTGGCTTGTGAAATGCTACAAACTAGAGGAAAGATTTATGTAATTTTTATTGGTTTTTATTTTACTAGTAATGGCGGCGATCTGCGATTTTTAGCAGGACTGCGACATTGCGGCGGACAGATCGGACCCCTAACCGACATTTTTGACACTTTTGGGGGGACCAGTGACATCACTACAGTAATCAGTGCTAAAACTGTTAATGTAATAATGACACTGGCAGGGAAGGGGTTAACACTGTGGGTGATCAAGGGGTTAAGTGTGAGCCTAGGGGAGTGATTCTAACTGTATGGGGGCGTGGCTTGTGAAATGATCATAGAGACCTGTGATCCTATATAGAAGGATCACAGGGGCTCTGTGATCCTTCCAGGGAGACGAACGGTCAGCTGTGTTTACAACAGCTGACCGTTCTTCTCTCTCAGCGGGGAGCGATCGCGGGTGGCCGGCTGCAATCAGAGCCACCTGCCCCGTGCATCGGAGTCCCCGCTGAAGAGTGGGGACGGGAGTGCACCGTTCTTCTCTCTCAGCGGGGAGCGATTGCGGGTGGCCGGCTGCAATCGGAGCCGCCTGCCCCGTGCATCGAAGTCGCTACTGGCAAGTGGGGGCGGGAGTGCGCCGCTGGCGGCGCGCGCTCGCCACCTAGCTGCAGGTGTGCGACCGGCATATACCTACGTTGGTTCGCGCAGGCGCGGCTGCCTGCCGCAGTATAACTGCAGCGGGCGGTCGTTAAGCGGCTGAAAAAGTTTGATTTTGTAATCTTTAGAGGTTCCGAATTAACGTTCGTTTTCGACTGTAGTGACCAGAAAACTTGGGGGATAAAACCTTTTCTCGAACAAAGTTTTAACAGTGTTTTGGGGTTTTTGTTGTGTTTTTGTTGAGTTTTTGTTGTGTTTTTGTTGTGTTTTTGTTGTGTTTTTGTTGTGTTTTTGTTGAGTTTTTGTTGTGTTTTTGTTGAGTTTTTGTTGGGTTTTTGTTGAGTTTTTGTTGTGTTTTTGTTGTGTTTTTGTTGTGTTTTTGTTGAGTTTTTGTTGAGTTTTTGTTGAGTTTTTGTTGAGTTAAGTCTATTCATTCCAAAAAGGAATGTATGACATTCATTAAGCCATGAAATGTAGAGGACACACATTGTTCATAGGGACTTTCCATTGAAACCCTACTAAGTGTAAGCTCTTCGTATCTATCAATACAGGAGGAAAGCACAGCCTGTTCTCTGATTCTTTGCCTTCTTATATATATAGTTTGTCGGTGATCTTTGTCAGGAATTCTTTTAGCTCTTTTATGATCTTCCGGCCTGTATAGTGTACATTGTATACAAGGCTGAGTCATTTGTTTTTTTTTTATATCATCTAGTTTAACCCGTTCTACGCCTGAGCCATTCAACTGGAGGCATGTGAAATAAAAAATAAAAAAATAAAAGAAAATGCAAAAGTTATCAGTAGATCTGTAGAGATCCACTCACCGGCCAATTCAATGTCGTAATTAGAACCTTCAGGGCCCCGATGCAAGAAACCATGAAGGGCCCCCAGGACCCCTTCCCTTCAAGCGTGGGGCTCTTCCCACTGATCCTGGGGCTCTTTACTCTCGTTGTGGGGCCCTTTATTACGGTTCCACAGCGGGACCCTTTCACAAGTTCTGCAGTGGCCCCCTTCCTGCTACGGTGGTGGAATGCCAGGGCCCGGTTGCAAGTGTGACCTTTGCGACCCTGGAAGTTTTTATTTTTTGGTATTTTAATTGTATTATTTTTTTATCATTTTATTTCATTTTTTTACAATGTGACTGATTATGACTCTGTCCATTCAGAAAAGGAAGGAGCTGGTAAATTACATATTTACCGCCCCCCTTCCTGGTTCTCTATTGTGACACATCCCCTGCAGCAGCCGGCAGGAGAGGGAAGGGAGGAAGCCAACAGCACATTAGGGGGAGGGGGGACCTGGGGAGCACACAGGGGCCCAGAGACAGCAGAGCACAAGTGAACTGGATAGGAGGAGTGGCGGGGGCAGCATACAGAGGAACCAATCTCCTCCATTTTCCTCCTGCAGCTACAGGAGGAAAAAGGAGGAGAGTGATTTTTCTACATGCTGCCCCCGATGCCCCTTCTATCCAGGTGTACAGGGGAGCCGCACAGGGCTCTGAGGAAGAGGCTAGGCCTCGAAACGCGTTAGCCGTCATCTCATCGATTATGAACGATTGTATGGACTACACCCAGACATTGGAGCAATCTAGCTTGATATGATGTACTTTCATCTACGTCTGTGAGTAGCCATTTTTTATTGTTACATAAATAAAGCCTTCTACTGAGGATAATGCTCTAGGTCGGTGCGCCCTTTTTTGTTTTCTTTGATTCTAGTACCGGTGGACTACCCCAGTCCGATATGGGCAGCAAGACCTAAGCCATTTGAGAAGCCAGTTGTGAGTCCCGTGAGGAGTGTAGTCGAGGGGTTTGGATACCAAGCGCAGGAGGAGGGTGGTCACACCCTATTGTTTTTTGGAGCACAGGCCGCCTGGAGCATGGGGCCCAGTTGCAATTGCAACCCCATGCAACATGCTTTGGCTGCTCATAGTTGGCATTAAGGGTGTATGATGGTATTGCCATTCATTTGCTTTCTAGCAGCTGAGGGTACACATGTTGGGAGGACATGTTATGTATGCATTTTGGATGGACATGGTGTCCGGGCATGTTGTGCGGGCATGTTGGGTAGGCATGTTAGGTGGACATGATGTTTGGACAGGCATGTTGGGTAGACATGTTGTGTAGGCATATTGGGTGGACATGTTGAGTGGCCATGTTGGGTGGACATGTTGTGTGACCATGTTGGGTGGACATGTTGTGTGGCCATGTTGGGTGGACATGTTGTGTAGGCACATTGGGTGGACATGTTGAGTGGCCATGTTGTGTGACCATGTTGGGTGGACATGTTGTGTAGGCATATTGGATAAACATGTTGTGTAGGCATGTTGGGTGAACATGTTGTGTAGGCATGTTGGGTGAACATGTTGTGTGGGCATGTTGGGTGAACATGTTGTGTAGGCATGTTGGGTGGACATGTTGTGTGGGCATGTTGGGTGAACATGTTGTGTGGGCATGTTGGGTGGACATGTTGTGTGGCCATGTTGGGTAGACATGTTGTGTAGGCATATTGGGTAAACATGTTGTGTAGGCATGTTGGGTGAACCTGTTGTGTAGGCATGTTGGGTGAACCTGTTGTGTAGGCATGTTGGGTGAACCTGTTGTGTAGGCATGTTGGGTGAACATGTTGTGTGGGCATGTTGGGTGAACATGTTGTGTAGGCATGTTGGGTGAACATGTTGTGTAGGCATGTTGGGTGAACATGTTGTGTGGGCATGTTGGGTGAACATGTTGTGTGGGCATGTTGGGTGAACATGTTGTGTAGGCATGTTGGGTGGGCAACAGGTGAGGTGTACCGGTGAGAGGGATGAAGAAGGAAGACACCTCTGAATGGAACTGTAGTAACCAGATGAGCTTTATAAGTCCAACCAATCCTCCCCCTTTCATAGTGGATGTGTTTGATGGGTGATAATTGATGAACACAATATGGACCATGCGTCCACCAAGGAACAGCTGGGTTGGTGCAACATTCATCTCCAATCCATGTCTGGATTTGGTGGCTCTCATAGTTCATATAACACTAAGATTATACGTGAGCAATAACTGCCCTTTACTGCACTGACATCACCATGCCAGTCTATATCCAGGTAAATTTCATGTTATTATGGGATTTTCCTCGATATCTTGGTGAAAGGTCAGGTCAGCCATAATTGCAGAGTTAATATTACTGCTCATAATTCCATTATAACACATTGTAGCCGTGTCTACGCGGTTATAAAGAACATTATCTCTTGGCAAAGGTCCTGGAAAAGCTCTGGATATCGGTGTCAGGATAAGCCGATGGACTGGTGCCATTCCTCTTACCTTTCTTTTATCTTCGGTGCCATTACTTTGGGTGACATTTATCAGGCTGTGCGTCAATCGGTACGAATATTGAATATATGATAATTCATCGTCTTGTGTATTCTCGTGTGTCCTGTTCCGTACTGGGACAGAGTTGTCCAGCGCCCAGGACAAGGATCCAGAACTGCGCCCCACCTCCCCCACTGTAATTACCGTACATGCCGTAGAATGGTTGTACCAGTGGTATCTATTCTTCGCCCCCTTGCTTCACTGTTTCTGGGGCAGCTGCCCCTCCTGCACACCCCTTGTCCCAGCCCCGTGTATTTCTTCCAGATCTGTGCAGAAATCCAGTGTGAGACTTCCTATAATAAAGACCGCTCACTGCCGCTCTCTCTCTTTGTACAGGGTGACCGGTCTTGTTTCTGCCCCCTCTATATTTTTCTGCAGGCAGCTTCTATTGGGTGGAGCCTGCTGGGCCTTGCTCAAGCTATGTACAGCACAGTGACGATGTCTTTGTTACGTTTGCAAGGTAATATCTGGGGTTGTAAAGGCATTTGGTGCACACAGAGTGGAGTTTCATCCTCTGCCTATTGAGGAATGCATTTCAATGAACATTTTTGAACACAGGCATTTTCATATTTAGATAACTCCTCCCAAGAGCCAGCCCACTGCTTGCATTAGGCCTCTTTCACATGGGCGCCAGTTCTGGTGACTGGTGGTATAGCAGTGGCTGGAGATTTTGTATTAAAATACTGCACCAGAAAATTAGGGGATTCAGGGGCAAGGCTGAGACAAGGGGTGGGCCTGAGGGGCGGCTGCCCTGGGCACTGTGGTATCATGTGAGGTGGGGGGGGGGGCGCTGTGGGAAGTTTGGGGGGAGGATTTGTGTTGGGAGGGGGAATATGGGGAGTGGCAGTTGGTAAGAACTGTTCTAGGAGAGGAAATTTGGGTGGAAGTGTTGGGAGTTATGATTTAAGGGTGACTTGTGTTGGGATAGGGGAAGGGAGAAGGGTATTTGTGCTAGGAGGAGGGATTTGGGGGTCTTGTGGTAGAAGAGGTGATATGGTGGTGGGGGGTAGGTTTGGAGGGGAATTTTTTTTAGGTGGGGGGGATCTGTGCTAGTACCAGGACAGGGTTGTCCAGCGCCCTCGGCAAGAATCCAGAGAACTGCGTTCGATTTTGGGGGGGAGGGGGGGTTTTGCTGACGCATAATGCTCATACATCTTGGGGGGGGGGCACACCCTGGGCTCTAGAGAACCTTGTCCCAACACTGTATAGGGGCCATGGTGGGGCCCCTGGAACTCAAGGGACTTATCTCTGACTTCACCCCCCAGCACAGGAGGCAAGCAGTGTAGTTGCACCCTGCGTTCCTGGCCCTGCCAGGGCTGTAAAGGAGTCACAATAAAAGACAGACGGACTATGTACAAAGGGCTTTCCCTCTACTGCATGCCGTTCAAGAATGTGACGTCACAAGAATGAGGCATAACAATGGTTCCCATAATAGCCAAGATCTAAATCACACTTCACATGCCAGCAGACTGAACCGCATCCTGCACACTTCATAGAAGTGACAGGTATTACCATCGGGTGACAGCCATGCTTACAGCTGGGCAGCACTTTTCTAAAAGGAAACCCATCACAGGATATGTATGAGGTCTGCTATGTTACTGGTCTTCTGAAAATACCATCTTTCTAGCCATTCCCGGTATAAGAGCATGCAGCCAGTGAAATCAAAAATCCTCATCTGCAGACTTTTTGGCACCAGCCCAGTTACAGTTTATTCTTCTCTGGGAACAACACACCCAAACCCTGTGCATGCACAGGAGCGCCGCTGATCACTCAATTCAGCATTTCTGCACATGCCCACAGCCCTGTGAACTGCCTCCTGGGATTCCTACATCTCTCACCCCAGGAGGCAGACTGCACATGCGCAAAAAGCGGCACAGGTGCCTGCAGTGGTTTTGCTATGGGGGTGTAGACTGCACTCGGGTGACAACCGCCAGCAGGGCCGATGCTACCACTAGGCGAACTAGGCAGGTGCCTAGGGCGCAATGCCACCTAGGGTGCAGCCATGACCAGTGCCACATTCCTCTTCTGTCACCTCCTCATCCCCGGTTGATATCACCTCTAGAGAGGGGGGCAGTGTGTACAGGAAGGGGGGTGTGGGGTTAAATGGGGGCAGTGTGTAAAGGAAGGGGGGTTTAGGGTTAAAGGGGGGCAGTGTGTGCAGGAAGGGGGGTGTGGGGTTAAATGGGGGCAGTGTGTATAGGAAGGGGGTTTAGGGTTAAAGGGGGGCAGTGTGTGCAGGAAGGGGGGTGTGGGGTTAAATGGGGGCAGTGTGTATAGGAAGGGGGGTGTAGCGTTAAAGGGGGGGAGTGTGTGCAGGACTGGGGGGAAGCAGTGTGTACAGGAAGGGGTGTAGGGTTGGGGGGGCAGTGTGTACAGTTTTTTTTTTGTTAGGGGGGGTGCAAGTGGCTGGTCCTGCCTAGGGTGCAAAATAGTCTAGCACCGGCCCTGCCCGCCAGAGGGATGACACCACCGCGATGGTGTCACCCCCATCTGTGACAGCGCATGGATCGGTGCATCGGCACCGACAGTATCATTTACAGGGGCCGGTGTTCTGCCGAAAACCCCAACGACATTACTTCCGGTGAGTGGAACTAGGCTGGTGCCGAAAAGTCTGCAGATGAGGAGTTTTGACTTCACTGGCTGCATGCTCTTAGACCGTTAATGGCCAGACAGTTGGCATTTTCAGGAAGTGGTGCGATAAAACATGTCAACCCCCCCTTCCCCCCCATCTCCCATCCTGGGCAGGCTAGTTTCGGGCCAGCAGCGCACAGTGTGCACCCCAAACCAGTGTTCTGCCGAAAACTCCAACTTGCCGAGAACTCCAACGGCGTTATTTCCGGTGAGTGTACACCAGGAATAATTGGAGATTTTATAAAAATAAAAATCGCACAGATGATCAAATACCACCAAAAGAAAGCTCTATTTGTGGGAAAAAAAGAACATAAATTTTATTTGGGTACAGCGTCGCATGACTGCGCAATTGTCAGTTAAAGTAACTCAGTGCCAAATCGCAAAAAATGGCCTGGTCATTAAGGGGGAAAACCTTCCGGTCCAGAAGTGGTTAACCCTTAATTTACTCTAATCAGCCTTATTTCCTCCTTATTCTCTTTCTCCATTTAATTCATATTTTCCTTCTGATTTTTTTTTTTTTTATTTTTTTTTTTATTTACTTCTATCTTATAAACTAATAATAATTAAATCTTTTTTTTTTTTTTGTTTGCTTTGTTCATTAATATTTTTGAACCTTTAACATATATTTACACGTTTCACATTGAAAAAAGCGCAAAATTAAAAAAAATAAATAAATAACTTTTTGTACCATTGCTGACAGCTGAAGTGTAAACTAAAAAGTTGCGGTAGGTATCGGTAATTGGTATCGGCGAGTACTTAAAAAAAAAAAAAAGAGAGAGACCCTAATATAACATGGTGATCTTTTTTTTTTATTATTTCTTTACACATTAAATTATTTTTGATTACATTTCTTAAAATTTGATTGAAGCAAAGAGTACTATGTCTTATTTTATTGCCATTTCGTTTGATGTTCAGGGGTTGTAAATCTTTAAAATAAAAAAGTTATTTTTGTGGGAAAAATGGACATCAATTTTATTTGGGTACAGCGTCGCGTGACCGCGCAATTGTCAGTTAAAGTAACGCAGTGCCAAATCGCAAAAAATGGCCTGGTCATTAAGTGGGGAAAACCTTCTTCTACAGAAGTGGTTAACCCTTAATTTACTCTAATCAGCCTTATTTCTTGATTATTCTTTTTCTCCATTTAATTCATATTTTCCTGCTGATTTTTTTATTTATTTTTTTATTTACTTCTATCTTATAAACTAATAATAATTAAATCTTTTTTTTTTTCTTTTTTGTTTGCTTTGTTCATTAATATTTTTGCACCTTTAACATATATTTACACGTTTCACATTGAAAAAAGCGCAAAATTAAAAAAAAAAAATAATTTCATTTGTAAAATAACTTTTTGTACCATTGCTGACAGCTGAAGTGTAAACTAAAAGGTTGCGGTAGGTATCGGTAATTGGTATCGGCGAGTACTTAAAAAAAAAAAAAGAGAGACCCTAATATAACATGATGATAATTTTTTTTTTTTTTATATTTATTTACACATTAAATTATTTTTGATTATATTTCTTGAAATTTGATTGAAGCAAAGAGTACTATGTCTTATTTTATTGCCATTTTGTTTGTTCAGATTGGCAGACTGCCAGGGGCACCATCATCCTTTTAATACAGTCAAAAAATATAAATTTTATTGTTACAAAACCCATAAAATACAATCTTACAACCATAAACACATGTGCAAAATGGACTTCTCCCCCCCCCCCCCTCCCTGGGATAAATGACACCAACCCATATCTCTATATATAGATACATAGATGTATAAATATATATATATATATATATATATATATATATATATGTAAAAATAAAATAAAAAAGTTCTTCAGAATCGTGATCTTTATTCAATGCAAAAAAAACAACGCGATTCTCCTTTTATCCAGAATCATGCAGCTCTATAGAAGATTATTGAAGAGTTGAAGTTTTATGGACAGAATTGTCTTCTTCTGTTTTTCGTATTCTGAAATCAGAAGAAAAAATAATTTCCTCGCAGCTTCAATCGCCTTTTCTCATTGGCCGTAGCGCTCTATGAAAGCTTCTCGTTCCTGGAAAGCTGGCGTCCGTCTCCTGATTGGCTGAGATTGGCCGGCCTGCAGGATACATTGTAATTAGATTGTAGCGGACGCAGCGATGTGATGGTGGCACCAGACATAGGAAGTGTGATGGAAACAGATGGGATGAGGACATGAGGATCCCTCGTCCTCAGCCCCTCGGGGAGAGCTGCTCATCATCCCGCCATTGTAGGGAGATCTGTGAGCAGCGATAAGAGGGAGACTGCACAGCTGAGGAGGAACAGGCCAGGGGGCAATGAGAGAGCAGATGGGGATGTCTGGTAGATAGCAGCCTATGAGGTCATTCTGAACACACAGAGATAAAACATTTATTACCGCATGACGAATTTAAGGCTGCGTCAACCTCAGCTGTTAGTGGTGACATTTATATATACAGTGCTTTGCGAAAGTATTCGGCCCCCTTGAACTTTGCAACCTTTTGCCACATTTCAGGCTTCAAACATAAAGATATAAAACTGTAATTTTTTGTGAAGAATCAACAAGTGGGACACAATCATAAAGTGGAATGAAATTTATTGGATATTTCAAACTTTTTTAACAAATAAAAAACTGAAAAATTGGGCGTGCAAAATTATTCAGCCCCCTTACTTTCAGTGCAGCAAACTCTCTCCAGAAGTTCAGTGAGGATCTCTGAATGATCCAATGTTGACCTAAATGACTAATGATGATAAATAGAATCCACCTGTGTGTAATCAAGTCTCCGTATAAATGCACCTGCACTGTGATAGTCTCAGAGGTCCGTTTAAAGTGCAGAGAGCATCATGAAGAACAAGGAACACACCAGGCAGGTCCGAGATACTGTTATGGAGAAGTTTAAAGCCGGATTTGGATACAAAAAGATTTCCCAAGCTTTAAACATCCCAAGGAGCACTGTGCAAGCGATAATATTGAAATGGAAGGAGTATCAGACCACTGCAAATCTACGAAGACCTGGCCGTCCCTCTAAACTTTCAGGTTCATCATGGGTGCCTGCTCAGAGATGGCACAGTCCTGTAAATGCTACTGTCTGTGCAGCTCTTGGCTGTGTACACAAATGTCTGACACAGATCAGCCCCTGCTGCAGCCTCTCCCCATAATGATTTGCTATAAAGTTACAATGTTTCAGTCTGATCACTAGAGGAGGGCAAAAATGCTTCCTCCTGTCTGCAGTAGGCTGATAACATCATCTCAGCCTAGATGGAATTTGAATGACATTACGTTTCGTTATGTTAAAGCGGGTGTACAGACCTGAAGACTCAGTACAGGGATGATGGCAACCCCTCATAATGGGCACAGTGGGTGTACAGACCTGAAGACTCAGTACAGGGATGGTGGCAACCCCTCATAATGGGCACAGCAGGTGTAGAGACTTGGGAACTCAGCACAGGGATGGTGGGAACCCCTCATAATGGGCCCAGCAGGTGCATAGACTTGGGAACCCAGCACAGGGATGGTGGGAACCCCTCATAATGGGCACAGCAGGTGCACAGACTTGGGAACCCAGCACAGGGATGGTGGGAACCCCTCATAATGGGCACAGCAGGGGCACAGCCCTGGGAACTCAGCACAGGGATGGTGGGAATCCCTCATAATGGGCACAGCAGGTGTATAGACCCCGGAACTCAGCACGGGGATGGTGGGAACCCCTCATAATGGGCACAGCAGGTGTACAGACCCGGGAACTCAGCACAGGGATGGTGGGAACACCTCATAATGGGCACAGCAGGGGTATAGACCTGGGAACTCAGCACAGGGATGGTGAGAACCCCTCACAATGGGCACAGCAGGTGTACAGACCCGGGAACTCAGCACAGGGATGGTGGGAACCCCTCATAATGGGCACAGCAGGTGTACAGACCCGGGAACTCAGCACAGGGATGGTGGGAACCCCTCATAATGGGCCCAGCAGGTGCATAGACTTGGGAACCCAGCACAGGGATGGTGGGAACCCCTCATAATGGGCACAGCAGGTGCACAGACTTGGGAACCCAGCACAGGGATGGTGGGAACCCCTCATAATGGGCACAGCAGGGGCACAGCCCTGGGAACTCAGCACAGGGATGGTGGGAATCCCTCATAATGGGCACAGCAGGTGTACAGACCCGGGAACTCAGCACAGGGATGGTGGGAACCCCTCATAATGGGCCCATCAGGTGTACAGACCCGGGAACTCAGCACAGGGATGGTGGGAACCCCTCATAATGGGCCCATCAGGTGTACAGACCCAGGAACTCAGCACAGGGATGGTGGGAACCTCTCATAATGGGCCCATCAGGTGTACAGACTTAGGCGCTCAGCACAGAGATATAACTCTCCCTGAGGCAGAGAAAAAACTGTCAGGGTTTATCTCTCTAGCTGAGGGCAGTTTTGGGTGGACTGACCTTTGAAAAAGTCCTTAGGCAGTTTCTGAGTGCAGCCTCCTGCCATCAAGATATGAACTGCAAATCCCATATGGACAGATCTCAGTGACACCCGGGGATGGTGAATACTGATTTGTGATTTCTCTTGATATGTTGGAGAGGAAAGTCAAACTTTACTCTGCATGGAATGCAGCATTTCCAGCTCTTCTAGGGAAATATTTCTAATGAAAAAATAAAAGTGACTGTAGAGAGAGGAGGCTTTGTGAGTAACATTTCAGGTATTACAATACACACAAAAGAGAAGTCCACAGAAAACTGAGCAAAAAAAAAATAATAATAATAATATACAAGGTACCGTATATACTCGAGTATAAGCCGACCCGGATATAAGCTGAGGCACCTAATTTTACCACAAAAAAATGGGAAAACTTATTGACTCGAGTATAAGCCTAGGGTGGAAAATGCATTAGCTACTGGACCCAAGTGGACCACCACGAGACCCAAAACAGGGGCTGCGGGCATGGTGCAGGGGCTGCGGGCGAGCATGGTACAGGAGATGCAGGGCTGTGGGCATGGTACAGGACATGCAGGGGCTGCGGGCATGGTACAGGAGATGCAGGGCTGCGGGCATGGTACAGGAGATGCAGGGGCTGCGGGCATGGTACAGGCGATGCAGGACTGTGGGCATGGTACAGGAGATGCAGGGGCTGCGGGCATGGTACAGGAGATGCAGGGCTGCGGGCATGGTACAGGAGATGCAGGGCTGCGGGCATGGTACAGGAGATGCAGGGGCTGCGGGCATGGTACAGGAGATGCAGGGGCTGCGAGCATGGTAGAGGAGATGCAGGGCTGTGGGCATGGTACAGGAGATGCAGGGCTGCGGGCATGGTACAGGAGATGCAGGGCTGCGGGCATGGTACAGGAGTTGCAGGGGCTGCGGGCATGGTACAGGAGATGCAGGGCTGCAGGCATGGTACAGGAGATGCAGGGCTGCTGGCATGGTACAGGAGATGCAGGGGCTGCGGGCATGGTACAGGAGATGCAGGGGCTGCGGGCATGGTACAGGAGATGCAGGGCTGTGGGCATGGTACAGGAGATGGTACAGGAGATGGTTCAGGCATGGTACAGGAGATGGTTCGGGCATGGTACAGGAGATGGTTCGGGCATGGCACAGGAGATGGTTCGGGCATGGCACAGGAGATGCAGAGGCTGCGGGCATGGTACAGGAGATGCAGGGCTGTGGGCATGGTACAGGAGATGGTTCAGGCATGGCACAGGAGATGGTTCAGGCATGGCACAGATGGTACAGGCATGGTGCAGGAGATGCAGTGCTGCGGGCATGGTACAGGAGATGGTTCAGGCATGGCACAGGAGATGGTTCAGGCATGGCACAGATGGTACAGGCATGGTACAGGAGATGCAGGGCTGCGGGCATGGTACAGGAGATGCAGGGGCTGCGGGCATGGTACAGGAGATGCAGGGCTGCGGGCATGGTACAGGAGATGCAGGGCTGCGGGCATGGTACAGGAGATGCAGGGGCTGCGGGCATGGTACAGGAGATGCAGGGGCTGCGAGCATGGTAGAGGAGATGCAGGGCTGTGGGCATGGTACAGGAGATGCAGGGCTGCGGGCATGGTACAGGAGATGCAGGGCTGTGGGCATGGTACAGGAGATGGTACAGGAGATGGTTCAGGCATGGTACAGGAGATGGTTCGGGCATGGTACAGGAGATGGTTCGGGCATGGCACAGGAGATGGTTCGGGCATGGCACAGGAGATGCAGAGGCTGCGGGCATGGTACAGGAGATGCAGGGCTGTGGGCATGGTACAGGAGATGGTTCAGGCATGGCACAGGAGATGGTTCAGGCATGGCACAGATGGTACAGGCATGGTGCAGGAGATGCAGTGCTGCGGGCATGGTAAAGAAAGGAGGATGCAGGGGCTGCGGAGGAGTCTCACTTACCTTTCTGCCTTCCGCCTTACATTTAAAAATGGTGCCGTCTGGCGCCAACACGTCACCGCGCATGCGCCGTCTGCCTGGGAATAGCCGCACTGACCGGGGAAAGGGTAAGTGAGACTGTGACTCGAGTATAAGCCGAGGGGGGCTTTTTCAGGATTAAAAACATGCTGAAAAAGTCGGCTTATACTCGGGTATATACGGTATGTTAAACCCAAGCCCTCTATTGGGTAACCCTCACAGAAGTTTGGGTGCTGTATGCCAGCAGGGGTTCATCCTTGGCCCTATAGATTGAACAGATACAAGGGAAAAGACCAGCTGCTGGTTCCTGCACTCTCTGTGCTGCTTCCCTGAACTTCCAGTCATCACAGGAAAGAGGACAGTGCAGTCTCCTGCCAGTCTGTTAGCCTGGGGGAGGAGCAGCGGAATGCCTTGCCATCCCAGACTACAGGGCTGTGCGTTTCTATTGAAGTACTAAAGGTGTTCATTGCAGTATGTGGGATGCACAAGTTGATCTTGAAGAGCAAGCATTGGAGAACCCTACACGGCCACTACCAGCTATAGGATAAAACAACTGTCAGCGGCATCTCGACATTTCAGAGATATTTATTGGAGCTGTTCATCTGGATTCCAATTCTACAGCTTAGAAAAGGTGATCAAACCTGTTAGGGGAGGTAATATTTATAGGAAACTGTTGAAAAGAGAAGCATGGGGACCCACAAGCTAGACAAGTACAGTAAGAGTTAAAAATCAAGGATGGGACATTAGTTTGTTCCTTTAATAGGAGATTATGTTTGCTTGTGGACACTATTAGACTCTCTTTGAAAGTTACGTATTGTTGTGTTTTTAGTAGGTCTTGTCTTATAATAGGGGATATATTGCCATTGCTGATTAAAGCGGAGTTCCACCCTCAAAAAGAACTTTGCCCCATCCGCTTGCTCTAAATTACCTGAAAAAGAATTGGATAATTGCATTTTTTTTTTTGATTCACTTACCTTGTTTTTAAAGAAATACCTTCCTTCCTCTTCCTCCCTCTGCGGACACAGCTGCCGACGTGACTTCCTGCTTGCATTGACTCCTGGGAGATGAGCGTCATCGATCCCAGGAGTCAATGCGCCTGCACCGGGCGTCCTCTTCGGTGTACACTTTGGTGACGTCGGAGTCCCAGAATGCCCTGCACCGGCCCTGCCCGTCACTTCCTGTGCAGGCGCGTCATTCCCTGCTGAACAGCTTCTGGGCATGCACCGGAAGTGACGAGCAGGGCCGGTGCAGGGCATTCTGGGACTTCAACGTCACCGAAGAGGACGCTCCGGCTTCAGCTGCCCACACCTAAGATGGCACCGCTGGACAAGACATTTCCAAGGTAAGTATTTCTTCTTACAGGTAAGTGAGACAGGGGACAGTTCAGAGGCTATTGTTGCTTAAATGCACTAACCATGACTGTCCCGGGGGTATTTTTATCTAAAAAAAATTTTTGAAGGGTGGAACTCCGCTTTAACCACTTGCCGACCGCCGCAAGTCCATATACTGCGGCGGTCAGCCCCTCACAGGCAAAGTGACGTATGGGTACGTCACTAGCCTGTGAGGCTCTGGGGAGCAAGCACGAGCCGCCGGAGGCGCGCTCCCGCGAGGTCACAGACCCCCCCCACACGTGTGCCCGGCGGACCCGATGTCCGCCGGGCACTCGCGATCGTCCGTGACAGCGGGAGAAAGGCAGGCGGCTAATATAAAGAACAGTGATCATACGGTTCTACTATGTAGGACCGTTGATCATTGTTCCTACACCTCAAGCCACAGCCAATCACAGTAAGAAGCACGCCCCTAGTGACACACTTAACCCCTCCCTCTCCAATAAAGTTAACCCCTTCCCTGCCAGTGTCATTTTTACATTAACAGTGCATATGTATAGCACTGATTACTGTAGTAATGTCACTGGTAACCCCAAAAGTGTCAAAAATGTCAGTCAAGGGTCCGATCTGTCTGCCGCAATGTCGCAGTCCCGCAAAAAAAATCGCAGATCGCCGCCATTACGCGTTAAAAAAAAAAAAACAGCAAAAATGACAAAAATCTTTCCCTTAGTTAGTAAACGCAATAACTTTTGCGCAAACCAATTAAAATACGCTTTTTGCTATTTTTTTCACCAAAAATATGTAGCATAAAACAAATTGGCCTAAAATGTTAAAAAATTTTGATTTTTACATTTTTTGGGGGGGAATTTCATATTAAAAAAATGTGAAAAATATTGTTATTTTTGCAAAATTGACGCTCTTTTTTTTGTTTATAGCGCATAATCAAAAAAACGCACAGGTGATCAAATACCACCAAAAGAAAGCTCTGTTTGTAGGAAAAAAAGGACGTTAAATTTGTTTAGGTACAGCGTCGCACGACCGCGCAATTGTCCGTTAAAGTCACGCAGTGCCGAATCGCAAAATACCCCCTGGTCAGGAAGGGGGTAAAATCTTCCTGGGCTTAAGTGGTTAAGGCTACAAGCTGAAACGCGAAAGCTCTGTACTATGCTGTAGCACACCTGCATTAATAAACTCATTCACTGTGGAAGATCGAGCTGCCGGCTTTCTTTCATCTAGAGATCTTGCCATTGTTTGTTTTCTGGTGGAACAAAGTTTAATTTGCACCTGTGTTAATTGAAATCTAGGGTCTGGGGGTTTTATATGTGATGTTGTCACTGCTATGATTAAGACCCACACAGGGCTGAAACCCATAAGCTTTGGTATCTACTTTGTAACTTTTTAACCTGTTACCAATAAAGTGAAACAGTGATCTTCTGTGTGGGCGCTACTTAAAGTGGAGCTCCACCCAAAAGGGGAAGCTCCGCTTGTTTGCACCCTCCCCCACATTTGACACTTTTTGGGGGAGCGGGTACCTTGTTTTGACAAATATCTGCTCCCACTTCTGGCTCAGATAGCCGTGGTGATCTGAGCGGGAAGTTCAGCCCCCTCTCCTTCCCCTGCAGTCTTCTGGGACACATCACAGGTCTCAGAAGACTACGGGACCATTCACAAGGTTTAGCACAGCTCGCGCATGCGCAGTAGGGATTCAGCTGTGAAGTGAAGCCGCAAGGCTTCACTTTCTGTTTCCCCTACTTCAGATGCCGGCGCCTGCACCCAAGGTCGATTGAAGAATTGGCTCACATAAGAATATTGCTGGATACAGGGGAAGGTAAGTGTACTTATACTAAAAGTCAGCAGATAAAATATATATATATATTTTTTTTTGGGGGGGGGGGAGCCTGGAGCTCCACTTTAATGTTTTCATGGTGCTGGGGGGAGCCCCACTTTGTATACATTTTTATCCGCTGGAAAAACAACTCAGATGTGGTTTTCTTAAGGGTTGGAGACGTTGCATGAAGTTTTGGCCTTACGTCATCCCCCTACTCATTTTACAAAGCTCATGTGGGCCTGTTTAAGGATGGACACTTCTGATTGGTTAGTGCTTCAAGTGACATCACTCTCCTTTGTGATCCGGGTAATGTTGGATAAAATGGATTTAAAGGAAAAGACCCCATAATCCAGTAATGAGCTCTTAACTAGCTGGCGGAGTAGTTCTAGTAATCCTTTTGTACAGATCTTATCAGTCCCATGTGTTGTGTGATGACCCATCATTGTCAGGATGGAGAAGTTTCCTTGCCTCTGTGCAGATGAAATATAAAATACGTATTTCCTTGGATAAGTCGCTGCTGTGACCTGGTCCAGCTGGCTCGCTGGGGCCATCTTTTTAAAATACAGATTAAAGTAATGTGATTGCATTTAATTTTGCAGCAATTTGAGGTTGTCTCTGTTTTGAGTAGCCTTGCCCGATACTTTTCGCTATGGGGGATCATTTGACTCACCCCTCTTCTATGAAACCGGAATGGTTTTCCCACTGGTACCCCAAGATATACCTGATAATTCTGGATATGGGGGGATCTCCCTCCCTCTCTATGAAACTGGGATGGTTTACACACTGGTACACCATAACATATCCAATACTTTTGGATATGGGTGGTTATGTGACTCACTCCTCTTCCATGAAACTGAGATGGTTTACACACTGGTACTCCAAGATATACCTGATATTTCTTGGTATGGGGGTCATGTGACCTACTCCTCTTCCATGAAACCAGAATGGTTTACCAACCAGTACTCATGAATTATGGGTATGAGTGGTCATGTGACTCACTCTTCTTCCATAAGATTGGAACGGTTTACCCACCAGTACTCTGAGATAATCTTGGGTATGGGTGGTAATGTGATTTACTCCTATTTCATGAAACCGGGATGGGTTTCCCACCGGTACTCCAAGATATATCTGATAATTCTAGGTATGGTGGTCACAGGACTTGCTCCTCTTCCATGAAACCGGGATGGTTTATTCAACGGTACTCTGAGATATATCCGATAATTCTGGGTATGGGTGGTCATGTGACTCACTCCTCTTCCATGAAACCAGAATGGTTTACCCACCAGTACTCTGAGAAATACCCACGACTTATGGGTATGGATGGTCACGTGATTCACTCTTCTTCCAATAAACTGGGGTGGTTTACCCACCAGTACCCCATGATATACCTGATAATCTTGGTGTGACTCACTCCTATTCCATGAAACCAGGATTGTTTACCCCTCTGTACTCCAAGATATACCCGATAATTTTGGGTATTGATGGTCTTGTGACTCAATCCTCTTCCATGAAACTGAGATGGTTTACACACTGGTACTCATACATTATATTCCTGATAATTCTGGGTATGGGGGTCATGTGACTCACTCCTCTTACATGAAATAAGAATGGTTTACCTACCAGTACTCTGAGATATACCCACAAATTATGGGTATGGGTGGTCATGTGACCCACTCTTTTTCCATAAAATTGGGACGGTTTACCCACCAGTACTCTGAGATATACCTGATAATCTTGAGTATGGGTGGTAATGTGACTCACTCCTATTTCATGAAACCGGGATGGCTAACCCACCGGTACTCCAAGATATACAGTACCTGATAATTCTAGGTATGGTGGTCACAGGACTTGCTCCTCTTCCATGAAACCAGAATGGTTTACCCATCGGTACTCCAAGAAATACCCGATAATTTTGGGTATTGATGGTCTTGTGACTCAATCCTCTTCCATGAAACTGAGATGGTTTACACACTGGTACTCATACATTATATTCCTGATAATTCTGGGTATGGGGGTCATGTGACTCACTCCTCTTACATGAAATCAGAATGGTTTACCCACCAGTACTCTGAGATATACCCACAAATTATGGGTATGGGTGGTCATGTGACCCACTCTTCTTCCATAAAATTGGGACGGTTTACCCACCAGTACTCTGAGATATACCTGATAATCTTGAGTATGGATGGTAATGTGACCCACTGCTTTTCCATGAAACTGGGATGGCTTACCCATCGGTAATCCAAGATATATCTGATAATTCTAGGTATGGTGGTCACAGGACTTGCTCCTCTTTCATGAAACCGAGATGGTTTACCCATTGGTACTCTGAGATATATCTGATAATTCTGGGCATGGGTGGTCATGTGGCTCACTCCTCTTCCATGAAACTGGAATAGTTTACCCACCAGTACTTTGAGATATACCCACCACTTATGGGTATGGATAGTCATGTGATTCACTCTTCTTCCGTTAAACTGGGATGGTTTACCCACCAGTACCCCATGATATACCTGATAATCTTGGTGTGACTCACTCCTATTCCATGAAACCAGGATTGTTTAGCCCTTGGTACTTCAAGATATACCCGATAATTTTGGGTATTGATGGTCTTGTGACTCAATCCTCTTCCAGGAAACTGAGATGGTTTACACACTGGTAGTCCAAGATATACCTGATAATTCTGGGTATGGGGGTCATGTGACTCACTCCTCTTACCTGAAATCAGAATGGTTTACCCACCAGTACTCTGAGATATACCCACAAATTATGGGTATGGGTGGTCATGTGACCCACTCTTCTTCCATAAAATTTGGAGAACGGTTTACCCACCAGTACTCTGAGATATACCCAATAATCTTGGGTATGGGTGGTAATGTGACTCAATCCTCTTCCATGAAACCAGAATGGTTTACCCACCGGTACTCATGAATTATGGGTATGAGTGGTCATGTGACTCACTCTTCTTCCATAAGATTGGGGCGGTTTACCCAGCAGTACTCCGAGATATACCCAATAATCTTGGGTATGTGTGGTAATGTGATTTACTCCTATTTCATGAAACCGGGATGGGTTTCCCACCGGTACTCCAAGATATATATGATAATTCTAGGTATGGTGGTCACAGGACTTGCTCCTCTTCCATGAAACCGGGATGGTTTACCCAACGGTACTCTGAGATATATTCGATAATTCTGGGTATGGGTGGTCATGTGACTCACTCTTCTTCCATTAAACTGGGATGGTTTACCCACCAGTACCCCATCATAAACCTGATAATCTTGGTGTGACTCACTCCTATTCCATGAAACCAGGATTGTTGACCCCTCGGTACTCCAAGATATACCCGATAATTTTGGGTATTGATGGTCTTGTGACTCAATCCTCTTCCATGAAACTGAGATGGTTTACACACTGGTACTCCAAGATATACCTGATAATTCTAGGTATGGGGGTCATGTGACTCACTCCTCTTCCATGAAACCAGAATGGTTTACCCACCAGTGCTCTGAGATATATCCGATAATTCTGGGTATGGGTGGTCATGTGGCTCACTCCCCTTCCATGAAACCGGAATAGTTTACCCACGATTTATGGGTATGAATGGTCACTCTTCTTCCATTAAACTGGGATGGTTTATCCACCAGTATCCCATGGTATACCTGATAATCTTGGTGTGACTCACTCGTAGTCCAAGAAACCAGGCTTGTTTACCCCTCGGTACCCCAAGATGTACCTGATCATTTTGGGTATTGATGGTCATGTGACTCAATCCTCTTCCATGAAACCAAGATGGTGTACCCACCGATACTCGGTGATATATCCCATACTTCTTGGTATGGATGGTCATGTGACTCACTCCTTCTCTATGATACTGGACTTTAGAAAGGTGACATGTGGGTGGGGAGAAGGGTTTGTCAACCCTGGCTAACATGCATGCCAACTGGCCCAGATTTTGGGCTCATTTACACTTGCGGATCAGGGGAGGTAAAAACACATGGTTGAACTATGTTTTTACATACCCACCCCCTTCCCCTTCAAGTACTACCCCTTAAAGAGGTTGTAAACCTCCAAAGAAATAAAAAATAAGAATCTGAACGACAAAGGCATAATGAGCTAGTATACCTTAGAGCGAAGCCCTCACAGTGGCGCTCACACACTGCTGACATGTTACCCCATCTGATTGCCCAAAGCCACGATGACGTCACTCTGCCGGATACGCACAGGAGCCGCCGTCCTTGGCACAGGGCTCTGAAAGAACGGCACAGGCGGCCGTAAATATCTCCTAAACAGTGCATGTTTAGGAGATATTTACAGTACCTATAGGTAAGCCTCATCAAAGGCTTACCTATAGGTACAAGTTACCGAGGAAGCTTTACTTCCTAAGATGCAAAGGCAGCAGAGGGTGGTGTACACATCTCAGAAATCTTCCCCTCTGTCATGCCTCCAGTACCTCCTGCAAACATGACTCCTCCAGTGGTTTCCTAGAGTTGGGCAAGAGTTGCCTGGAAGACATCTGGGAAATGGGAAAAGTGAGAAGGTTAACAGGAGTTGGAGGCAGGCAGAAGAGTTGAGGAACATGGGTTTAAAGACCCAGCAGCTTAAAGATAGGATGTTCACAGACTACGATTGCATGCCAAGGTGTCCATAGCCACAAACCCTGCATCAAGGGCCTTTTCCTGCTAACCAGCAGATACTCTCTTGCTCATGTCTCATTGCTGCATTAGTATTATAATTGACTAAACTAGACTATAAGCTCACCGCATAACAAAGATCCACATGGTTTCTCTAGGTAAGGATCAGCAGACAGGTAGATTTTGCTACTAAAAGAGTGCATTTAGTTGCCTACAGGCCTCTCCCTCGGCAAAGGAGCTCAGCCTTGTCCCACTGACAGGGATATACGTGACCGAAGAGCCAGAAATCCAGTCCGAGGTATAGAAAAATCTTCTATACTGCAAACTCCAGCACTATAGTCTGAAGAATGTGTCAGGAGGCAGACAGAGGCATTCCTGCCCATTATGCGTGGCTGCAAAGAATTGTTCTGAATCCTCTTTTACAAGGTAAATAGTGTGTCAAGATTACCTTAAAGAGGTAGACGGAAGCTCTCCTGCCCACTATTCATATCTGCAAAGGATTTATATGTGCCCTAGATAGCAAAGGTATTGCGAATATCTCAAGCTGCATTCAAATACTGTTGCTACCAATTGCATGAAGCCTCCCATAGCTAAAACGCAGGCCAGCTTCTGCTAGCAAAGAACTGAAAGTATAAGCTTGTAATTTTTGTTCAGCCTGAGGCTTTTTCCCTGCTCCACATTTTTCTTTAAGACAGGAAAGTTTACTATGAGTAAAGAAAAACCAGAGGAGCCGAATAAGAAACCTTTGGATGCTCTAAGTAAGAAACCTGCTAGAGCATTATCTTGGTCATAGGAAGTAGCCTGCCTGGCCTTCCAGGCAGTGCTGTATTTTGGCCTAGGCCAACAAGGCCCAGGTCTAGGGCAGCAAAAAAGCCACCCCCCACCACCTGAGACCAGGGCCGTCTTTTCCACTGGGCATGCCCGGCAGTTTTTCTCTCATGGTCATGGCATGATGGCAATGATGGGATCGAATAGATGTGACACAAGAGACAGACAACTACCTGTCCTGGCTGGAGGATATACCGACTATATATTGTTCCCTGGCCTGTAATATGTATATAGTAAGGTATATATCCTCCAGGTAGTAGTTGTACTCTCTTGTAGTATATAGTGTTCCCTGTAATGTGTATATAGTCTATATACATATTACAGGGAACACTATATACTACAAGAGAGTACAACTACTACCTGGAGTATATACCTTACTATATACATATTACAGGGACCAATATATACTACAAGAGTGGAAAATTTACATGGGGGGGGGGCGCCCAATTTCAGTCTTGCCTAGGGCAGCACAAAACCAAAATACACCACTGCTTCCAGGGACACTGTCTCTTTAAAACAGCCCAGGACAACCGCATTAGAGATGAGGTTGAACACCTGTGATTACCAGCCTAGAGTACAGATTCTCCCTCTTTTCTCCCTCTAATTGTAAGTGACTTTTCCCCACTTGTAGGTTGTCTCCGTATATCCTGAAGGTTTCTGGGTCAAGGTGTTTTGCCCCAGTTTTGGTGATTAACAGTTTACTGTCCAAAAGGCTGTTGTGGGCATTACCTGTTCTGCATCTTGCAGCTCTAAGGGGCTGGGCTCAGATGCAAGTTTTTCATAGAAAAATACCAAATTTTTAATTGCCTTCTTTCACCTGGGAGACTTTCTGTGCGGGCATCAAAGAGAATAAATGTTCCCATCTCTTCAGCAATTTTTGTGGCCTTGCAATAGAACCCATGCACTACCAATCTGGGATCCTGCCCCACGTCCACTTGTCAGCACCTCGTGTATTAGGATGCTGGACCCAGTACTAGCCTTATTATCTTCCTGAAACATTCTCATGGTGGGATCCGTAGACGACCTCCTTTTAAGGGAACAATTGGCAAGGGGTTTATCGAGCAACCTAACATGATCCTCCAGATATTTTAGTAATTTGGGCGGGTCCAGAACCTTCAGAGATCATTGCTGGAACCGATTTGCCTTGGGAATATCTGAATGGTTCCCGCTCACAGCTCAGGACAGAGTGCTTTTCTTCACTGATAATTTTACACACTCTGGTCTCAGAATCAAGTTCTCCAGACCAGGAGCCACCTGGCTCTCCTCTTTAGTATATGAGGCCTGGAACTGAGGGTAGCCTCATGTGGGGCAATTCCTTTGGACCAGGGCCGCTGATAGGGGGGCCATCAGCCCTCTTGTAGGGGGCCCAAGCACACAGGGGGCCCACACAGAGAGGGGGATTAGTGATGGACAACAAATACAGAAATCTTCCTCCAGCACCTGAATCTGATCTGTCCCTCTCTCTGCTATCAGCTTTTATCATTCTGTTGAGAAAGAGACAGTTGTCCCTCACTAATCCTCCTCCCTTGTGTGGGCCCCCCTCCCTCCCAGCACTTATCTCTGCTCAGGAGTTTATTTGTAAATTGTAACTTTGTTTCTCTCTCTCTGTCTCTCTGATCACTGAGCTCCAACTGCCCAGCCTGTATATTTTTCTCATCTCATCTTTTTTATTTAACATCGTTTTTTTTTTAGATTTAGCAGGAATTATGTGAGTTATGTTATATTTGTGTCTGCTAATAGTGGAATCGTTGTAATTTTAGCTAAATATATCTTTAATAATTTCTTGGGGGGGGGCCCTGCCAGGTAGTATGTACGGGGCCCCGCGATTTCTAACAGCAGCCCTGCTTTGGACACCCTTGATTACAAGGGGCTTGGTCGTCTTTCGTGTCTTGTTTCCAAAAGTAGTATCCAGAAGTTCTGGGCGGTGTGACTATCCCTGAAGTATTAGACCTCTTTAGTGGAAGATTCTACGCGTATTTAGGCAGACAATGACATGAAGGTGGCATACATCAATATTCAGGTGGATCTAGAGTTTTGCCATGTCAGGGATGAGCGTTCCAGGTATACCCAGTGGCAGGCAGACTACATCAGACATCAGCGCCTAAACCCGTGAGAATGATTTCTACCCCTGGAGTTATTCCTGAAGGTGTGTCACAGGTAGGCAACTTTAGATGTTGACTACCTGACCCTCAGATCAAATTAAAGGCAAGGCTGTTATGACTCAGGTGCAGTGGTCTGTTGTTAGAGGCAGTGGATGCTCTGGTCACTCCGTGGGATCAGTTCTTCCTGACATATTCCTCCCCTCGTTTGTCTCACATGTTCAGGATAGAAGGCATTCCAGTTTCTTATTGTTCCAAATTGACCCAGGCAGATGTGGTACTGCAACCTAAAGGGGCTCCAGACAGTTGCACAGAGGGATCTACTGTATCATCTGTTGCCAAGGAAGGTTTTTTTTTTTTTGCCATCCAGCTTCAAGCTACCTTTAACAGATTGCTGATTGAAATCTAAGTTCTGGAGAAAGGATATCATGGAGTCTAGGAATCCATTAATGCTAAGCTGGGAGGTCTACTATTCTATTGCTGGACACGCAATGCATGCTTATCTTGGTGTAAGCTTCAGGACTTCCTCCTCAGGAGTATCTTCACAAGACAAATCCTCTCCTACAGCTGAGTCTGGGTCGGCGTGTGGCTCTCAGCACTATTAGGGCTCTGAGTTGCTGCCCTTGAGACTCCATGTGATCTGAAGTAGTAGTTCAGCACTATTAACCACTTAAGCCCCGGAAGATTTTACCCCCTTCCTGACCAGGCCCAATTTTGTGATTCGGCACTGCGTGACTTTAACGGACAATTGTGCGGTCGTGCGACGCTGTACCTAAACTAATTTGACGTCCTTTTTTTTCCCACAAACAGAGCTTTCTTTTGGTGGTATTTGATCACCTGTGCGATTTTTTGATCATGCGCTATAAACAAAAAAAGAGCGACAATTTTGCAAAAATAACAATATTTTTCAAACTTTTTTATATGAAATTCCCCCCAAAAAATGTAAAAATCAAAAGTTTTTAACATTTTTGGCCAATTTTTTTTCTGCTACATATGTTTGGTAAAAAAAATCCCAATAAGCGTATTTTGATTGGTTTGCGCAAAAGTTATTGCGTTTACTAACTACTATTTTGTTCATTTTTGGTGTTTTTTTTTTTTAAATGAGTAATGGCGGCGATCTGCGTTTTTTTTTTTTTGCGGGACTGCGACATTGCGGCAGACAGATCGGACCCTTGACTGACATTTTTGACACTTTTGGGGGTACCAGTGACATTACTACAGTAATCAGTGCTATACATATGCACTGTTACTGTAAAAATGACACTGGCAGTGAAGGGGTTAACTTTATTGGAGAGAAAGGAGTTAAGTGTGTCCCTAGGGGCGTGCTTCTAACTGTGATTGGATGTGGCTGTGTGTGTAACAGCAGAGATCTACGGTCCTACATAGCAGGACCGTATGATCTCTGCACTTACACAGGGAAGAATGACAGGCGGCTTTGTTTACACTATCCGTCTGCCTTTCTCCCGGTGTAACCGGCGATCGGCGAGTGCCCGGCGGACATCGCGCGGGTGGGTCCGTGAAGGAGCGGGGGCGGGAGCGCGCCTCCGGCGGCGCGCGCTCGCCCCCTATTGGCTCACAGGCGAGTGACGTATATATACGTCACTTTGCACACGGGTCGGCAAGTCAGTGTTGCTGCCCTTGAGACTCCATGGGATCTGATGTTGTTCAGTCGTGGCCTTCGCTTAATAAGGCGAGTGTTTTGGACTGGTGGCCTTGGTAGCATGGAAACCTTTACAGGTTTTTGTATAAGACAAAGTTGTTGAGACCAAGGGTAGTTTCTATCATAATGTCTATCAAACAGGACATCCTTATCCAGTCCTTTGGTCTGTCCCAAGTTCACCCTTGTTTCCTTTTAATGGTTTGATGTGGTTGTGATGGAAAGTCTATCTCTCAGCCTCTACTTTCCTCTTGTTGTTCAAAATGGTCCTTGTATTGTTGCTACAATTTCTAGTTCCACCATGTTGAGTTGACTCTACTGCACTTTACCACATTTGAGTTCTTCCTGAGCTCTTGGCTGCAGATAACTGTTTTTCAGATCTGCAAGGCTGCCACTTTAGACTTTTATCCTTACGTTCTCTGTGTTCTATCAGGGGCCTGAAGTGATTGTAGCCATATTAGAACCTTTGTAACAGGAGAGTCTGGGTGCTGTCCATTGTGCCCTTTGCGTCTGGGTTTTCAGCGTGGGGCTTGGCTGGGGTGCCCCCTTGAAGGAGAGGGTGCGCCCCGGGGCCTTGTCATGTGGATTTAGATGCTGGGTCGGATAGGGAAGGGCATTGTGGATGATGCTCAAATGTTTTTCAACCAGGTGGACATTCGTCCTCATCTAAAGCCAGCTTCTGGAATAAAAACCCATGGGCAGAGGCTCTCTGTGCTGCAAGCAGTTCAAAGCTTTGCTGTTGTTCTTATATCAAGAGTGTGTGGGTGTTTGTTTGCCTATCCCACAATGGGATTAACCGTCGGCTAAGTAGTCCCTCCATACATCCAGGTCGAAGATAGCACACTTACAAACAACATTCATTTAGGTAGCTATACCTAGTTCCATAAAAACCAACAAGGGTAGAAGGTGCCAGTGCATAGTCCCCTTGCAGTTCCTAAGGTTAATTCAAAGAGCCATACTGCAAAAATAAATGTAAAATTCAGGACATGCGTGGGTGTAAGAAGATGTCCGCCTCTGCTTCATGTTCTGTCACATTAGGAAACCTGCCGGAACGCATAGCCGCCATGTTGGAACGCATGGCGCCTGCGCAGTAAGTTGTCCTCGTCTGAACGTCACTTCCGGTTGCAGAATTTGATAGGTAGCACTAATCTGATAGAACCCCAGTTCACACATGTGCGATGTGTGACATTGCATGCGATTCGCACTGTACCGCTGTGCAAATTACATGTGATGTCTGTGCGATGCAAATTCAGCCATACAGATTGCATGGCTGAATTCGCATCGCATTTGGACCAAAGTCGCGCAGGACCCTTTTTTTGGTCTGCACCAGTATCGGATCACATTGGTGTTCACACCTATGCGATCCTATTCATGTCTGAACTGACAGTTTGCACTGCGATATGCAAACTGATCGGGGTGTCATTAACTTTGTATTGACACCCCCCAGCGATTTGCATATGGCAGTATGAACTGCCTGCGAGTCGGGTGCGATGCGGGAACCCGCAGTGGATTCGCAGGGATCCTGTATCGCACCTGTTTGAATATCTGGAGGCATAAATCCCAAGGACCCAAAAAGGAGAATGCGCATAGAGTAGTGTGTTCCAAATACATCAAAATTTATTAAAAGGATAATATCATACACTCACATTTAGCAGGATTCTAAAAATGCTATAGTGACATGAAAGCTGGATTGGTTTCAAACCAGAAAGATGGCCGCTGTGTCCCGCTACGCAATGACGTCACACGTCCAAGTCCCACCAACGTGTTTCGTCAGTGATGACATAGTCTCTACTACTCTATGAGCATTGTCCTTTTTGGGTCTTTGGGATTTATGCCTCTGGATATTCTGTGTGCATGGAGCTATCATCAGCACAAAGGAGTTGGAGTGTCGTTCCCATTTACTGAGGATATTGGCTGAGTCGGTTTAAGGATACTTTTATGCTGTATCAGATGTGGCTATAGGGTAAGAGGCAGTGTGTTCGGTGTTGGTGGTGGCTCTCATCTGCACTTCTGCCCGATCGTACTCACATCCATATTCAAGTTTTTTATGGACTATTTTCAATAGCATAGCGCTACGCCTTTCCTATTATATGTTGTATTTGTGTCTGCTAATAAGGATTTTATCGTAATTCTAGCTAAATATATCTAAAAATAATCTTTAATATTTTCTTGGGGGGTATGTCTGGTAGTCTGTACGGGTCCTGGGAGAATACTGACCATGGTATATGGGTAGAAGCAGCCGAACGCAGAGATTATGGTGTTATAGATTGTAGATCTGTCCTGTGGAGGAACGAAAGTGGAGGAACAGGCTGCAATTATTATAATATAGACGCATCCTAATGACTTCCTGAATCCAAACCGAAAAGTGCACAATGGTTCCTCATGGACTTCATCCAGAAATCAGCATGACATCTCCTCCAATACACGGCTCAGCCTGCCAGACACCCCGGTGATGGACATCTGGGTGTAGGGTGGGGGCACCGATAAAGCAATAATTATCTAGTGGCATGAATGAAAATAAAAAGGAAAAAAAAGCTAAACTTTTATCTTTAGTGACCAATCACCAATCTTCTATGGTATGGAAGATGGTGATACACGGCTGCTGCTGGCATGTAGATGGCTTCCTCTTGCTGGGTGGTGCGCTCCATGCAGTGCTGTATTTTGGCCTAGGCCTAGGGCGACCCTTTGCAGGGGGGCGGAAAAATAGCCACCCCCGCCTCCATCTGGGACTCTATTGGCCACTGGTTGCTAGTGCATCCCACCCCCCTCCCTCTCTCTCCCACCCCCTCTCCCTCTCTCTCCCACCCCCTCTCCCTCTCTCTCCCACCCCCTCTTCCTCTCTCTCCCAACCCCCTTTCTCTCTCTCCCCCACCACCCCCCTTTCTCTCTTTCTCCCACCCCTCTCTCTTCCCCTCTTTCTCTCACCCCCCTCCCCTCCCTCTCTTTCTCTCTCTTTCTCTCTCCATTCCCCCCCCCTCTCTATCTCTCCCTCTCTCCCACCCCCTCCCGCTCTCTCTCTCTCCCTCTTCTGCTCTCTCTCATCCCCTCCCTCCCTCTCTCTCTCTCGTCCCCTCATCTCTCTCATCCCCTCCTCTCTCTTTCTCTGATTCCCCCTCTCTCCCACCACCCTGTTTCTGTTTCTCTCCACTCTCTCCTCTCTCTCTCTCCACTCTCTCTCTCCACTCTCTCTCTCTCTCTCTCTCTCTCCACTCTCTCTCTCTCTCCACTCTCTCTCCACTCTCTCTCTCTCCACTCTCTCTCTCTCCACTCTCTCTCTCTCCACTCTCTCTCGCTCTCTCTCTCTCTCTCCACTCTCTCTCTCTCCACTCTCTCTCTCTCCACTCTCTCTCTCTCTCCACTCTCTCTCTCTCTCTCTCTCCACTCTCTCTCTCCACTCTCTCTCTCCACTCTCTCTCTCTCTCCACTCTCTCTCTCTCCACTCTCTCTCTCTCTCTCCACTCTCTCTCTCCACTCTCTCTCTCTCTCCACTCTCTCTCTCCACTCTCTCTCCACTCTCTCTCTCTCTCTCCACTCTCTCTCTCCACTCTCTCTCCACTCTCTCTCTCTCTCTCCACTCTCTCTCTCCACTCTCTCTCTCTCTCTCTCTCCACTCTCTCTCTCCACTCTCTCCACTCTCTCTCTCTCTCACCCCCCTCACCCACCCCCCTCTCCCACTCCCCTCTCTCCCTCTCTCCCACCCCCTCCCGCTCTCTCTCTCTCCCTCTTCTGCTCTCTCTCATCCCCTCCCTCCCTCTCTCTCTCTCGTCCCCTCATCTCTCTCATCCCCTCCTCTCTCTTTCTCTGATTCCCCCTCTCTCCCACCACCCTGTTTCTGTTTCTCTCCACTCTCTCCTCTCTCTCTCTCCACTCTCTCCTCTCTCTCTCTCCACTCTCTCTCTCTCTCTCTCCACTCTCTCTCTCTCTCCACTCTCTCTCTCTCCACTCTCTCTATCTCCACTCTCTCTCTCTCTCCACTCTCTCTCTCTCTCTCTCTCTCTCTCCACTCTCTCTCTCCACTCTCTCTCTCTCCACTCTCTCTCTCTCCACTCTCTCTCGCTCTCTCTCTCTCTCTCTCTCTCTCTCCACTCTCTCTCTCTCTCTCCACTCTCTCTCTCTCCACTCTCTCTCTCTCCACTCTCTCTCTCTCTCCACTCTCTCTCTCTCTCCACTCTCTCTCTCCACTCTCTCTCTCCACTCTCTCTCTCTCTCTCCTCTCTCTCTCTCCACTCTCTCTCTCTCTCCACTCTCTCTCTCTCTCTCCACTCTCTCTCTCCACTCTCTCTCTCTCTCCACTCTCTCTCTCCACTCTCTCTCCACTCTCTCTCTCTCTCTCTCTCTCTCTCTCTCTCCACTCTCTCTCTCCACTCTCTCTCCACTCTCTCTCTCTCTCTCTCCACTCTCTCTCTCTCTCTCTCTCCACTCTCTCTCTCCACTCTCTCTCTCTCTCTCTCTCCACTCTCTCTCTCCACTCTCTCCACTCTCTCTCTCTCTCCACTCTCTCTCTCCACTCTCTCTCCACTCTCTCTCTCTCTCTCTCTCTCTCTCTCTCTCTCTCCACTCTCTCTCTCCACTCTCTCTCCACTCTCTCTCTCTCTCTCCACTCTCTCTCTCTCTCTCTCCACTCTCTCTCTCCACTCTCTCTCTCTCTCTCTCTCCACTCTCTCTCTCCACTCTCTCCACTCTCTCTCTCTCTCACCCCCCTCACCCACACCCCTCTCCCACTCCCCTCTTTCTCTCTCTTCCACCCCCTCTCACCCTCCCTCTCGTGAGATCTCAGGGGTTCTTGCTGGGACTTGTAGTCCTTCAATTTTGGAGGGAGTCACATCTGTTAAACAGGAAGGGGTGGGGCAAATTTACATAGGAGGTGGAGGGGCGCCCAATTTTAGTCTTGCCTAGGGCAGCACGTCGACCTCTAGCAATACATTTTGCTATTATAAGCAGCTCTAGCATTTATATTTGTATTGGCCAAACCGAGCATTTTTCCATGTTTTTAAAAATGTTTTTTATGGATTTGTAATAAAATTTATTTTTTATTTATATTGTTGTCACCGTCCTTGTCTGGTACCAGTAAAGTCTACTAGGTTCCCATTATATATATATATATATATATATATATATATATATATATATATATATATATATATATATATAAAATTAGAATTCCAGGCAAGATATTGATTTTGCTTTTGGATGGAGTGGTGAGGGTTAGAGCCCCTGTCAGGTTCTTATTGCTGCCTATGTCCCTGTCAAGATCCTACCTTGCCTTCCTGTTGGCAGCCATCTTGGACATGTGCAGACTGCGGTCTCTTATAAATACTGTTTGCATCATTACTTGCATGCTGCCTGGGCATCGCTCAGTGATGTTGCACACCTGACTATATATATAACCTGGCAGTCCTTTGTCCTTCTGTTCTTTGTGTTTCTCTGTGCATGACCTGGCTTGGCTGACAACTTTCCTGGCTCTCGATCCGGCATTGGCAGATTACCCGCTACTGGACTCGACCCCAGCTTGAATGACTACCCGCTACTGGACTCGACCCGGCTTGGATGACTACCTGCTACTAGACTCGACCCCGGCTTGGATGACTACCCTACTGGACTCTACCCCGGCTTGGATGACAACCCGCTACTGGACTCGACCCGGGCTTGAACGACTACCCTACTGGACTCAACCCTGGCTTGGATGACTACCCGCTACTTGACTCACCCCGGATTGGATGACTACCCGCTACTGGACTCGACCCCGGCTTAGATGACTACCCGCTTCTGGACTCGACACCGGCTTCGATGACTACCCACTACAGGACTCGACCCCAGATTGGATAACTACCCTACTGGACTCGACCCCGGCTTGGATGACTACCTACTACTGGACTCGACCCTGGCTTGGATTACTACCTGCTACTGGACTCAAACCCGGATTGGATGACTACCTGCTACTGGACTCGACCCCGGCTTGGATGCCTACCCACTACTGGACTCAACACGGGCTTGGATGACTACCCACTACTGGACTCTACCCCAGCTTGGATGACTACCCGTTACTGGACTCGACCCCGGCTTGGATGACTACCAGCTACTGGACTCAACCCCGGCTTGGATGAATACCCTACTGGACTCAACCCCGGCTTGGATGACTACACGCTACTGGACTCGAGCTGGACTTGGACGACTACACTACTGGACTCAACCCCGGCTTGGATGACTACCCGCTACTGGACTCGACCCTGGCTTGGATGACTACCCTACTGGACTCGACCCCGGCTTGGATGACTACCTACTACTGGACTCAACCCTGGATGTAATAACTACCCGCTACTGGACTCGACCCCGGCTTGGATGACTACCCGCTACTGGACTTGACCCCGGCTTGGGTGATTACCCCCTACTGGACTCGAACCCCGGCTTGGATGACTTCCCGCTACTGGACTCGACCCTAGCTTGGATGACTTCCCGCTACTGGACTCGACCGCGGCTTGAATGCCTACCTGTTACATGACTCGACCCCGGCTTGGATGACTACCCGCTTCTGGACGCGACCCCGGCTTGGATGACTACCTGCTACTGGACTCGACCCTCGCTTGGATGACTACTTGCTACTGGACTCGACCCCAGCTTGGAGGACTACTTGCTACTGGACTAGACCCCGGCTTGGATGACTACCTGCTACTGGACTCGACCCCGGCTTGGATGACTTCCCGCTACTGGACTCGACCCTGGCTTGGATGCCTACCTGTTACTTGAGTCAACCCTGGCTTGGATGACTACTCGCTTCTGGACTCGACCCCGGCTTGGATGGCTACCTGCTACTGGACTCGACCCCAGCTTGGAGGACTACTTGCTACTGGACTCGACCCCAGATTGTATGACTACCCCCTACTGGACTCAACCCCGGCTTGGATGACTACCCGCTACATGACTCGACCCCGGCTTGGATGACTACCCACTTCTGGACTTTACCCTGGCTGTTTCTGATTTTGCTCTTCACTCTTGCTGTGCGTTTATTGTTGTTGCCCTAATAAACTTCTTTATTTTACTTGCATTTTCGTGTGGTCTGGTTTCCTGGCACCCTGACAGTCCCCTGTGGGAATTCCCTATAATTTTTATCCCTGTGTACACAGAATGTGCCTTGGCTTGGGGTCTCGTTGTGTATGTGCAGTGACTGTACACACATCAGCCTGTGTAATATTTGTAGATGAAGTGAACAGCCAGCCCAGTGTGTCCTGTACAGAGGTCACACAAGGCTCTCCCTGCCTGGTCGGCCATAGTGCTCTAGCAGCAAGAATAAAGGTGTCGTTTGCATTACATTTGTGTGACGTGATGTATCAGAGCGCCACCTACTGCCAGAGTAACAACTACTCCTTTAAACATATTCAATACATTTTCTGCAATACATGATGCACATCTCTCCATGTTTTATCCATTTGCAAATGCTGAAAGTATTGAAAATACAGGAGAGCCCAGCAAGCTCTTAACGTCCTGTGAGCTGACAATGCTGCATCTGCTGCACTAAAATCCCAAACAGTGTTGTCAGCTCTGTATGAATTCTGCCCTGCTGGACTACAAAGCAACACATCCCCCATATGTTATGGTGATGTGAGATGGGGAGGTGTTCTGTAGTCAACAGGGAAGAACTCAGGCATGCTGATTGGGATTTCAGTGCCAACAAACACTTTTACAACCTAAAATTCAATGTAACATATTCAGTAGACACATAACAACCTTGGGCACTTTCCATACCTTGCTTGCCTTCCCTTTTACTGCATCCTCCCTATGCTGAGTCTGAGCTCTGCTGTTCTGTGAACTACAAGTGGCTGATCTGAAACCAAGTTCAGGTATTTAACCACTTCAATACCGGGCACTTTCAGCCCCTTGCTGCCCAGGCCAATTTTTCAGCTTTTAGCGCTGTTGCATTTTGAATGACAATTGCACGGTCATGCAACACTGTACCTAAACCAAACTTATGTAATTTTTTCCCCACAAATAGAGCTTTCTTTTGGTGGTATTTTATCACTGCAAGGTTTTTTCTTTTTTGCTAAACAAATTAAAAAAAGACCGAAAAGTTTGAAAAAAAAAAAAAAAGTTTTTTGTTTATGTTATAAAACTTTGTAAATAAATATGTTTTTTCCTGCACTGACGAGCACTGTTGAGGCCGCACTGACAGGCACTGATGAGGAGGCACTGATGGGGTGGCACTGATGATGAGGCACTAATATGCAGCACTGATAGGCGGCACTGATATGTGGCACTGATAGGTAGCACTGATATGTAGTACTGATGGGCACCGATAGGTGGCACTGATGGGCACTGGTGGGCACTGATAGGGGGCACTGATGGTCACTGATAGGCTGCACTGATGGTCACTGATAGGCAGCACTGATGGGCCCTGATAGGCAGCAATGATGGGCACTGATGGGCGACACTGATAGATGGCAATGATGGGCAGCACTGATGAGGAGGGCTCTGACAGGCTCCCTGAACACTGATTGGCATCCCTGGTGCCATGGGTGGGCAATCCCTAGTGGTTCTAGTGGCATCCCCCAAGGGTCTGCACTGGTAATCAATGCTCTGATTACCAGCACAGAACCCCCCCCCCCCCCCTGTCAGGAGAGCGGCCGATGGGCTCCCCTCTACTCGCGCCTGTCAGGGGCGAACTGAAGAAAGCTGATCGACGGCACTTCCTATTTACTATGTGACCAGCTGTGATTGGACACAGCTGATCACATGGTCATAGGCTCTTTACCCGGATCGGAGATGCGGTGTGTCAGAGTGACCCACCGCACCACCGTTTGCCGCTCTGCTGAACGGCCTTTCCTGCTGGAAGTCATATGACACCCGGCCGGGATGGGACAACCACTTTGCAGCCGTCATTTTACTATATGACGGACGGGAAGTGGTTAAACTGGCCTACCGGGCTGAATGCTTGGATAATGGTCCAATATGGATTTTTTGGGGGGGGGGGGAGGGGGGGTCCCACACCCTTTTTTATTATTTTTGGCATGAGGTTCCCCTTAAAATCCATACCAGACCCGAAGTTAGGCCCCACGCTGGGTTTTTTTTTTCTGTATTTTCTTTTGTTTACATTTCAGCTCTCAGTAGGGAAGCCCGCTGACAGCTGATGAGTCATGGTTGTTAAGGAAATGGCCAGCTTCCCGGCTCGCTCCTTTACAACCAGGTATTCTTCACACAGAATTCAAGTCAGTCGATCATTTTTCAACTGATCCGAATTTGAATCGTTTTCCGAAAATTTGGAGTTCGTTAGAAAATGAATAAACAAAACTAATTTCAATGGAATTCGCTACTATTTCCTTTGGAAATTTAAGTACATACGAATCTCTGAATTTCCAAAAATGAGTCCGAATTTACATTTTGACCGAAACTAATTGCACAAATCTAATCATCTGAAGGAGAAAAGGAGGCCCTGATTCCTCTATATAGATCTTTATTGCACTAGCAGGGATCCTCAAACTACGCCCCTCTAGCTGTTGCTGAACTACACATCCCATGAGGCATTGTAAAACTCTGGCATTCACAGACATGACTAGGCATGATGGGAAATGTAGTTTCTGAACAGCTGGAGGGACATAGTTTGAAGACCCTTGCACTAGAGGGATCACCAGGATGGAGATCATGATTCCTCCATATAGATCTTTACAGTGCCTTGCGAAAGTATTCGGCCCCCTTGAACTTTGCGACCTTTTGCCACATTTCAGGCTTCAAACATAAAGATATAAAACTGTAATTTTTTGTGAAGAATCAACAACCAGTGGGACACAATCATGAAGTGGAACGAAATTTATTGGATATTTCAAACTTGTTTAACAAATAAAAAATGGAACAATTGGGCGTGCAAAATTATTCAGCCCCCTAAAGTTAATACTTTGTAGCGCCACCTTTTGCTGCGATTACAGCTGTAAGTCGCTTGGGGTATGTCTATATCAGTTTTGCACATCGAGAGACTGAAATTTTTGCCCATTCCTCCTTGCAAAACAGCTCGAGCTCAGTGAGGTTGGGTGGAGAGCGTTTGTGAACAGCAGTTTTCAGTTCTTTCCACAGATTCTCGATTGGATTTAGGTCTGGACTTTGACTTGGCCATTCTAACACCTGGAAATGTTTATTTGTGAACCATTCCATTGTAGATTTTGCTTTATGTTTTGGATCATTGTCTTGTTGGAAGACAAATCTCTGTCCCAGTCTCAGGCCTTTTGCAGACTCCATCAGGTTTTCTTCCAGAATGGTCCTGTATTTGGCTCCATCCATCTTCCCATCAATTTTAACCATCTTCCCTGTCCCTGCTGAAGAAAAGCAGGCCCAAACCATGCTGCCACCACCATGTTTGACAGTGGGGATGGTGTGTTCAGGGTGATGAGCTGTGTTGCTTTTACGGCAAACATAACGTTTTGCATTGTTGCCAAAAAGCTTGATTTTGGTTTCATCTGACCAGAGCACCTTCTTCCACATGTTTGGTGTCTCCCAGGTGGCTTGTGGCAAACTTTAAACGACACTTTTTATGGATATCTTTAAGAAATGGCTTTCTTCTTGCCACTCTTCCATAAAGGGCAGATTTGTGCAGTATAAGACTGATTGTTGTCCTATGGACAGAGTCTCCCACCTCAGCTGTAGATCTCTGCAGTTCATCCAGAGTGATCATGGGCCTCTTGGCTGCATCTCTGATCAGTCTTCTCCTTGTATGAGCTGAAAGTTTAGAGGGACGGCCAGGTCTTCGTAGATTTGCAGTGGTCTGATACTTATTCCATTTCAATATTATCGCTTGCACAGTGCTCCTTGGGATGTTTAAAGCTTGGGAAATCTTTTTGTATCCAAATCCGGCTTTAAACTTCTCCACAACAGTATCTCCGATCTGCCTGGTGTGTTCCTTGTTCTTCATGATGCTCTCTGCCCTTTAAATGGACCTCTGAGACTATCACAGTGCAGGTGCATTTATACAGAGATTTGATTACACACAGGTGGATTCTATTTATCATCATTGGTCATTTAGGTCAACATTGGATCATTCAGAGATCCTCACTGAACTTCTGGAGAGAGTTTGCTGCACTGAAAGTAAAGGGGCTGAATAATTTTGCACGCCCAATTTTTCATTTTTTTATTTGTTAACAAAGTTTGAAATATCCAATAAATTTTGTTCCACTTCATGATTGTGTCCCACTTGTTGTTGATTCTTCACAAAAAATTACAGTTTCAAAGTTCAAGGGGGCCGAATACTTTCGCAAGGCACTGTATATCACTAGAGCAGCTTTCCTCAACCATTTCAACACAGAAGAACCCTTAAGATAAATTTCTGGTCTCTGGGAACCCCTGCTAAAAATTAAAAATCTACAACTTATGACACATCAGTGTGACAGTCAGTGGGAAGAATGCTCCTTACAGTTGTCATCATTGGGAAGAATTACCCCCCTTACAGATAGCTAAAAGGAACAATGGTGTCATTGGGAACTTATCTGGGAGGCAGAAATTGCCCATTGCTCAAGGAACCCCTAGCAACCTCAGGAGGAACCCTATGGTTCAACGAAACCCTGGTTGAGAAACCCTGCACTAGAGGGATCACCAGCAGAAGGAAGGACATCCTGATTCCTCTATATAGATCTTTATATCACTAGAGGGATCACCAGCAGGAAGAAGAAGATCCCGATTCCTTTATATAAATCTTTATATCACTAGAGGGATCACCAGCAGAATGGAGGAGGTCCTGATTCCTCTATATAGATCTTTAGTTAGGCCTCATTTGGAATTCTGTTTCCCGTTCTTGAGATTTCATCTACAAAAATATATCGATAAGATAGAAAGAGTCCTTCAAAAACGGTGAAAGGCCTTAGTGTTAAATTATATTAGGAGATATTTATTATATGTTTAAAGCGGAGTTTCCGGGCACAAAAACGATTTTTTTTTTTTGTGCCCCTCCGCTAGGTAGAGCTCACCTGAAAAGGAATTGGATAGTTATTTTTATTTTTTTTTGTTTACTCACCTTTTTATTGAAGATCGTAAATACTCACCTCTGACTGCTTCCTCCCTCGGAGCCGCGGCTCACCCCGTCACTTCCTGCCTCGCGATGATTCCTGGGAGCTAAACTTCATAGCTCCCAGGAATCAATGCGACGGCACCGGCCCCGCTCGTCATTTCCGGGCGACGCCGCATTCCCCTGCTAAACAGCTTCTGGGCATGCCCAGAAGCTGTTTAGGAATGCGGCGCCGCACCGGAAATGACTAGAGGGGCTGGTGCAGTGCATTCTGGGACACAAAGACGCGGAAGAAGACAGAGAAGAGGATCGCGCCGGCTTCAGCTGCCCACAACAGAGATGGAAACGCTGTGGAAGAAATTTTCTAAGTAAGTATTTCTTCTAAAAGGTAAGTGCGAACCGGGACAGATCAGAGGCTAGCCATTGTGGAATGTACTAGCCCTGACTGTCCCGGGGGTATGTTGAGCAAAAAATCATTTCTGTGCCCGGAACTCCGCTTTAAGTATATCAGGAGGAATTTAATATATGTCATGAACAGTGGTCTGTGTCCACTGAGAGAGAAACTCTCTAGATGATGAAAAAGTGTATTGGAGGCTGTATGGAGGCAGAAGTTTCACTGGGGCACACTTGGAGTCACTAGATGATACTGGGTACACCTGAAGACAAAGGAGTACACTGGAGTCACTAGAGGACATGTGGATTGGAAGTGCAGAAGGGTCACTAGATGACATGTGGACTGGGAGCAGACTGGTGTTACTGGGCTCACTAAAGACCCCCGATGACTTATAAACTGAGAGTCCACTTGGGGTCATTGGGCACATTGGGCACATTGGAGTCACTAGATGACATGTAGATTGGCAGCAGGGCCATGGAATAAGGCGGTACCACCAGTCCACCGGTCCCCCTGTATGGGCCCCAGGCCTGCTGTACAGGAGGGTGAATCAGATGTGGGCATAGAGGGTGATCAGCATAGCAGGGGGGGCAATTACTGGAACTGATCCCCTGTATGGCTCCCTCTGCAGCACCTGGAAGCTGGCTTCTTCACCTCTCCCCCCCGGAGCCTTTCAGCTACTGCAGAGAGAGCCATACAGGAGATCGGTTCCAGTCACTGCCCCACCCCCCTCTGCCACACTTCCTGATGATGCATATGTAATTGTGAAACGCGTTGAGGCTAGTGAACTTGGGTGACGTTTTTCTGTTTCTTGTCGCGGTAACGAGATCGAGCCTTGGAATGCATGCCGCCTCCAATACAAAGAGCGGGAGTGCATGGCCACAGAGACTGCTGGTGAGACTTAGTGCCTGTCTATAGGCATCAACCCATGTGAGTGTATTCATATTTTAAAATTATAACGATAAATTGATTTAACTTGACTGGCCTGCACAGAGTCCTGACCTCAACCCGATAGAACACCTTTGGGATGAATTTGAGAAGAGACTGCGAGCCAGGCCTTCTCGTCCAACATCAGTGCCTGACCTCACAAATGCGCTTCTGGATCAAACATTCCCATAGACACACTCCTAAACCTTGTGGACAGCCTTCCCAGAAGAGTTGAAGCTGATATATCTGCAAAGGGTGGGCCAACTCAATATTGAGCCCTGCAAACTAAGACTGGGATGCCATTAAAGTTCAGCTTTGGGATGAATTAGAGTGGAGACTGAGAGCCAGGCCTTCACATCCAACATCAGTGCCTGACCTGACAAATGTGCTTCTGGAGGAATGGTCAAACATTCCCATAGACACACTCCTATACCTTGTGGACAGCCTTCCCAGAAGAGTTGAAGCTGATATAGCTGCAAAGGGTGGGCCAACTAAATATTGAACCCTACAGACTAATGCCTCGTACACACGCAACGATTATCGGCCGACCGATCGTCCGACTTTTGTCCAGAGTGGTGTTGTGTTGGTTGGAATGTGCCTAGACTGCACACGAATTTTCTCGGCCAACAAAAATCTACTTCAGAAGTGATGTCATGTGATGGTTTACTTTCCGTGTGTTTTTTCTTCTCTGAGCATGCCCAGTCTTGCTCATCAGATTTTTGTCTGCCGAAATCTGTACTGACTGACGGAAAATCGGCCATTGTGTTGACGGCCAACAAAAATTTTATAGTGTGCACACCAGATTTTATTCGGTCGAAAAGTCGGAGTCGGCTGTCGGAAGCATCATACTAACAAGCCGAAAATTCACGGCCAATTATCGGTGCGTGTGTACGGGGCTTAAGACTGGGATGCCAATAAAGTTCAGCTTTGGGATGAATTAGAGTGCAGAATGGGGAAGGGGAAGAATGGTCGAACATTCCCATAGACACACTCCTAAACCTTGTGGACAGCCTTCCCAGAAGAGTTGAAGCTGTTATAGCTGCAAAGGATGGACCAACTCAATATTGAACCCTACGGACTAAGACTGGGATGCCAATAAAGTTCATGTGTGTAAAGGCAGGTGTCCCAATACTTTTGGCAATATAATGTATAAGAGGGTGGAATTTGGAGACAAATTTGGGGTGTAGAAGCTAAGTTCGGACCTTTCCCAGCATATACGGGCTCTGCTTTGGCCAGTGCCTTCAACACACCTATCAGTTAACCATTAACCCGAGATCTGGAGGGAATCCAAGGTGACCAGCGTGTGACGGAGGATAACCAGGTGCGGCTTTTCATGCGGCAGGAACGTGGTAGAGGTTTCACCTGGGAAGAGAACAAATAGAGCAGTTTGTATTTTCCAAATCAATGGTTGAGTCATTCATCTGGATTTACGAGACTGGAGAGACGGCAGCAATGAGAGGCGCTCGGCATCCCCCCTCCCCCTCCCCTGTCGGAGCTCCAATTCCTGGGAACATCAGATATATCATCCACAGAGCGTTATTGGATGGGGAAATTGATGAGGTTAATAAAGACCTTCTGCAAATCATTCCTAATGTATTTACTCAATTTGATAGCCGGGTTTTCTTCCTCGGCGTTGTCTGCCGGTTTGTTTTTTCTGCAGAATCTATTAGACGAACCCCAGAAAAGTCCGCAGAGGAAGAAGTAGATTCGTTTTATCACGGCGGGATGTCTACTCACTAAAATGCTACAATGTCTCCCCAAAGCTGACAACATTGTAACTTCATTTCCAGGCAAATGTAACCAATTCTGGACCGGAAGGATTTCCCCCTGAATGACCAGGCCATTTTTTGCGATTCGGCACTGCGTTACTTTAAGGGACAATTGTGCGGTCGTGCGACGCCGTACCCAAATAAAATGGATGTCCTTTTTTTCCCCACAAACAGAGCTTTCTTTTAGTGGTATTTGATCACCTGTGCGATTTTTTATTTTTTGCGCTTTAAATAAAAAATGAGCGACATTTCTGAAAAAAAAAAAAACAATATTTTTCACTTTCTGCTATATAACATTCCCAAAAAAAAATTAAAGATCAAATTTTTTCATCCTTTTAGGCCAATTTGTATTCTGCTACATATTTTAAGTTAAAAAAAAAATCCCAAGAAGAGTATATTGTTTGGTTTGCGCAAAAGTTATCGCGTCTTCAAACTAGGGGAAAGATTTGTGTCATTTTTATTTATTTATTTATTTACTAGTAATGGCAGTAATCATCAATTTTTAGCGGGACTGCGACATTGCGGCGGACAGATCGGACACCTAAATGACATTTTTGACACTTTTGGGGGGACCCAAAAGTGCTAAAAATATGCACTGTTACTGTACTAATGACACTGGCAGGGAAGGGGTTAACACCAGGGGTGACCAAAGGGTTAAATGTGTCCCTAGGGGGTGTTTTCTAACTGTGTGGGGGATGGGCTTATGGAATCCACACATGGACCCTATGTTCCCAAATAGGAGGAACACAGGATCCCTGGGTTCATTGCTGACAGAACAGCGGTCTGTCGTGTTTACAATGACAGACCGCCGTTCTGTCTCCACAGGGAGCAATCACAGCCACCGGACCCGCTGATCGGCTTCCGCTGTGGCGAATGGGTGTGCGCGCCCCCACAAGCGGTCCCGCGAAGCGATGTACAGGTGCGTCGTTTCGCGGGACAGAGCAGTCCTGCCGCAGTATATGTCAGATATTACTTCCTATATTGTGGTGTCGCCCCTCTGGCGGGTGTCACCCGTGTGCGGTCCACACCCCACTGCAGAACCCTGTGCTGTTTTCTGCCCGTGTGCGGTCTGCCTCCTAGGGTGAGTGAAGTAAGAATCTCAGGAGGAGGTTCGCAGGACTGCGCACATGTGCAGAAATTATGCAATAAGCCTATTTTGATTGGTTCGCGTCGACAAACTGTCATTTTTATTTTGTATTTTTTTTAACTAGTAATGGCGGCGATCTGCGATTTTTTTTAGCGGGACTACGACATTGCGGCGGACAGATCGGACCCCTAACTGACATTTTTTTTTTTTTTTTTGTAAATTCTTTATTTATAGTAGGTAAACAAGGCATACATTACAGTCAAAAGCGAATACAGAAATCAGACCAGTGTGACAGGTAAAACAGACATCCAACAAATTCCGTAAGAACCAAAGACCTAACTGACATTTTTGGGGGACCAGTGATATTACTACAGTAATCAGTGCTAAAAATAAAGACTGTCACTGTACTAATGACACTGGCAGGGAAGGGGTTCACCTAGGGGTGATCAAAGGAATAAGTGTGAGCCTAAGGGGTGTTTTCTAACTGTATGGGGGATGGGCTTGTGAAATGACCATAGAGACCTGTGATATATATATATATAGAAGGATCACAGGCACTCTGATCATTTCAGAGAGAAGAATGGTTGGCTGTGTTTACAATAACTGACCTTCCTTCTCTCTCAGTGGGGAGCTATTGTGGGAGACTTAGGCAGCAATCGCGGCCACTGGTCCCATAGATCTGCATCCCCGCTGCCTAGTGGGGGCGGGAGCTACGTCGGTTCGCGCAGGAGAGCCAGACTGCCGCAGTAAATCTGCGACGGGTGGTCAGGAAGGTGTTAACAGACAATTGCGCGGTCATGCGACGCTGTACCCAAATAAAATTGATGTCTTTTTTTTCACCACAAGTAGAGCTTTCTTTTGGTGGTATTTGATCACCTGTGCGATTTTTATTTTTTGCGCTATAAACAAAGAAGAGCGACAATTCTAGAAAAAAACAATATTTTTAATTTTCTGCTATATAACATTCCCAATAAAAAAAAATTAAAAAATCAAATTTTTTCACAATTTTCAGCAATTTATATGCTACATATTTTTAGTAAAAAAAAAAATTAGCAATAAGCGTATTTTGATTTTGTACAAACCAATTAATATACGCTTATTGGGATTTTATTTTACCAAAAATATGTAGCAGAATACAGATTGGCCTAAATTAATGAAAAAAATTGATTTTTTAATTTTTTTTTATTGGGAATGTTTTATATCAGAAAGTAAAAAATATTGTTTTTTTCCAGAATTATTGTTCCTTTTTTTATTAAAGTAGATTTTAGTCGACTAAAAATGTACTGAAGATTTTAGTTGACTAAAAAACAACTAAACACTTCAGATGACTAAAATAGGACTAAAAATTAAAAAGCATTTTAGTCAAAAGACTATGACTAAAACTAAATCAAAATTTTGACGTTGAAATTATTACTGCTGCAATGATTGTGCAGGGCCGCTGATAGGGGGGGATCACCAGTCCTCCTGCAGGGGTCCCGGGCACACAGGGGGGCCCCAACAGCACGGGGAATCTGTGTGGTTGGGTGGAGGGGCAATTACAGAAGGAAGCCCTGTGCGGCTCTCTGCAGCAGCTGAAAGCCAGTTTCTCCCCCCCCCCTTCCCACCAGCTTTCAGCTGCTGCAGGGAGAGACACAGACACAGGGCATCATTCCTGTAATTGCTCCTCTGACACTGATCCCCCTCCCTGTTCTGCCTGCTTCTGATCCACCCCCCCCCCTTCTTGTTTGCCCCCTTTCACTGTCCCCCTCCCCCCCAGCGCTGCAGGCTTTCCTGTCCTGTAAAAAAATAACAATGTATATTAACCACTTCCCCCTAGGACGACGTCATATGACGTCGTAAACTTTGCGGGGGTATACCAGGATGATGCCTCTAGCTAGAGGCATCATCCCGGTACCGTTGTTTGAAGCCGACGGTCGGCTTTCCGTCGGTACCGATCGATGCGGCTCGGGAGCCGCTCGATCGTTACCCTGGGGGGCGGGAGGGGACGTCCCCCCCTCCCGCCGCCTTCCGCGGCTTTTACCGGCTTTTACCGAGCACCCAGCCGGCGCGTCCGCCGGCTGGATGGAGTCCCGATGAATGCCGGAAACGGCATCGATCGGGTCTCCGATGACGTAACCCGGAGGCGGCGTCCATGACGTCACTTCCGGGTTAGTGTGCTGCAAAACGGCGCCAAATTTGAAAAACGGCTGTATGCAAAAACGCCGTTTTCGGCGTTTTGCATACATGGAAGTGTAGTGGAGGGGTTTGGGGTGTTTTAGACCCTCGATCCCTCCATAAAGTGTACCTGTCACTGCATATTGGTGTCACAAGGGATGTTTACATTGCTTGTGACAGCAATAAAAGTGATCAGATTTTTTTTTTTTTAAAAACTGTAATAAAGTTAAAAAAATAAATAAAATAAATGTGAAAAAAAAAAATTTAGCCGCCCCGATCACCGTTAGCTCGCGCACAAAAAAAAACGTATACGGAAGTCGAGCCGCGAATGAAATCGCTGTTCAAACCACACATGTGAGGTATCGCCGCGATCGCCAGAGCGTGAGCAATAATTAAAAAAAAAGAGCTACAATTTTAAACCGTAACATGTTGGGTATCTATTTACTCGGCATGACATCATCTTTCACAATATACAAAAAAAATGGGCTAACTTTAGTGTTTATTATTTTTTAAATGCAGTGAAATGTAATTTTTTCGCAAAAAAATGGCGTTTTAAAGACCGCTGCGCAAATACCGCGTGACAAAAAATATTGCAATGACCGCCATTTTATTCTCAAGAGTCTTTGCTAAAAAAATATATATAATGTTTGGGGGTTCTAAGTAGTTTTCTAGGAAAAAATACTGGTTTTAACTTGTAAACACAAAGTGTCCGAAATAGGCCTGGTATGGAAGTGGTTAAAAAAAATAATAATTAAACATTGTAATAAATAATTAAAAAAAAAATGTTAAATAAAATAATTGTAAACATTATCACTTTTTTTTTTTTTTAAATGTAAAAAAAAAATTAGGAAGGGCAAATTCACGCAGGTTCAGGCTCGGGTCACACTATTGCGATGCGGGAAGGCTGCGAATTCGCAGCCTTTTCCCGCATCGCACACGCACCCCCGGCAGTTCACACTGCCATATGCGATACGCTGGGGGTGTCAATGTAATCTTAACGACACCCCCAGTTTGATCGCATATCGCAGTGCGATCGTGCAGTTCGCACAGGATGGGATCGCACAAGTGTGAACCGCTGTGCGATCCGATCCTGATGCGGCTGCAAAAATGCCTCCTGTGCGTGTTTGCACCGGGTGCGATGCGAATTTAGCCATACAAACTGTATGGCTAAACTCGCACCGCACAGCTGATCGCATGTAATGTCGGAGCAGTGCGCTCCGACATTACATGCGAACCCGGCACTCGCATGAGTGTGAACCGGGTCTCACTGTTATGTTTGTGTCCGCTAATAATGATTTTAGTGTATTTTTAGTGTAGATATTGACTTGATTTATTTGGGGAGGGGGGGGTAGGCTGTACGGGGCCCTGTGATTTCGAACAGCGGCCTTGTGATTGTACCCTTGGGCAGTCCAGGAGTCTCAGAAAAGTTCACAGCGGGGTAACTCACTATGATTGGTCACAGCACCCTTCCAACACTTTATATTGCACCTCCTGGGCGGGGCCTTTTGGCTGGGAATGGAGGAATTTTTCACTTTCTATAAATTTTTATTTAAACGTTTTAAAGAATGCAGCTTGTGGACCGCTGTCTGGTACACAGATAAAAGCATGAGGTCGATGACTTGCAAGTCAAAAGCAGACGTACATCAAATAGAGACAGAACATTCGGTATGTCAAAAAGTTCATTGGTCATATTGCAACAGAGAAACATTGTAGATAACATGGGAGGAAATCAGGACAGGAGGAATTTGTATGCCAAACTTATCCTTTTCCCCCATCCCTCTTTTTTATGTTGGTATGTTTTTGCACAGTACTATCCTTTTTTACTCACTCCGAACTTGTAGGGTGTAAGTCCTTGGACTTGCCCTGAATATCTTGGAGGGGAAGGCATGTGTCAGGTTAAAAATTCTGGATGGACCCCCTGCACACTGCTACACCCTTTCCATGAAACTATGCAATGTGAAATAGGAATATTTCGTTCACATATATTGCAATACATGTTTAAGCTGACCAACTGCGTCAAAGTAATCCGTCTTCTGGCCAGTCCTACTCAACTCTGCCAAATGCTACGGTGGACACCATGCCAACATGGGGCATAAAGACCCAAGGTGGGGGAGAGCAACTTGGTTCAGGTCTGGTCACTGACCTACATTACAACAGAGAAAATATATACCTGTGCTCAGATCTTAACCACTTGCCGAGCGTCGCCCGACTATATACGGCGGCGGTCAGCCCCTCACAGGCAAAGTGACGTACCGGTACGTCACTAGCCTGTGAGCCAATAGGGGGCGAGCGCGCGCCGCCGGAGGCGCGCTCCCGCCCCCGCTCGTTCCCTAAGCAGCTCGCTCGTGTGACCAGCGGACCCGATGTCCGCCGGTCACTCGCGATCGTCGGATACAGTGGGAGAAAGGCAGGCGGATAATGTAAACAAAGCCGCCTGTCATTCTTCCCTGTGTAAAAGCACAGATCATACGGTCCTGCTATGTAAGACCGTTGATCTCTGCTGTTACACACACAGCCACATCCAATCACAGTTAGAAGCACGCCGCTAGGGACACACTTAACCCCTCCCTCTCCAATAAAGTTTACCCCTTCCCTCCCAGTGTAATTTTTACAGTAACAGTGCATATGTATAGCACTGATTACTGTAGTAATGTCACTGGTAACCCCAAAAGTGTCAAAAATGTCAGTCAAGGGTCCGATCTGTCCGCCCCAATGTTGCAGTCCCGCAAAAAAAATCGCAGATCGCCGCCATTATTCGTTAAAAAAAAAACAACAAAAATGACAAAAATCTTTCCCTTAGTTAGTAAATGCAATAACTTTTGCGCAAACCAATCAAAATACGCTTTTTGCGATTTTTTTTTTTATACCAAACATATGTAGCAGAAAAAAAATTGGCCTTAAATGTTAAAAAATTTTGATTTATCCATTTTTTGGGGGGAATTTCATATAAAAAAATGTGAAAAATATTGTTATTTTTTCAAAATTGACGCTCTTTTTTTGTTTATAGCGCATGATCAAAAAATCGCACAGGTGATCAAATACCACCAAAAGAAAGCTCTGTTTGTGGGAAAAAAAGGACGTTAATTTCATTTGGGTACAGCTTCACATGACCGTGCAATTGTCCATTAAAGTCACGCAGTGCCGAATCGCAAAATAGGCCCTGGCCAGGAAGGTGGTAAAGTGGTTAATAGCTTCTACATGGATTTGAACTATCCGGTGCTAAAGTGGCGTGACCACATATTAACACTACAAATTCTGGATGGACCCTCTGCACACGGCTACACCCTGTCCAGCAAACTATGCAATGAAAAACAGGGATATTTAGTTCACATATATTGCAATACATGTTTAAGCTGACCAACTGCGTCAAAGTAATCCCTCTTCTGGCCAGTCCTACTCAACTCTGCCACTGCAAATGCTACAGTGGACACCATGCCAACCTTGGGCATAAAAAGCCAATGTGGGGGAGAGTAACTAGGTTCAGATCTGGTCACTGACATGCGTTACCACAGAGAAAAGATATACAGTACCTGTGCTCAGATCCCAATAGCATGTTCATGTATTTGAACCAGTGGCGTAGCGTGGGTTGTCAGTGCCTGGGGCAAGGCAAGTAATTTGCGCCCCCTAACCTGTGGACTTTTAGCACTCCCTGAGTCCCTTCCTACAATAGTACTGACCAGCCTGATTCCTATACTGACCTACCTGTCCACTACGCTAACCTACCTGATTCCTATACTGGCCACTACACTGACCTCTACACTGACCTACCTGTCCATGACACTGAGCCTTACACTGACCTACCTGCCCACTACACTACACTGCCCACTGCACTGCACTATACTACACTACAGTGTCCACTACACTACACTGACCACTACACTACACTGCCCACTACACTGTCCACTACACTACACTGCCCACTACACTGACCACTACACTGCCCACTACACTACACTGACCACTACACTGTCCACTACACTGACCACTACACTGACCACTACACTACACTGACCACTACACTGACCACTACACTGACCACTACACTGCCCACTACACTGACCACTACACTGCCCACTACACTGACCACTACACTGCCCACTACACTGACCACTACACTGCCCACTACACTGACCACTACACTGACCACTACACTGCCCACTACACTGACCACTACACTGCCCACTACACTGACCACTACACTGCCCACTACACTGACCACTACACTGCCCACTACACTGACCACTACACTACACTGCCCACTAAACTACACTACACTATACTGTTAACTATGCCTCCTCCCCAGACTGTGTCTAGTCCTGCAGCCAGCAAAATGACTTACCTGTGTTTTGCTTTCATGATCCATCCGCTCTGCCACATGGTGAAGACAGCGACTTAGATGGCGAGGCGGGCTCCAGAAGCGAGGCGGGGCTCCAGAAATTAGGCGGGGCTCTGCCACTGGCCAGCCCTGCTGCCGCACATGACAATGTTCGCCCAATCACAGGGCGCCGGCCGGCCATCATTTAGCCTGAAAATGGCGGCGGCTGGAGTGACACGCTAGAAAGAATCTTTAAAGTTTGCTAAAGTGACACTGGCGCAGGATGCGCCCCTCCAAATGTTGCGCCCGGTGCCGCCAGCCCCCCCAGCACCCCCCACGCTACGCCACTGATTTGAACTATTAGGTGCTATAGGGGTGTGACCACATATTAACACTACAACTTCTGGATGGACCCTTTTCACACTGCTACACCCTTTCAGGCAATCTATGCAATGAAAAACAGGGATATTTAATTCACATATATTGCAATACATGTTTAAGCTGACCAACTGTGTCGAAGTAATCAGTCTGGCACACAAGCATAAGGTTAAAGACTTTCAAGTCAAAAGCAGGCGTACATCAAATAAAGATGTCAGCAAATGACAGAACATTCGGTATGTCAAAAAGTTCATTGGTCATATTGCAACAGAGAAACATTGTAGATAACAAGGGAGGAAATCAGGACAGGAGGAATTTGTATGCCAAACTTATCCTTTTCCCCCATCCCTCTTTTTTATGTTGGTATGTTTTTGCACAGTACTATCCACTTTTAGTCATTCCTGAACTTGTAGGGTGTAAGTCCTTGGACTTGCCCTGACAAACTAGGGGGGGAGGCATGTGTCCTTATGGTCAGGTTCTCGCCCTCCCATGGGGTCTCCTTTAGGGGGAGCCCCACCTAGAACCAGTGGTGTATTTTGGTTTTGTGCTGCCCTAGGCAAGATTAAAATTGGGCACCCCCCCCCTTCCTATGTAAATTTGCCCCACCCCTTCCTGTTTAATGGATGTGACTCCCTCCAAGTCCCAGCAAGGACCCCTGAGATCTCACGAGAGGGGGGGTGAGAGGGGGTAGGAGAGAGAGAATGGGGGATGGGTAAGGGAGGGTGAGGGGGAGATGAGAGAAAGAGGGTGGGAGAAAGAGAGAGAGAAGGTGGTGAGGGAGAGAGAGAGGGTGATGGGAGGAAGAGAGAGAGAGAGGGTGATGGGAGAAAGAGAGAGAGAGAGGGTGGTGGGAGAAAGAGAGAGAAAGGGTGGTGGGAGAAAGAGAGAGAGAGAGAGAGAGGGTGGTGGGAGAAAGAGAGAGAGAGAGAGAGAGGGTGGTGGGAGAAAGAGAGAGAGAGAGGGTGGTGGGAGAAAGAGAGAGAGAGGGTGGTGGGAGAAAGAGAGAGAGAGAGGGTGGTGGGAGAAAGAGAGAGAGAGAGAGAGAGGGTGGTGGGAGAAAGAGAGAGAGAGAGAGGGTGGTGGGAGAAAGAGAGAGAGAGGGTGGTGGGAGAAAGAGAGAGAGAGGGTGGTGGGAGAAAGAGAGAGAGAGGGTGGTGGGAGAAAGAGAGGGGGGATGAGAGAGAGAGGGAGGGGGTAGAAGAGAGGGGGGTGGGTGAGAGAGAGGGGGAATGGAGAGAGAGGGGGTGAGAGAAAGAGAGGGAGAGTAGGAAAGAGAGAGGGGATGGGTGGGAGAGAGAGGAGGGTGGGAGAGAGAGAGAGAGAGATGGGGTGGTGGGAAAGAGAGGGGGTAGAAGAGAGAGAAAGAAGGGAGTGGGGGAGAGAGGGAGAGGGGGTGAGGGGGAGCTCTAGGCATGGAGGAGGAGGAAGTTAAATCCTCCCCCACTTTGAATTATGGGAAGGGCCAGGGAGTCACGACCGTGACGCCAATGGTTGCTAGACACCAGGCGGCTCTAGCAACCAGTGGCCAATACAGTCTCAGATGGAGGCGGAAGGCGCTATTTTGCTGTCCCCCCCTGCAAAGTGCCGCCCTAGGCTTGGGCCTTGTTGGCCTAGGCCAAAATACAGCACTGCCTAGAACTTAAGTAGACCTTGCCTCGGCAGGTACCCTGAAGAATGGGGTTCGTCTGGCATTGACTAGGTGAACCACAAGTCCCCGTCAGGAGTCTTGCACTGCAGGGAATCAGGGCCAGGGTCCTTTCTCTTCAGAGGAGGACTAAGTGTACACCCTGTGCACTTTTTTGTGTGCTTCAGTTTTTAGTTTTTTTGCATTCAATGTTGATTCTGAGTAAAAGAAATCGGGTCAAATTATGACATATTCATTTACAAGTAATGGAGATCATTATTCTACATCTTAAAGCGGTGTTCCAGCTGTGGAAAAAAAAAATTAAAAGTCAGCAGCTACAAATGCTGTACAAATACTGTAGCTGCTGACTTTTAATATACAGACTCTTACCTGTCCAGGGAGCCCGCGATGTCAGCACCCCAGCTGATTTTCAGATCGGCTCCAGGGTGCTGCCACCGCCATTCACTCTAAGGGAAACCAGCAATGAAGCCTTTCAGCTTCACAGCCGGTTCCCCACTGCACATGCGCAAAGCGTGCTGCGCGTTCTCATTGGCTCGGCGGCAGGGGGAAGGAGAAAGGGAACGGAACTTCTGAGGGACTGCACTGTCTCCCAGAAGTGGAGAAGGGTACCTATCAAAAACAGGTACTTGTGCCCCCTCCCCCCTGAAAGGTGCCAAATGGGACACCGGAGGGGGGGGAGTAGATGAGCAGAAGTTCCACTTTTGCGTGGAACTTCGCTTTAAATCTGTTTAGATTTCACTTTCCCTGATCTTTTTCCCCATCAACATTCTAATAAAATTGTTAAAAAAACCTTTCTATTTTCATTTCATATCTTATTTTAGGCCTAGTGATGTCATCACGAGGTCTCTGGGCTTCTGAAGACCTCACTTACACAAAGATATTGATAGGATAGAACGAGTCCAGAGACGGATAACAAAAATGATGAAAGGTTTGGGGGATAAAACATATCGAGAGCGACTTCAAGAACTTAATATGCACAGTCTGGAGGAAAGAAAGGAAAAGGGGGCGACATGATTGAAACCTTTAAATACATCAAGGGGGCGAATAAGGTTCAGGAGGGCAGTTTATTCAATATGACACCTAAATCAAGAACACAGGGACATGACCTGAAACCAAGACTTTTTTTCTCAGAAAATAGGTACTCTATGTCCCCCCCCCCCCCCCCCCCCCACACACACACACACACACACGCTCCAAACTGCATCAAACCTCAGGGTCGTGCCCCACGTTGGGCGCCAAAAAAAAAAAATAGTGGGCATGGTCACATTTCACTAACAGTGGGAGGGTTTTAAAGAGGCATTAAATACCAGGAGTGCAGAGTTCAGGGAGTTTACAAATAGAGTGCAGAGTTTGGGGATGCGTTACTTCCCCGCACACTGTAGTTGGCTCTGCCTCTCTCACTTGCGGGGAGATCATCCACTGGAGTCGTCGGCATCTGCATTGCACCCCTGGCACCTGCATCTCCCTTGTCCCCATCCTGCACAAAGTGGGAGACACTCAGGAGATCAGATCTGTGGGAGCCATTGGGAGACAATCTGTCACTTGTAAACACAGAAGCCAGACTTCTGTGTTTACAAGTGATAGTGGTGAGCAGGGAGCAGAGGACCTGAGCCAAAGGTGGTGGAACTGAGTTCCACCAAGTTCCAGCTGAAAAAAAGCCCTGCCTCAAACTAATTGGAGGAAAGTTCAAAACTTATCTTAGAAAGTATTATTTTACTGAAAGGGTGGTTTATGCTTGGAATAGACTTCCAGAAGAGGTACTAGGGGTTTATTAACTGAAGGCAAATCCACTGCCCAATACAAGTGCACTTGGAAGTGCAGTGGCTCTGAGGAAGAGGCTAAGCCTCGAAACGCGTCAGCCGTCATCTTATTGGATTATGGACATTTATATGGACTATTCCTGACACTGGAGCAATCAAGCCTGTTATGATCATTTTTAAATCTGTGTTTGTGAGTAGCCATTTTTTACATGTTGCATAAATAAAGCCTATTATTGAGGATAATGCGCTAGGTCGATGCGCCCTTTCTTTGTTTCTTTTTGTCTGCAGTCGCTGTAGATCTGAGGGGAAGATCTGAAATGAGGTGAAGCTCTGCTGATTCTATCATCCAATCATGTGCAAAAATGCTCTTTTTTTATTTTCCTTGTATGTCCCCCTCAGATCTACAGCGACTGCACTTCCAAGTGCACTTGCAGTGCACTTGTAGTCCACAGTGGATTTGCCTTTAGTCAATAAAATCCCACTGAGTCAGTCAACAGTAAATGACTTTAAACATGCTTGGGACAAACAGACAATAAAGTTAGGCTACGTTCACATGTGGGCGCAGCAGATTCTGCCTGCGATCCGAAAATTATTGCAAATCACAGGACGCCTGTGCGATGCCCGTGATTTGCAATGGTACCCCAAACGCTGTGCGATATTGCTGCGATTTCCGCCTGCTGAACCGCGGTAACATCGCGCAAACAGAATCGCAGGACGCATGACGCACAAAAGAAGCTCTTGTACCTTTTTTGGGCGTCATGCGTCCTGCGATTCTGTTTGCGCGATGTTACAGCGATTCGGCAGGCGGAAATCGCGGCAACATCGCACAGCATTTGGGGTGCCATTGCAAATCACGGGCATCGCACAGGCGTCCCGCGATTTGCAATTATTTCCGGATCGCGGGCAGAATCGCGGTGATTCTGCCCGTGATCCGCTGCGCCCACATGTGAACGGAGCCTTATGAAAAAAACAGAACCAAAACAAAAACAAAAATGGGCATACTCAATGGACTACTCTGTCTGTTTATGCTGTCACTTTTCTACACTGAACAAAATTATTAACGCAACACTTTTGTTTTTGCCCCCATTCACATAGGGGCGATCCGACTTGGGGGGGCGACCTCCGAGGTCACGGTGCGAGCAGCGCACCGCGACCTCGGAGCGGCCGCCACGGACTTCATAACATTGAAGTCTATGGCGGTCGCCTCCGGGTCGCCCCGAAGAAGCTCCGGACCCTTTTTCTAAGTCGGAGCGACTTGTGTCGCTCCTATTAGAACGGGTCCATAGCTTCCCTATGGAAGGCGACCTACAGCGACCTGTGAGGCGACCAGGTCGCCTCACAGGTCGCCTTAGTGTGAACGGGGACTAAGACTTTTTCTATGTTCAAAAAAGGCCAATTTCTCTCAAATATTGTTCACAAATCTGTCCAAATCTGTGTTAAACTGGCCATACATGGGTCGAATCTGGAAAGAATTTTCTTTCGAAAATCTTATGTAAGAATTTTCGTTCAAATTTCGCACCATTAGTGGGCCACGGCAACAGCCGATTTTCGTGCAGTCATCGGATTTAAGTAATCGTGCATGTTGGAAATTTTTTTGAAAAACAAATGATTTTCTAATCAATGATGGGAGAATTGTGCGAGAAATATAATTGGAAAAGATGGAAAAATGGGCATGAGTGCAAGAAAAGCAAATTCCCAGAAAGAAAAGAAGATTCACAGCCACGAAAATTATTTTCTGTAGCAATGTGAGATGAAATTGAAGGCTTGGTTTGTCGAATTTCGAAATCAATGGTGGCACCATCGAATCACAAAACACACAAAATTTCTAATTTTTGAAAGAATATTCTTTCGAAATTTCGACCCATGTATGACCAGCCTAAGGCCCCTTTCACACATGCTGTCCGTTTGTCCGTTTTTCATCCATCCGTTGACAGATGAAAAACGGACATCAGTGCATCTCTATGTAAAAATGAATGACAACGGATGATCATCAGTTAACATCCGTTTTCATCCGCTTCCGTCAATGTCCGTTTTTTTGAACGGATGAATGCCCTATTTTTCATCCGTCAAAAAAACGGATCGGACGAAAAACGGACGACAACGGATGACAACGGATGAAAAACGGATGACAACGGATGAAAACGGATGACAACGGATGAAAAACAGATAACAACTGACGAAAAACGGATGAAAAACGGATAACAACTGATGAAAAACGGATAACAACTGATGAAAAACGGATGAAAAACTGATGAAAAACGGATGAAAAATGGATGAAAAACGGATGGAAAACGGATAACAACTGATGAAAAACGGATGAAAAACTGATGAAAAACGGATGAAAAATGGATGAAAAACGGATGGAAAACTGATGGAAAACTGATACATTTTGACGTGACTGAACTGAAGAACTGAACGGACCTATGTGTGAAAGGGGCCTTAGTGAGCACTTCTCCTTTGCCGAGATAATCCATCCACCTCACAGGTGTGGCATATCAAGATGCTGATTGGACAGCATGATTATTGCACAGGTGTGCTTTAGGCTGGCCACAATAAAAGGCCACTCTAAAATGCGCAGTTTTATCACACAGCACAATGCCACAGAGGAGATGCTCCACCTTCTCATACTCATTAGTTTGCACTACGGGGCAGTAGGAGATGGGGAAATGCCACCCGTAACGTGCCGTACTAATGACACAAAACTGCTGGACAAAAAAATCTTGGGAGTCAATTTGCTGCCCCTCTCCAAGTTATGCCTGGGTCCAATGGACCCAGCGGGACCCATGGTAGGGCCGGCCCTGCATAGGTGATGCTGAGGCTCCATGATTGATAGAACTAAAACCCAATGAATAAAAGGGGCGGGCCAGGGACAGTCAGGCTGGTAAAGGAACACAGGGATCCTCAAACTACGGCCCTCCAGCTGTTGCGGCACTACACATCCCATGAGGCATTGTAAAACTCTGACATTCATAGACACGATTAGGCATGATGGTAAATGTAGTTCCTGAACTGCTGGAGGGCCATAGTTTGAAGACCCCTGGGCGATAGAACTGGACGTTCTCCAGCCAGGAATTGAGGCAGAGCTCTATCGTGACATGCTGAAGCTACTAATGCACATTGTGAGAAGCTCACAGTGTGCAGTGAAATCAGAGGAAGCCATTCCAGTCCAGGATATGAGCCGCTACAACTGTGTAAGGGCTCTTTCACACGGGCGGTCCGATCAGATCCGCCTGTCAGTTTTTTAGGCGGATCTGATCAGATCCTCCATGCAGCTCTATGGGGCAGCGGGTGTCAGCGGAGACACCTCCGCTGACACCCGCTGCCATCCGCATCCGATCCTGTGATGAAATCTGGACGGATGGAAACCCTATTTTTCCATCCGTTCAGTAATCGGAGCGGAGCGGATCTGATGAGAGCGGACAAGCGGTCCGCTCTCCTCCGATCCCCCATAGAGGGCAGCGGGTGCTGAGACACCTCCCTCTCCGCTCTGCAAGCGGAGACGGAGCTGTCATCCGCCCGGCTCAGCGGGGATCGCGGATCGATCCCCGCTGAGCAACACGGATCCGCCTGCGGAGGCGGACTGTGTGAAAGAGCCCTATGACTGAAGGGAAGACTGGAGATCAGATTTAACCACATCTGGACCAGAAGATTTTCCCCCTTAATGACCAGGCCATATTTTGCAATTCCGCACTGCGTTACTTTAACAGACAATTGCGCGGTTATGCGACACTGTACCCAAATAAAATTGATGTGTTTTTTTTCCCCATAAACAGAGCTTTCTTTTGGTGGCATTTGATCACATGTGCGATTTTTATTTTTTGCGCTATAAACAAAAAAATAAGCAACAATTCTGAAAAAAATATATATTTTTCACTTTCTGCTATATGACATTCCCCAAAAAAAGTTAAAAAATCTAAATTTTATAACATTTTAGGCCAATTTGTTTTCTGCTACATATTTTTGGTAAAAAAAAATCGCAATAAGCGTATTTTGATTGGTTTGCGTTATCATGTCTACAAACTACGGGAAAGATTTATGTCATTTTTATTGTGTTTTTTTTTTTTATTTTATTAGTAATGGCGGCAATCTGTGATTTTTTGCGGGACTGCGACATTGCGGCGGACAGATCGGACCCCTGACTGATATTTTTGACACTTTTGGGGGGACCAGTGATATTACTACAGTAATCAGTGCTATACATATGCACTGTGACTGTAATGACACTGGCAGGGAAGGGGTTAACACAGTAAGTGATCAAGGGGTTAAATGTGTACCTAGGGGCGTGTTTCTAACTGTATGGGGGCGTGGCTTGTGAAATGACCATAGAGACATGTGATCCTATATAGAAGGATCACAGGCGCTCTGTGATCATTCCAGGGAGAAGAACGGTCGGTTGTGTTTACAACAGCTGACCGTTCTTCTCTCTCAGGGGGGAGCGATTGCGGGTGTCCCCGCTGACGAGTGGGGGCAGGAGCTCGCCACCGGCGGCGCGCGCTCGCCCCCTAGCTGCAGGCGCGCGACCGACATATACCTAGTATAACTGCGGCGGGCGGTCCGGAAGCGGTTAAGGGAAGAAAGAAATGGAGACAGAAATGAAGGAAAGGCTGTTAGTACGTCCAATATGTACATTACTGGAAACACATTTGGTTCATAAATCATTTTAATGCTTCAAATAGTAATAGAAATGATGGGAGGGCTTTTTATATCTAAAGACTTGGAGCTCAGCTCTGCTCAGGCTCGTTAGGCTCCATAGAAGGGTTCCTGTGCTGATGATCGCATTCCACATACTGGTTTGGCTGGAACTGGCACAGTTATTAGAATAAAGCACTGAGGATTATACAGAGACTTCATTACAGCAAATAGTACATCTGTGCAGGTCCGGGAGGATCATTGTTTGCTCTGTTTACCCAAATGTTACCTTCGTTCTCCAAATGTAATTACAGCCTAACGAAATATTTGGAAGCGTCCCATCTGTCATGAAGGACCTTCATTCATTTCCTTCATTCACAGAACATAATTAGGTGTTTAAAGGGGACTTTGCATCATAATATATATATATATATATATATATATATATATATATTACACATACACTATATTGTCAAAAGTATTGGGATGCCTGCCTTTACACACACATGAACTTTAATGGCGTCTTATGGCCTGAATACACGATTAGAATATCGCCCGATCATTCGACCACCGACTTTGAAAAAGTATTGGTCAAAAACGTTGCCAACATACACGGTCCGAACATCGGCCGACCGTTGCCCGCCGACCAGTCGAATCGAAAAATATTTCCAGGCATGAGTCATGAGGTTATACAGATTTCAAATGAACGACCTCAACACCAACGTATAGAATATCGTTCATTCGCAAACGAGACGACAGAATTTTTTGGGTTTTTCAAACGGTATTTTTCGTTCACAATATCGATATCACTCATTGATGGCTGGGTATTAACGAGTAGAGTATCAGACGATCGCTCGCTGAATGGAAATTTTCGGCCGATTTTCTTATCGTGTATTCGGGCCATTAGTCCGTAGGGTTCAGTATTGAGTTGGCCCACCCTTTGCAGTTGTAACATCTTCAACTCTTCTGGGAAGGCTGTCCACAAGGTTTAGGAGTGTGTCTATGGGAATGTTTGTCAATTCTTTCAGAAGCGCATTTGTGAGGTCCGGCACTGGTATTGGACGAGAAGGCCTGGCTCACAGTCTCCACTCTAATTCATCCCAAAGATGTTCTGTTGGGTTGAGGTCAGGACTGTCAAGTTCCTCCACCTCAAACTTGCTCATCCATGTCTTAATGGACCTTGCTTTGTGCACTGGTGCGCAGTCATGTTGGATCAGGAAGGGGCCATCCCCAAACTGTTCCCACAAAGTTGGGAGCATGTAATTGTCCAAAATGTCTTGGTATGCTGACGCCTTAAGAGTTCCCTTCACTGGACCTAAGGGGCCAAGCCCAACCCCTGAAAAACAGTCGCACACCATAATCCCCCCTCCGCTAAATGATCTGGACCAGTGTACAAAGCAAGATCCATAAAGACATAGATGAACGACTTTCCATCATTTTATTTTACCAGGATAAATGGGGAGGATGAGTCTCAGCAGGGACACCAAAAACAAAAACAGAGGCTTGCCTGGACCAGGAACTGTGGCTGGTGGACTCTTGAAGACTAAAAGAAGGTCTTATGGACGGATGAATCAATAATCTTTGGTTCATCACACATAGTTTTTGTATACTAGGCGAAAAGACGGTTCCTCAGTATGAGGCACCAGCTGACAAACAGGGGGTAGGAAACATGAAGGTCTGGAACTCAATCAAGGATCCAGAGTTGGGGACCTGCACCCTAAACCAAAAGGCCTCCTACAGAAAAAGAAATCACCAGATGAGGTCTTCTTCAGAATCCGACACTTCCGGTAGTGTCTATCTGCTGGTACCCTGTGAGTCATCATTGGTTCCTCTCTCTTGAAGACTAAAGCCCCGTATACACAAGTAGAAATTCAGCCGGGAAATTTCGTCCGACGACCGATCTGCCGATTTTCGGCTTGTTAGTATGGTGCTTCCGACAACCGATTCCGACTTTTCAGCCGAAAAAATCCTGGTGTGCAGGCTATATAATTTTTGTTGACCGTCAAAACACGTCCAATTTTCGTCTCATTAGTACAGATTTCGATGGGGAAAAATCTTATGAGCAAGACTAGGCATGCTCAGAGAGGAAAGAACACAAAGAAAGCAAACCAACACATGACATCACTTCTGAAGTAGAATTCTGTCGTGCGGGAAAATTCGTGTGCAGTCTAGAGCACATTCCAACCAACAGACACCACTCTGGACAAAAGACGGACGACCAGTCGGCGGAAATTTGTTGCGTGTGTACGAGGCTTAAAAGAAGGTCTTATGGACGGATGAAACAATAATCTTTGATTCATCACAGATAGTTTTTGTATACTAGGCGAAAAGACGGTTCCTCAGTATGAGGCACCAGCTGACAAACAGGGGGTAGGAAACATGAAGGTCTGGAGCTCAATCAAGGATCCAGAGTTGGGGACCTGCACCCTAAACCAAAAGGCCTCCTACAGAAAAAGAAATCACCAGATGAGGTCTTCTTCAGAATCCGACACTTCTGGTAGTGTCTATCTGCTGGTACCCTGTGAGTCATCATTGGTTCCTCTCTCTTGAAGACTAAAAGAAGGTCTTATGGACGGATGAATCAAAAATCTTTGATTCATCACACATAGTTTTTGCATACTAGGCGAAAAGACGGTTCCTCAGTATGAGACACCAGCTGACAAACACGGGGTAGGAAATATGAAGGTCTGGAGCTCAATCAAGGATCCAGAGTTGGGGACCTGCACCCTAAACCAAAAGGCCTCCTACAGAAAAAGAAATCACCAGATGAGGTCTTCTTCAGAAACCAACACTTCCGATAGTGTCTATCTGATGGTACCCTTATGGCTCGTTTCCACTGAGCCTTATGGTACGGTTCGGCTCGGTTCGGTACACAATTTTTGCCGTTTCCATTGTGGATGGTACCCTAATTCCGAACCGTACCATACCACTTTTTTGGGACCCTTTCATTGGGGTACCAAGCACATTAGTACCGTACCAACAGGGTGGAGCTACACTCTACAGAACTTTGATTGGTTGACAGAGAATCGTCTATCACAGCTTTTCTGCTACACCACGCCTATCATGAAAGGGTACTATTGGCAGTGGAAACGCAAGGTGTACCATTCTGAACCGAACCGTACTGAACCGGACCGTACCGTACCGAACCGTACCGTACCGTACCGTACTGAACCGAACCGTACCGTACCACTCAGTGGAAACGAGGCATTTGAGTCATCATTGGTTCCTCTCGCTGACCTCCACATCACTACAGGAAACAGTCCAGGACACCGTAGTAATGTAGAGCTCACCAGGAGGAACTATGGCCACTGCAGGGGACCTAGATGTCCCACTGAAGGTTTTGGCCTCATACCCTGTTCTGGTGACTTGTTACATTTTCCCCACACCATCCAACAAAAATAAAACATTTTTGGCTTTTGATACACTTCAAGGTTCGTTTTCTCACTGGCCAAGGCATACAAGAAAGACCTGATTTTCCAAACTTGAGAATTTTACAGTATCAGGAGGGTGGAAGACTCCTCGCCGTAAGCGGATGGCCTCTCATTCAGACATCTGTCATCCCTCCTCCTTCTAGTTTCCTCCCAGGTCCTCCCTCTCATTGTGATTGTTCAATGCCTAGCCACTGGCAGCCGATAGATAAACCCAAGATCAATAGGAAGCCATTATCTTCAGGAAGTCTGTGATCTCAAAGGCTCTCTTCTCATTAGAAAGCAATTAAACTTCTGGAGAGGGAGCGGAGGCTGCGGGTCTGAGCTGCCAGTGCCAGGGGCCGTTGATGAGCGGCATTACGCAGCTCTGTGCATCACGAAAAGGAAATACCAGAAGCTTCAGCATCAGTATATCATAAAGGTCCTGAGTCAGAACACCTCGGACGTTATGAAGTCTGGGCAGAGAGTCTCACTCAGTCTCCCTGATAGTGTGGAGCAGCTGCAGGCCATGTGCATGAGGCCTAAAGGTTGCCTAATTTAGCTTCTAGAGTTCTAGTGCAAGCAAGGCCTAAGGATGTCGGAATGGCCATATAATGGTGTCAATTAAGTTTGTTGATATTGAGAGAAAAGTACAACAGTGTGCGGCCTAGACTTTTGTTTTGTTCATATCTGCTTAGGATGGATTGTACCTAACTTCCTGCTCCAATGAACATATAGGAAGTGGGGGGAAATCTCTCCAGTGGGGTCCTTTGTTTTGTTTATGCCCACGTTGGATGGATTCTACCTCACTTCCTATCCCAATGATCATACAGGAAGTGGGGGGAAATCTCTCCAGTGGGTCCTTTGTTTTGTTTATGCCCACGTTGGACGGATTCTACCTCACTTCTTGTCCCAATGATCATACAGGAAGTGAGGGGAAATCTCTCCAGTGGGTCCTTTGTTTTGTTTATGCCCACGTTGGATGGATTCTACCTCACTTCCTGTCCCCATTGATCATATAGTAAGTGGGGGGAAATCTCTCCAGTGGGGTCCTTTGTTTTGTTTATGCCCACGTTGGATGGATTCTACCTCACTTCCTGTCCCCATTGATCATATAGGAAGTGGGGGGAAATCTCTCCAGCGGGGTCCTTTGTTTTGTTTATGCCCGCATTGGACGAATTCTACCTCACCTCCTGTCCCAATGATCATATAGGAAGTAAGGGGAAATCTCTCCAGTGGGTCCTTTGTTTTGTTTATGCCCACGTTGGATGGATTCTACCTCACTTCTTGTCCCAATGATCATATAGGAAGTGCTCGGAAATCTCTCCAGTGGGTCCTTTGTTTTGTTTATGCCCACGTTGGATGGATTCTACCTCACTTCCTGTCCCTTTCCCCCCACTTCATACAGGAAGTGGGGGGAAATCTCTCCAGTGGGTTCTTTGTTTTGTTTATGCCCACGTTGGATGGATTCTACCTCACTTCCTGTCCCAATGATCATACAGGAAGTGGGGGGAAATCTCTCCAGTGGGTCCTTTGTTTTGTTTATGCCCACGTTGGATGGATTCTACCTCACTTCCTGTCCCAATGATCATATAGGAAGTGGGGGGAAATCTCTCCAGTGGGTCCTTTGTTTTGTTTATGCCCACGTTGGATGGATTCTACCTCACTTCCTGTCCCAATGATCATATAGGAAGTGGGGGGAAATCTCTCCAGTGGGTCCTTTGTTTTGTTTATGCCCACGTTGGATGGATTCTACCTCACTTCTTGTCCCAATGATCATATAGGAAGTGGGGGGGAAATCTCTCCAGTGGGACCTTTGTTTTGTTTATGCCCACGTTGGATGGATTCTACCTCACTTCTTGTCCCAATGATCATATAGGAAGTGAGGGGAAAACTCTCCAATGGGGTCTTTGGTTTTGTTTATGTTTGCGTTGGTCAGATAGTACCTCACTTTTTGTCCAGGTGATCATACAGGAAGTGAGGGGAAATCTCTCCACGGGGTCATGTGAGATCTTTTGTTTTGTTTATGTCTGAGGTGGACGGATTCTACTTTACTTCCTGTCCCAGTGATCATACAGGAAATGATAGACCATAGAGGGAAATCTCCCCAGGGGGATCATGTGGGGTCTTCGGTTTGTTTATGTCTGCATTAGATGGATTCTCTCCAGTGGGGTCTTTTGTTTTGTTTATGTTTGTGTTAGACAAATTCTACTTCACTTCCTGTCCCAGTGATCATACAGGAAGTGAGGGGAAATCTCTCCATTTGGTCATGAGGGGTCTTTTGTTTTGTTTATGTCTCCGTTGGACGAATTCTACCTCACTTCCTGACCCAGTGGCCATACAGGAAGTGAGGGGAAATCTCTCCATTTGGTCATGAGGGGTCTTTTGTTTTGTTTATGTCTCCGTTGGACGAATTCTACCTCACTTCCTGTCCCAGTGGCCATATAGGAAATGGGGGGAAAATCTCTCCAGTGGGGTCTTTTGTTTTGTTTATGTCTACGTTGGACGGATACTACCTCACTTCCTGTCCCAGTGATCATAAAGGAAGTGAGGGGAAATCTCTCCACAGGGTTCTGTGATGTATTTTGTTTTGTTTATGCCTGTGTTGGCTGGATTCGACCTCACTTCCTGTCCCAGGGATCATACAGGAACTAAGGGAAAATCTCTCCCGTATGGTCATGTGGGGTATTTTGTTTTGTTTATGTCTGAGTTTGTCTAATTCTACCTCACTTCCTGTCCCAATGATCATACAGGAAGTGGGGGGAAATCTCTCCAGTGGTGTCCTTTGTTTTGTTTATGCCCACATTGAATGGATTTTACCTCACTTCCTTCCTGACTCAATGATCATATAGGAAGTGGGGGGAAATCTCTCCAGTGGGGTCCTTTGTTTTGTTTATGCCCAAGTTTGATGGATTCTACCTCACTTCCTGTCCCAATGATCATACAGGAAGTGGGGGGAAATCTCTCCAGTGGGGTCCTTTGTTTTGTTTATGCCCACATTGGATGGATTCTACCTCACTTCCTGTCCCAATGAGCATACAGGAAGTGGGGGAAATCTCTCCAGTGAGGGGTTTTGTTTATGCCCGCATTGGACGAATTCTACCTCACCTTCTGTCCCAATGATCATATGGGAAGTGGGGGGAAATCTCTCCAGTGGGGTCTTTTGTTTTGTTTATGTCTGTGTTGGAAGAATTCTACCTCACTTCCTGTCCCAATGATCATATAGAATGTGGGGGGAAATCTCTCCAGTGGGGTCTTTTGTTTTGTTTATGTCTGTGTTGAAAGAATTCTACCTCACTTCCTGTCCCAATGATCATATAGAATGTGGGGGGAAATCTCTCCAGTGGGGTCCTTTGTTTTGTTTATGCCCACGTTGGACAGATTCTACCTCACTTCCTGTCCCAATGATCACACAGGAAGTGGGCGGAAATCTCTCCAGTGGGTCCTTTGTTTTATTTATGCCCACGTTGGATGGATTTTACCTCACTTCCAGTCCCAATGATCATACAGGAAGTGGGGGGAAATCTCTCCAGTGGGGTCCTTTGTTTTGTTTATGCCCACGTTGGATGGATTCTACCTCACTTCCTGTCCCAGTGATCATATAGGAAGTTAGGGGAAATCTCTCCAGCGGGGTCATGGACAGCGGTAAAACGTGACAGAGGTCCACACCCATCTCCACCTCATCCATATCTAACGAAAAATGAAAGTTGATCTTTTGTAAACATGAAAGTGTGCATCATCATCATCCTGACTATATTTTGAACAAAAGTTCTGCCATGAAGCTTTCATCGGTTTGAGGCCTTACAGAACTTTGTTCGCCGCGCCTCCATCATGGCTGCCGTAGCACCCCATCTCCCCCCTCTTTTTTCCTGTCACCTTTCGTATTTCTGACATTAATAAGCCGTAGATGGATGATGCGGTAGAAGCGCACAAACAGTTCAGTGCCAGGCCTCGGTTGCCATGGCAACACAGGAGGGAATCACGAGCCGTTCCTGGAGATCCATCCACAAGCGGCCGGTTGCCAGGCTGCAGCGTGGAAAACAGGACATCAGCGAGATGCAACCCGGCGCGCTGATTAACCCTGCGAATACCCCGCCAGACTCCGCGCTGATGGCGGTATATCGCTAGGAATCATTCCGGATGAGCTCAGCTGGGAACGTCAGGAGGGGGTGGGGGACGCGTTACGTAATCCTCGCCGCCCCAATGATGTGTAAATATGAATTATTCAGACAGTGCAAACTGCTGCAACCCATTAATGCAGGAGATAAAAGTCTTTTCTGATATGGGAGCCACTTCAGCGCTAATAATTCAAAAGCTGCGTACTTTCGAAAAAATGGCGAAATCAGCAAAATGATGTTTTGGATGGATTGTCATAGACGTAGCTCACATTTGTGCGTTGCAGCAATATCATAAAACAACCAGGGAATTTCTGTGCTACATGTGTTATAAAAAATTCAATAATGTGATGGAAAAAGTGAGATAAATAAACCTATAGAAGAAGTCCAGAAGATATATAAAATAAAGGAGTAGCACTAATAATAGTAATATATGTTAGAACAAATTCTTATTAAATAAATACATGAATCCAAATAAAAAAAAAAAGTGAAAAGTCCATGAATGAAGAAGAGGAATTGATCCAATAGTGAAAAAAACTTGTGCTTGGAAGGAGAACCACAAGTCCCAGCATGCAGATGTAACCAATACTCCTCTGACGACAGACGGGAAGAAACCACCGGTGGAACAAAAAGAGCAATTGGCTGCTTATCAGAAAATGATGGCCACCCAAATCAATGGAGAAGCCAAATACGCTTATAAGGGATTAGGAACCACCAGGTGCAGATCATCAGACACGGCTATTCGAGTGCACTCACAAGAGGGCACATAGGAACCACATGAATGGAAAAAGGAATAGCAAAGGCACATAGCATAATACCGTTTAAAATATAATCCATTTATTAAAATATAGCGCACTCACATAAAGTAGAAGATATTCAAGCTTATCAGTATCTCCCCTGCCGACGTCAACCTTGTGACGAAACGCGTTGGGTGGGACCAGACGTGACGTCACCATGCCCCCTAAGCTGGCTTTACTACACGAATGCTGCAGCCTTTGACTTTTTACTGGTCTTTGGAGATACTGATACGCTTGAATATCTTCTACTTTATGTGAGTGCCACAGTCAGCATGCAGGGCGGAGGAGGATCCTCCGCCGTGCCTATTACTGACTCTCTGGCTCCACCCACCTCCTCCCGCCATCTTCTACTGTATTCTACTTCTACTGTAAAACCATTTGGGGGGGGAAAAAGTCATTTTTGGTTTTCGACCAAGGGCATCCTGAATTTTCGGTTTCCGTTTCGGCCCAGAATTTTCATTTCGGTAAATCCCTAATTCCTATCCATGTAGCACCATGCATGCGTTTGCAAAAATGCATGGTAACAAAGTACCGTGCAGTTTTTAGCGTGGGGCAATTTTCCAGAAGGGTCATGCACTTCTTTATTGCGTTTTTTTGTGTGTAGGGCAGCCCATGAAATCAATGAGCTGCCCAAAAAATGCGGCGCACGAAAATGCGCAAAAACACAGGTGTGGTCCATTGCACCTGTATAGGTGCAAACGGAGCCTTAGGGTTCCTTTACACATGCAGCCAGGGGGTAGTAAAACCTAGTGGTTTTACTGCCCCCCAACCATGTGACCTATACAAATCTATGGGGCCATCCTGAAACCATGTGAAACACACGCAGTTGCAGCACATTACTGCGGTATTTACAAGGTTAAATCAGGTGGTGTCATTAATTCTTCATGGCATTGCTCTTAGTGGTGCAACGAAATTTCAGCAACCAAAATAGTGCCTATCCCATTTCGGCCATAAACGGGTCATATATGCCGAAAATTAATAACCGCAGCAGCAACTTTCACTTTAATGGTGCGTGACCAGCCGCGACCGGCTCCCGAGACCCGCCGTTTGTACCTCCTCGCCCGCCCTGTGCTAGACTGGTTGCTAGAATTGCTAGCCGCCTGGCATCTAGCAACCAGTGACTTCACAGTCCCGAGAGGAAAGCGAGGCAGAGAAGAGGACCCAGCATGCGTGGCGGAGGATCTTCCTCGTCCTCCGCCACGCCGATTACTGACTCTCTGGCTCCACCCACCTCCTCCCCCCATCTTCTACTGTATTCTACTTCTACTGTAAAACCATTTGGGGGGGGGGGGGAGTCATTTTTGGTTTTCGACCAAGGGCATCCTGAATTTTCGGTTTCCGTTTCGGCCCAGAATTTTCATTTCGGGGAATCCCTAATTCCTATCCATGTAGCACCATGCATGCGTTTTTCAAAAATGCATGGTAACAAAGTACCGTGCAGTTTTTAGCATGGGGCAATTTTCCAGAAGGGTCATGCACTTCTTTATTGCGTTTTTTTGTGTGTAGGGCAGCCCATGAAATCAATGAGCTGCCCAAAAAATGCGGCGCACGAAAATGCGCAAAAACACAGGTGTGGTCCATTGCACCTGTATAGGTGCAAACGGAGGGTCCCTTTACACATGCAGCCAGGGGGTAGTAAAACCTGGTGGTTTTACTGCCCCCCCCCAACCATGTGACCTATTCAAATCTTTGGGGGCCATCCTGCAACCATGTGACCTATACAAATCTATGGGGCCATCCTGCAACCATGTGGAACACACGCAATTGCAGCACGTTACTGCGGTATTTACAAGGTTAACCACTTGCCGACTGCCGCACGACTATTTACGTCGGCAGTCAGCCCCTCACAGGCAGAGCGACGTAGGGCTACGTCGCTAGCCTGTAAGGGTCTAGGGAGCTCCCGCGCGGTCACGGACCCCCCCGCGCGTGTGAGCGGCGGAGCCAATTTCCGCTGGTCACTCGCGATCGTCGGGTGGAGAGGGAGAAAGGCAGGGGGCTGATGTAAACAAGCCGCCTGTCATTCTCCCCTGTGTAGGAATAGTGATCATACGGTTCTGCTATGTAGGACCGTTGATCACTGTTCCTACACCTCAAGCCACAGCCAATCACAGTTAGAATCACACCCCTAGGGACACACATAACCATTCCCTCTCAAAAAAAAGTTAACCCCTTCCCTGCCAGTGTCATTTTACAGTAACAGTGCATATGTATAGCACTGATTACTGCAGTAATGTCACTGGTACCCCCAAAAGTGTCAAAAATGTCAGTCAAGGGTCCGATCTGTCCGCCGCAAAGTCGCAGTACCGCAAAAAAAATCGCAGATCGCCGCCATTACTTGTTAAAAAAAAACAACAAAAATCTTTCCCTTAGTTAGTAAATGCAATAACTTTTGCGCAAACCAATCAAAATACGCTTTTTGCGATTTTTTTTTTTTACCAAACATATGTAGCAGAAAACAAATTGGCCGAAAATGTTAAAAAATTTTGATTTTTACATTTTTTTGGGGGGGAATTTCTTATAAAAAAAATGTGAAAAATATTGTTATTTTTGCAAAATTGTCGCTCTTTTTTTGTTTATAGCGCAAAAAAGTAAAAATCGCACAGGTGATCAAATACCACCAAAAGAAAGCTCTGTTTGTGGGAACAAAAGGACGTCAAATTTGTTTGGGTACAGCGTCGCACGACCGCGCAATTGTCCGTTAAAGTCACGCAGTGCCGAATCGCAAAATATGCCCTGGTCAGGAAGGGGGTAAAATCTTCCGGGGCTTAAGTGGTTAAATCAGGTGGTGATGAAGCAACATATCTCCTCCTCACCGCCTGTCAATCTGCAGAGATATGAAACAGAAGAGAAAAAAGAAGGAAGCAAAAAGAAAAAAAAAGAGACGGGGGAGTTAGGGGGGTCCAATGTCCCAATACCTCCATCCCAGAGACACATTGCTGTCCACTGTGACAAAAAAATCTATCTAAAACCAGCAAAAAAAAAAGGTTTTGTATCATGAGATGACCCGAAAGATGGGTGTTGGGTGTGTGATGGGCTCTGGTGATGGAAATCTGGCTTGGTATACAAGAGGGGGGGGGGGGCAGATCGCTCACCTAATTATGACAGCAGGAATTGCAGAAACCCTTGGCAGCCAATCAGAAGTCACTGTTACATTTCGGACTCCAATAATCTGAAAGCAGTTTTGTTGCTCTTTGGATGCACATTGCGCTTTGTCTTGCTGGAAAATGCATTTGTAGGGTTTGAATACTGGTAAGGGGACGCACTGGGATTTTATGGGATAGATTGACATAAAGTGGCACATATTTGTGACGTGGGAGGAAAATGATAAATGTTTTTGAAAAAGTGTTACAAATAAATATGTGAAAAGTGTGGCGAGTCAATGCTTTGTAGAACCATCTTTCCCTGCAATTACAGCTGCAAGTCTTTTTGGGGATGTCTCTACCAGCTTTGCACATCTAGAGAGGACATTTTTGGACATTCTTCTTTGTAAAATATCTCAAGCTCTGTCAGATTGGATGGAGAGTGTCTGTGATCAACAATTTTCAAGTCTTGCCACAGATTCTCAATTGGATTTAGGTCTGAAAGCTGACTGGGCCATTCTAACACATGAATATCCTTTGCTCTAAACCATTCCATTGTAGCTCTGGCTGTATATTTCGGGTCGTTGTCCTGCTGGAAGGTGAACTTCTGCCCCAGTCTCAAGTCTTTTGCAGACTCTAACAGGTTTTCTTCTAAGATTGCCCTGTATTTGGCTCCATCCATCTTCCCAACAACTCTGACCAGCTTCCCTGTCCCTGCTGCAGAAAAGCATCCCCACAACATGATGCTGCCACCACCATGTTTCACAGTGGGGATGGTGTTCAGTGCAGTGTTAGTTTTCCGCTACACATAACGTTTTGCTTTTAGGCCAAAAAGTTCAATCTTGGTCTCATCTGAGCAGAGCATCTTCTTCCACATGTTTTCTGTGTCCCCCACATGGCTTCTCACAAACTGCAAACGGGACTTCTTATGGCTTTCTTTCACCAATGGCTTTCTTCTTCTCACTCTTCCATAAAGGGCAGATTTGTGGAGTACACGACTAATAGTTGTACTGAGGACAGATTCTCCCACCTGAGCTGTGGATCTCTGCAGCTCCTTCAGACTTCCCATGGGCCTCTTGGCTGCTTCTCTGATGAATGCTCTCCTTGCCCGGCCGGTCAGTTTAGGTGGACGGCCATGTCTTGGTAGGGTTGCAGTTGTGCCGTACTCTTTCCATTTTCCCATGATAGATTGAACAGCGCTCCATGAGATAATTAAAAGCTTGGGATATTTTTTTATAACCTAATCCTGCTTTAAACTTCTCCACAACTTTATCCCTGACCTGTCTGGTGTGTTCCTTGGCCTTCATGATGCTGTTTGTTCACTAAGGTTCTCTAACAAACCTCTGAGGGCTTCACAGAACAGCTGTATTTATACTGAGATTAAATTTCACACAGGTGGACTCTATTTACTAATTAGGTGACTTCTGAAGGCAATTGGTTCCACTAGATTTTAGTTAGGGGGATCAGAGTAAAAGGGGGGTGAATAGAAATCCACGCCACACTTTTCACATATTTATTTGTTAAAAATGTTGAAAACCATTTATCCTTTTCCTTCTACTTCACAATTATGTGCCACTTTGTGTCGGTCTATCACATAAAATCCCAATAAAATACATTTATGTTTTTGGGTGTAACATGGCAAAATGAGGAAAATTTCAAGGGGTATGAATACTTTTTCAAGGCACTGTATAACTGATATTTTATTTCAGATTTGCTCAATAGACATTAATCAATTAAAAGTTAATTTTTTTTTTCCATAAAGACAATAGAACCCATAATAAAAATTATTTTGTGATATAATGATATAAAAGTGCAGCTGGCTCTGTATTGATCATTGCTCCGCTCTCTTCCTTTAGGTGGACGCTCTCCGGGTTTTTGTCCGTTCCGATTCCGATGATCTGGAGTTCCCCGTCCTCTTCGTGGTTCGCCAGCAGAAGGCGGTTCTGTCATGGCAGGTCCCGCTCGCCTTTAGAGGATAGTAAGTGTCTTCTCTTAGAGCAGGGGTGTCAAACTCAATTTAATCACGGGCCGCATCAGCATTATAATTGCCCTTAAAAGGGCCGGTTGTATCTGTAAGACTAGATGTCCACAGCATCCCCTACCCTTACATAAGATGTCAACAGACTCTTCACCATCAAAAGTTGAGTCCCCCACCCTCCATTACATAACAGTGAACCCCCCTTAACTTGTGCTGCTGCTGGGAAGAAGCTGGAGGCATTGCTGGAAAGCAGAAAGTACAGGATCTGGAGGAGAATCAAAAGAGGGGTGAAGCTCTCCTGCAGCTGCAGGAGAGGTGCAAGGGCCACATAAAATGGACTGGAGGGCCACATTCGGCCCGCGGGCCTTGTGTTTGACTCATGTGTCTTAGAGGAACGCTCCACATTAACATGAGCTTCCCATCCCAGAACATCTCACATGATGCAGCCCCCCCTACGCTCCCTGGTCCCACTGCAACTGCTTCCCCCACCCCCGGCTCCCTTTACTACCTGCAGTTTTCCCCTTCCCGCAGCTTCTTGTCACCCTGGAATCCTATTAATCTCCCCAAGCTTCCTGCCCACCTGCAACCTCCTCCCCCAGATCCCTGTTTCTTTTGCAGGCCTCCTCCCCCAGATCCCTATCCCCCTGCAGCCTCCTCTCCCAGATCCCTTTTTTTTCTGCGGTCTCATCACCAAGATCCCTGTCCCCCTGCAGCCTCCTCCCCCAGCTCCCTGTCCCCCCCTGCAGCCTCCTCCCCCAGCTCCCTGTCCCCCTGCAGCCTCCTCCCCCAGAACCCTGTCCCCCCAGAAGCCTCCTCCCCCAGATCCCTGTCCCCCTGCAGCCTCCTCCCCCAGGTCCCTGTCCCCCTCCCCCAGATCCCTGTTTTCTCTGCGGCCTCATCACCAAGATCCCTGTCCCTCCTGCATTCTCCTACCCAAGATCCCTGTTCCCCCTGAAGCCTCCTCCCCCAGATCCCTGTCCCCCTGCAGCCTCCTCCCCCAGGTCCCTGTCCCCCTCCCCCAGATCCCTGTTTTCTCTGCGGCCTCATCACCAAGATCCCTGTCCCTCCTGCATTCTCCTACCCAAGATCCCTGTTACCCCTGTAGCCTCCTCCCCCAGATCCCTGTCCCCCCTGTAGCCTCAGCCCACAGATCCCTGTCCCCTATGCAGCCTCCTACCCCAGATCCCTCTTCCCCCTGTAGCCTCCTCCCCCAGATCCCTGTCCCATATGCAGCCTCCTCCCCCAGATCTCTGTCCCCCCTGTAGCCCCAGCCCACAGATTCCTGTCCCATATGCAGCCTCCTCCCCCAGATCTCTGTCCCCCCTGTAGCCCCAGCCCACAGATCCCTGTCCCTTATGCAACCTCCTCCCCCAGATACCTGTCCCCCCTGTAGCCTTCTTCCCCAGATCCTTGTCTCCTCTGCAGTCTCCTCCCATAGATTCCTGTCCTCCATGCAGCCTCCTCCTCCCCCAGATTCTTGTCCCCCCTGTAGCCTCAGCCCCCAGCTCCCTGTTCCCCCTGTAGCCTCCTCCCCCAGCTCCCTGTTCCCCCTGTAGCCTCCTCCCCCAGCTCCCTGTCCCCCTGTAGCCTCCTCCCCCAGCTCCCTGTTCCCCCTGTAGCCTCCTCCCCCAGCTCCCTGTCCCCCTGTAGCCTCCTCCCCCAGCTCCCTGTCCCCCTGTAGCCTCCTCCCCCAGCTCCCTGTCCCCCTGTAGCCTCCTCCCCCAGATCCCTGTCCCCTATGCAGCCTTCTACCTCATATCCCTGTCCCCCTGTAGCCTCCTCCCCCAGCTCCCTGTCCCTGCATCAATGGTCTGTTCAACCCAACTTACTCTGGAACACTGAAAATGTTTCTTCGTCAGTAAACCCACCCATTACTATACAGGACCTCTAGGAAGGCACAGGAGTGGGCGGGATCAACACTTGGAATTTACATTTACATGAGAAGCTAGGATTTGCATATAACTTCAGCCGCCTTTATCTCTGAGCCTTATGTCATCACCCCCCCCCCCCCCATTATCTCTTGTACATGACATCCCCAGTTTCACTTGCATGTATCTGTGACATTTGCTCTCTTTCTTTCTAGTTATCAGATGACGTACACCTACCAGGACGTCAGCCGCACGCTGTGCCCCATTGACCCTGAGGGCCAGGGTCCGCCCTCCGAACAGCTGATGTACATTGACATTGCCTCTATGGCGCCCTCCAGTGTGCAGTATGAGCTCATCGTCACCCGGCTGCTCAACTTTGAGCTCCTGTAAGTAGCAGATTGCACTACAATCCGGTGCTAATCAGTGTGAATGGCCACCTTATAGAATGATACCGCTAGCCAATCAGATGAAAACTAAAGATTTGTTAAAGGCCAACTCCACTTAAAACTTTTTTGTATAGTTTTGTACATGGAGGGGGAGGGGCGGCAGGAGGAGGAGGTTATAATATATTTACATTTTTTTATTGCTCTCTGTGTCCTGTCCAGGTGACAACCGAACCCTCTCATTTCCTGTCCTGGTGTCTCAGTCCAGGAAGTAGATTGTGACCGTTGCATTCGTTACACAAATCACACCTGTGCAAGCTGAGCAAAATGTCACCGTATGTATTTAATAGATTAATTCCTGTATTATCAGCTTCTACTAATGGCCAAAAATTCATTAGAGGTTTCTAAAATACCTTAATAAGAAAATATAACAGATTTTGGCCACTGGATGGAGCTGATGATGCAGGCATTAATCTATTAGAAAACATACAGTGATATTTTGTTTAGAGGGAGTATATGTGGGAGGAATAATGCCTCATCGTTGGTGTCAGTAGGAGGAATAGTGTCCCATCATTGGTATCAGTGGGAGGAATAGTGTCCCATCATTGGTAATAGTGGGAGGAATAGTGCCCCATCATTGGTGTCAGTGGGAGGAATAGTGCCCCATCATTGGTGTCAGTGGGAGGAATAGTGCCCCATCATTGGTATCAGTAGGAGGAATAATGCCCCATCATTGGTGTCAGTGGGAGGAATAGTGCCCCATCATTGGTGTCAGTGGGAGGAATAGTGCCCCATCATTGGTGTCAGTGGGAGGAATAGTGCCCCATCATTGGTGTCAGTGGGAGGAATAGTGCCCCATCATTGGTGTCAGTGGGAGGAATAGTGCCCATCATTGGTATCAGTGGGAGGAATAGTGCATCATCATTGGTGTCAGTGGAAGGAATAGTGTCCCATCATTGGTATCAGTGGGAGGAATAGTGTCCCATCATTGGTGTCAATGAGAGGAATAGTGCCCCATCATTGGTGGTAGATGGTATCTAAAATACCTTAATAAGAAAATATAACAGATTTTGGCCACTGGATGGAGCTGATGATGCAGGCATTAATCTATTAGAAAACATACAGTGATATTTTGTTTAGAGGGAGTATATGTGGGAGGAATAATGCCTCATCGTTGGTGTCAGTAGGAGGAATAGTGTCCCATCATTGGTATCAGTGGGAGGAATAGTGTCCCATCATTGGTAATAGTGGGAGGAATAGTGCCCCATCATTGGTGTCAGTGGGAGGAATAGTGCCCCATCATTGGTGTCAGTGGGAGGAATAGTGCCCCATCATTGGTATCAGTAGGAGGAATAATGCCCCATCATTGGTGTCAGTGGGAGGAATAGTGCCCCATCATTGGTGTCAGTGGGAGGAATAGTGCCCCATCATTGGTGTCAGTGGGAGGAATAGTGCCCCATCATTGGTGTCAGTGGGAGGAATAGTGCCCATCATTGGTATCAGTGGGAGGAATAGTGCATCATAATTGGTGTCAGTGGAAGGAATAGTGTCCCATCATTGGTATCAGTGGGAGGAATAGTGTCCCATCATTGGTGTCAATGAGAGGAATAGTGCCCCATCATTGGTGGTAGATGGTATCTAAAATACCTTAATAAGAAAATATAACAGATTTTGGCCACTGGATGGAGCTGATGATGCAGGCATTAATCTATTAGAAAACATACAGTGATATTTTGTTTAGAGGGAGTATATGTGGGAGGAATAATGCCTCATCGTTGGTGTCAGTAGGAGGAATAGTGTCCCATCATTGGTATCAGTGGGAGGAATAGTGTCCCATCATTGGTAATAGTGGGAGGAATAGTGCCCCATCATTGGTGTCAGTGGGAGGAATAGTGCCCCATCATTGGTGTCAGTGGGAGGAATAGTGCCCCATCATTGGTGTCAGTGGGAGGAATAGTGCCCATCATTGGTATCAGTGGGAGGAATAGTGCATCATCATTGGTGTCAGTGGAAGGAATAGTGTCCCATCATTGGTATCAGTGGGAGGAATAGTGTCCCATCATTGGTGTCAGTGGGAGGAATAGTGCCCCATCATTGGTGTCAGTGGGAGGAATAGTGTCCCATCATTGGTGTCAGTGGGAGGAATAGTGCCCCATCATTGGTGTCAGTGGGAGGAATAGTGCCCCATCATTGGTGTCAGTGGGAGGAATAGTGTCCCATCATTGGTGTCAGTGGGGGAATAGTGCCTCATCATTGGTGTCAGTGGGAGGAATAGTGCCCCATCATTAGTGTCAGTGGGGGAATAGTGCCCCATCATTGGTGTCAGTGGGAGGAATAGTGCCCCATCATTGGTGGTAGATGGTAACCCTGGATGATGCCTGAACAAATATGGTGCTGTGAACGCAGAGAGTATTGTAATCCCTGTAAGCAGTTATGAATATCTGGAAGTGTTGCACTTATACTGTATATGAGGACAGGTCCCCTTGAATAGATGGTGCCATCATATTGCAGTGTGTATGGCCAGTTTGTGTTGTCTATCAGCTGATCACATCTCTCTTTCTTGGCTCTCTCGCAGGACTGGAGTTTCTATGAATTTCAGCGCCTCGCCGTCCCAGCCTCAGGTAAGATGGCCCTCGCTGTGTGCTGCCCTCTTATCAGATGTTTGCCTTCTGGGTGGATAAAATAAATGGTGGAGAGTGGCGGGCGGATTCCTTACATGTAAATAATGATTCAGGCAGAGCCGCCCAGGAAAAGCACGAATCGCAATAAAATATCGTCATTGGGAGAGCAAATAGAGATCTGTGGACGGCCGGGACCCATCGCAGTCTGTGGACGGATCTTTAACCCCTTCAGTCCCTCTGTGCTTTTCTCCCTGAACCCCATCAAGTCGCAGAGCAATTTTTTTTTTTAATTTCCATCTCTTCTGCGCATCAAATATTTTAGTGTTTATAATCCAAACATTTTATACATCATATTTGGATATATACAGCGCCTTGAAAAAGTATCCATACTGTAACTTTTAATTGATGTCAATCGAGCAAATCCGAAATAATATATCAGTTATACAGTGCCTTGAAAAAGTATTCATACCCCTTAAAATGTTCCACATTCTGTCATGTTACAACCATAAACGTAAATGTATTTTATTGGGGTTTTATGTGATAGACCGACACAAAGGAAGTGGTTGTACTATCCTGACTGGCCGTCATATGACGTCGAGCAGGATAGAATGAGGGGGGGGGGGGGGCGCGCAGATCGGCGATCGGTGGTGCGGTGTGTCTCTCTGACTCACCGCATCTCTGATCCCGGTAGAGAGCCTACTGATGTAGGCTCTTTACCATGTGACCAGCTGTGTCCAATCACAGCTGATCACATAGTAAATAGGAAGTGCTGTTGATCGGCTTTCCTCAGTTAGCGCCTGAGAGGCACGAGGGGAGGAGAGCCGATCGGCGGCTCTCCTGACAGGGGTGGGTCTGTGCTGGTAATCAGAGCATTGATTACCAGTGCAGACCCTTGGGGGGGGGGGGGTGCCACTAGAGCCACCAGGGATTGCCCACCCATGGCCACCAGGGATGCCCACCTATGGCCACCAGGGATGCCAATCAGGGCTCAGGGACCTTTTCAGTGCCCTCCTCATCAGAGCTGCCCATCATTGCCATCTATCAGTGCCGCCCACCAGTGCCCATCATTGCCATCTATCAGTGTCGCCCACCAGTGCCCATCATTGCCATCTATCAGTGCCACCCACCAGTGCCCATTATTGCTCCTCAGTGCCCATCAGTGCCAGCTATCAGTGCCCATCAGAGCTGCCTATCAGTGACCATCCATGCCCATTAGTGCCACCTATCAGTGCTCACCAGTGCCACCTATCAGTGCTCATCAGTGCTGCCTATCAGTGCCCATCAGTGCCGCCTATCAGTGCCCACCAATGCTGCATATCAGTGCTACATATTAGTGCCCATCAGTGCTGCCTATCAGTGCTGCATATTAGTGCCACCCCATCAGTGCCATCCCATCAGTGCCTCCTCATCAGTGCCTGTCAGTGCGGCCTCATCAGTGCAGGAAAAAACTTATTTATTTACAAAATGTTATAATATAAACAAAAAAAAAATTTTTTTTTCCAAACCTTCGGTCTTTTTTTTATTTGTGTAGCAAAAAAGAAAAAACCTTGCGATGACCAAATACCACCAAAAGAAAGCTCTATTTGTGGGGGAAAAAAAGACATATATTTGGTTTAGGTACAGTGTTGCATGACCGCGCAATTGTCATTCAAACTGCAACAGCGCTAAAAGCTAAATATTTGCCTGGGCAGGGAAGGGGGTGAAAGTGCCCGGTATTGAAGTGGTTAATGAAAAATGTGTATACTCACAAACAATTGCTATATAACAGCATATCCAATCCAAACATCAGGAACAATCTGTGTCTGTGCCCACTGTCCTTAATAGGTGATGGCTGACGCGTTTCGAGGCTCAGACCCCTTCTTCAGAGCCACGTTTCGAGGCTTAGCCCCCTTCTTCAGAGCCACGTTTCAAGGCTCAGCCCCCTTCTTCAGAGCCACGTTTCAAGGCTCAGCCCCCTTCTTCAGAGCCACGTTTCAAGGCTTAGCCCCCTTCTTCAGAGCCACGTTTCAAGGCTTAGCCCCCTTCTTCATCAGAGCCACGTTTTGAGGCTTAGCCCCCTTCTTCAGAGCCACGTTTCAAGGCTTAGCCCCCTCCTTCAGAGCCACGTTTCAAGGCTTAGCCCCCTTCTTCAGAGCCCAGTTTCAAGGCTTAGCCCCCTTCTTCAGAGCCACGTTTCAAGGCTTAGCCCCCTTCTTCAGAGCCACGTTTCAAGGCTTAGCCCCCTTCTTCAGAGCCAAGTTTCAAGGCTTAGCCCCCTTCTTCAGAGCCACGTTTCAAGGCTTAGCCCCCTTCTTCAGAGCCACGTTTCAAGGCTTAGCCCCCTTCTTCAGAGCCACGTTTCAAGGCTTAGCCCCCTTCTTCAGAGCCACGTTTCAAGGCTTAGCTCCCTTCTTCAGAGCCACGTTTCAAGGCTTAGCCCCCTTCATCAGAGCCACGTTTCAAGGCTTAGCCCCCTTCATCAGAGCCACGTTTTGAGGCTCAGCCTCCTTCTTCAGAGCCAGCAGGCCATGTCTAGACCACTCGTTTATACAGCAAATATCCCATGACTCCTAAGCGGGGCCTAAAACAACTCCTCCCCAGTCGGTGTGGTTCCAGGGATGTTAACTCTTGCAGTCCAAACCAACGCAACCAACTTCCAAGCCTTCCATAAGGAACAATAATATCATAAAATTTGAAGCAATCAAAAACACAAGTAATTAAAATCCTATAATCGCATACCCAGATTGGTCCAGGGGGGTGCTGCAAAGAAATGAAAGATGTGTATCATCTTGAGGTTATCCCCATATTCGTAGCCCGTATCGATGGTGTTGATCAGGGAGTAATCATAATTGTGAAGTGGAAGGAAAATGATAAATGGTTTTCAACATTTGTTACCAATAAATATCTAAAAAGTGTGGCGTGCATTTGTATTCACCCCCCTTTACTCTGATACCCCTAACTAAAATCTAGTGGAACCAATTGCCTTCAGAAGTCACCTAATTAGTAAATAGAATCCATCTGTATATAATTTAATCTCAGTATAAATACAGCTGTTCTGTGAAGTCCTCAGAGATTTGTTAGAGAACCTTAGGCCGGCCTTACATAATCAATTTTCTTGTACAATTTTCTGTTAGATTTACCAAAAACCATATAATATGAGGTCAAAACTAAACATCACTTTCAATTTTATCCAGTTAGGCTGGCCTTTGTACTACATAGTTGAAGGTGAATCCTAAAGCAAATTGTACAGAACATTGTATAATGTATGGCCAGCCTTGGTGAACAAAGAGCATCGTGAAGGCCAAGGAACACACCAGACAGGTCAGGGAGAAAGGTGTGGAGAAGTGTAAAGCAGGGCTAGGTTATAAGCTCTGAACATCTCATGGAGCACTGTTCAATCCATCATCGGAAAATGGAAAGAGTATGGCACAACTGCAACCCTACCAAGACATGGCCGTCCACCTAAACTGACCGACCGGGCCCCTACCAAGACATGGCTGTCCACCTAAACTGACCGACCGGGCCCCTACCAAGACATGGCCGTCCACCTATATTATTTTTGTATTATATTATATTATAATTGTTGTTATATTATTATTGTAATTATTATAGTTTTTATATTATTTTATATATTTTTTTATATTTTCTTGTTTAATTAGGAATAATTAGTAAAGATTTAAAAAAAAAAAAAATTTATTTTAAAAAAAAAATGTTTTCCTCAATAGAGCATTTGCATAGTTTGTGCACAGTGATAGAGGTGTCATAGACAGCCAATCACAGTCCTCACATGATTGGGAATCCCATCCTGACCCCTCCCAGGCAGACAGACAGTAATAGGAAAGCCTGGGCTCTGGGCAGGAAGGAGTTGAAAAGCCGGCCTGTTCACTTTTTTTTAGTAAAATTCCATTTTAACCACTTTGGCCTCCAGGTTAATTCTGTCGTTTCTCTCTTACGTGTAAAAAAAAAAAACCTGCATTTTTTTTTTTTGCTAAAAAATGACTTGGAACTCCCAAACATTACATTTTTTTTAAGCGGAGGCCCTAGAGAATAAAATGGTGGGTGTAATTTTTTATGTCGGACGGTATTTAAAATAACGTTTTTTTTTTAACTTTTATTAATTTTATTGCACACAAACAAAATATAATACCTAATTTTTTTTTGTAAAATATAAAAGATGATGCTACACCGAGTAAACAAATACCTAACATCACACTCTAAAATTGCATATGCCCATGGAATGGCGGCAAACTACAGTGATTGGAAATTCCCCATAGATGCCACTTTAATGCCTTTATAGGTAACAGTTTAGAGATTTACAGGAGATCTCATACTAGAATTATTGCTCTTACTCAGGGCCGCTGATAGGGGGGGCACCAGTCCTTCTGTAGGGGGCCGGGCACACAGGGGGGGCTTAACAGCATTGGGAATTGGTATGGTTGGGTGGAGGGGCAATTACAGAAGGAAGCCCTTTTGAAAGCTGGCAGGAGGAGGAGAAAACGGCTTTCAGCTGCTGCAGGGGAAGACACAGACACAGGGCATCATTGCTGTAATTGATTCCTGCCCCCCCCCCTTTCCCGTGTTCCCCTTTTTTTACTGGTATGCCCCCCGCAGTGCTGCAGGCTTCCCTGTCCTGTAAAGAAAAAATTGGAAAAAAAAATAATCATTAAACATTGTAATTAACCATTCAAAAAAATTGTAAAATAAAATTGTAAAAATTGTTAACATTTAAAAAAAAATATTATACATTTTTTTTTATCTGTAAGATAAAATCATTGTAAAAATTGTTAACATTTAAGAAAATAATTATACTTTTTTTTTTTCTTTATCTGTAAAATAATATAATTGTAAAAATTGTTAACATTTAAAAAAAAAAATATATACATATTTTTTCTTTAATTGTAAAATAAAATAATTGTAAAAATTGTTAACATTTAAAAAAAATATATACATTTTTTTTCTTTAATTGTAAAATAAAATAATTGTAAAAATTGTTAACATTTAAAAAAAAAATATATACATTTTTTTCTTTAATTGTAAAAAAAAAATAATTGTAAAAATTGTTAACATTTAAAAAAAAATAATATAATTTTTTTTCTTTAATTGTAAAATAAAATAATTGTAAAAATTGTTAACATTTAAAAAAAATAATTATACATTTTTTTTCCTTTATCTGTAAAATAAAATCATTGTAAAAATTGTTAACATTTAAAAAAAATAAATATACATTTTTTTTTCTTTAATTGTAAAATAAAATAATTGTAAAAATTGTTAACATTTAAAAAAAATAATAATACATTTTCTTTTTCTTTAATTGTAAAATAAAATAATTGTAAAAATTGTTAACATTTAAAAAAAATAATAATACATTTTCCTTTTCTTTAATTGTAAAATAAAATAATTGTAAAAATTGTTAACATTTAAAAAAAATAATAATACATTTTTTTTCTTTAATTGTAAAATAAAATAATTGTAAAAATTGTTAACATTTAAAAAAAATAATTATACGTTTTTTTTTCTTTAATTGTAAAATAAAATAATTGTAAAAATTGTTAACATTTAAAAAAAATAATTATACATTTTTTTTTTCTTTAAATGTAGAAAACAATCAAAAAAGGGCTAATTCACGCAGGTTCTCTTTTATGTTTGTGTCTGCTAATAATGATTTTAGTGTATTTTTATTGAAAATATTGTCTTGATATATTCGGTGGGGGCTGCCAAGGTAGGCTGTATGGGGCCCCGTGATTTCTAACAGCAGCCCTGTTCTTACTGTGACACTCAAGACAATACCTCATATGTGTGGTGCGAACACCGCTTACTTATGCGTGCAGGAGTAACATATGCGTTCGCATTGGTGTGTAAGCAGGGGGGGGGGGCACTTTACAATTTTTTTATTATATATATTATTATATTATTTTTATTATATTTATTATATTTTTATTTATTTTATACAAAAAATGTATACTGTTTTTAATTTATTTAATTATATATTATATTATATTTATTTATTTTTTTTGTATTAACTTTATTGTTATCACAAGCATACCTCCCAACCTTCTGAGATGGGAATGAGGGACACCTATAAGCAAAAATATGTAGGCATAGGACACACCTCGTTACAACCTCCTTAACCACTTAAGCCCCGGAGGATTTGGCTGCTAAAGGACCAGGGGTTTTTTTGCGATTTTTTACTGCGTGACTTTAACGGACAATTGCGCGGTCGTGCGACGCTGTACCTAAACGAATTTGACGTCCTTTTTTTCCCACAAACAGAGCTTTCTTTTGGTGGTATTTGATCACCTGTGCGATTTTTTGATCACGCGCTATAAACAAAAAAAGAGCGTAAATTTTGCAAAAATAACAATATTTTTCACATTTTTTTATATGAAATTCCCCAAAAAAAAAAGTAAAAATCAAAATTTTTTAACATTTTTCGGCCAATTTGTTTTATGCTACCTATGTTTGGTAAAAAAAATCGCAAAAAGCGTATTTTGATTGGTTTGCGCAAAAGTTATCGCGTTTACTAACAAAGAGAAAGATTTTTGTCATTTTTGGTGTTTTTTTTTTTAACGCGTAATGGCGGCGATCTGCGATTTTTTTTTCGGTACTGCGACATTGCGGCGGACAGATCGGACCCTTGACTGACATTTTTGACACTTTTGGGGTTACCAGTGACATTACTGCAGTAATCAGTGCTATACATATGCACTGTTACTGCAAAAATGACACTGGCAGGGAAGGGGTTAACTTTATTGGGAAGGGAGGGGTTAAGTGTGTCCTAGGGGCGTGCTTTCTACTGTGTAGGGACATTGCTATTGGTGTAAAAGCAAAGATCAACCGTTCTACATAGTAGAACGGTCAGATCTTTACTTTTACACAGGGAGAACTGACAGGCAGCTTGTTTACACAAGCTGCTCTGTCTTTCTCCCTTCACAGGAGCGATCGTAGTGTGGCCGGCGGACATCGAGTCCGCCGGTCACACGCACTGACTTGCCTGTGAACGAGCCGCGGCGGGCGCGCGCCTCGGCGGGCGCGCGCCCGCTCGCTATAGGCTCGCAAGTCAGTGACAGGCGAGTGACGTACCGATACGTCACTCTGCCTGGCCGGGGCTGACCGCCGCAGTATATAGTCGTGCGGCGGTCGGCAACCGGTTAAAGGAGAATTGTACAAAAAAAAAAAACAAATGATTGGTTAACCACTTGCAGACCGCGCCATGCAGATTTACTGCGGCAGGGCAGCTCTGCTGCGCATAATAATGTAGATCTACGTAATTATGTGCATGCGGTCTCAGCGGCGCACGCGCACCGTCTGTGATCAGACCGTGGGAGGAGCGGGCACGATCGCCGCCGGCCTCCCGCAATCTTCGGCAATACTGACAGGAGAGCCGCCTGGAATGTAAACCATGCAAGACGGCTCTACTGTCAGAGAGGCAGGGAAAGATCGTGTGATTCAGCTAAGCTATCTCACCAATCTCTCCCTGCCTCTGTCCAACCTATCCCCCCACACAGTTAGTAAGCACAATAGGGAACACCTCACCCCCAGTGTTAACCCCTTCCCTGCAAGTGTCATTTATACAGTAACAGTGCACATTATTTAGCACTGATCACTGTATTAATAATGTAATGCCGACCGTTCTTCTGTCTGAAATGATCACAGAGCGCCTGTGATCCTCTTATATAGGATCACAGGGTCTCTATGGTCATTTCACAAGTCCCTCCCCCCACAGTTAGAAAAACTCCCCTAGGCTCACACTTAACCCTTTGATCGCCCCTGGTGTTAACCCCTTCCCTGCCAGTGTCATTATTACAGTAACAGTGCATATTTTTAGCATTATTACTGTAGTAATGTCACTGGACCCCCCCAAAAGTGTCAAAAATGTCAGTTAAGGGTCCAATCTGTCCGCCGCAATGTCGCAGTACCGCTAAAAATTGCTGATCGCCGCTATTATTAGTAAAATAAATAAATAAAAATGACATAAATCTTTCCCCTAGTTTGTAGAAGCGATAACCAATCAAAATATGCTTGTTGGGATTTTCTTTTTTTTTTCTTTTTTACCAAAAATATGTAGCAGAATACAAATTGGCCTAAAAGGATGAAAAAATTTTATTTTTTAATTTTTATTTATTTATTTTTTTAGGGAATGTTAGGCTGGCCTTTTTTTTTTTTTTTTTTAGGGAATGTTAGGCTGGCCTTTTTTTTTTTTTTTTTTTTTTTTATGGAATGTTAGGCTGGCTTTTTTTTTTTTTTTTTTTTTTTTTTTTTAGGGAATGTTAGGCTGGCCATATACAATTTTCTTATTCAATTTTTCTTTAGATTTACCAAAACCATATAATATGAGGTCAAACCTAAACACTTTCAATTTTGTATGCAATCAGACAGGCCCTTGCACTACATAGTTGAAGGTAAATCTAAAGGAAATTGAATAAGAAAATTGTATCATGTATGGCCAGCTTTATATAGCAGAAAGTGAAAAATATTATTTTTTTTTTTTAAGTGAAAAATATTGTTTTTTTTGTTTTTTTTCAGAATTGTCGCTCTTTTTTTTTTTGTTTATAGCGCAAAAAAAAAAAAAATCGCACAGGTGATCAAATACCACCAAAAAAAAGCTCTATTTGTGGGGGAAAAAATAAATCAATTTTATTATCAGTTAAAGTAATGCAGTGCCGTATTGCAAAAAAAAAAATGGCCTGGTCATTAAGGGGAAAAATCCTTCCAGTCCAGAACTGGTTAAAATGCAAATCAATTTATAACTTTTTTAAATTGCGTTTTTCTGGATATTTTTGTTGTTATTCTGTCTCTCACCGGTAAAATAAACCGACCATAAAAATTATAGACTGATCATTTCTTTCTCAGTGGGCAAACGTAAAAAATCAGCAGGGGGTCAAATACTTTTTTCCCTCACTGTAACCAATTATGAAGCGGATGGGGGGGGGGCAAAAGGGGGATATAGGTTTCTACTTAGGTGACAGCTCTGATTCTACTGGGGCTGCTGACATCACATCCAAGATGGCGGCCACAGCGGCTTTTGTGTGTCTACGCAAGGGAGGATGTTACAGGTAAAAGTGACAGGGTCTCTTTAACACATCACGATAGAAGACATTATCCGGGTTTACCTACCTTGGGGCACGTCATCATTTTCTCTGTAAAGACTCTTCTACGTGTGGCCAATCAAGGAACGATTTCCAGTTCTTCCGGCCCCCGAGGTCAGGACCAGATGTGACCTTTAAAATTCTTGTAATCTGTCCTTTATTTTGCATTCGACCTGAATTCTCATCATCTGAGGCATGTTTTAATTGCTATTTAACACACCCCGGGGCAGATTTTTTTCTTCTTTTTTTTTTATTTTAGGCCGACAGGTCTTCACTTTCCCAAGTCAAATTTCTTGAATTTCTTGAATTTGTTGAACCAAGGTTGAAAATTTGCTTTGCAAATCTAGCCCCCATTATGTGCAAAGAAAAATGAAAGGGGTTGATTTATAGAAAGTTGGCATAACCATTCACCCAGTTAAAACGCGTGTACATTTGTTCTGTGTGAATAAAAAAAAAATTAAATAAATTAGAGAAAAAAAAAATAGGCTTTTTACCGTGCTGCTCTAATGTAATGTAAAATCATTGATTTTAAACAAAATATACCTCATTTGGCCACCAGATGGAGCTAAGTGTTATAGGGATTTCCGATAAGACTTGGCTCCATCTAGTGACCAAAATGTGGCATTTTCTGTTTAAAATTAAAGATTTTCTCCTTTATTTTTTCCCCCCATTCTTGCAGAGCGAATGTAGAAGCGCTTTCACTGGATGAATGGCTGTGCAAATTCAATTTTCTTGAATTTTTTGAATGAGTTGAGCCAAGGTTGAAAATCCACTGTGCAAATCGAAAAATTAAAGGGGTTGATTTATAGAAAGTTGGCATAGCCATTCACTGAGTAAAATGCGCGTACATTCATTCTGTGTGAATAAAAAATAAATAAATAAATAGGCTTTTTACCATGCTGCTCTAATGTAAAATCATTGATTTTAAACAGAAAATACCTAATTTGGCCACTAGATGGAGCTAAGTGTTATAGGAATTTCTGCTAAGACTTAGCTCCATCTAGTGACCAAATGTGGCATTTTCGGTTTAAAATCAATGATTTACATTCATTTTTTTCCCCCCATTTTCACAGAGCGAATGTAGAAGCGCTTTCATTAGATGAATGGCTGTGCATATTCAAATTTCTTGAATTTGTTGAACCAAGGTTGAAAATCCGCTTTGCAAATCTAACCTCATTATGTGCAAGGAAAATTAAAGGGGTTGATTTATAGAAAGTTGGCATAGCCATTCACTGAAGTAAAAGTGCGTGTACATTCGTTCTGTGCGAATACAAAAAAAATGAACTAATTTAAAAAAAAAAAAAAATAGGCTTTTTAACCGTGCTGCTCTAATGTAAAATCACTGATTTTAAACAGAAAATACCTAATTTGGCCACTAGATGGAGCTAAGTGTTACAGGGATTTTCGATAAGACTTGGCTCCATCTAGTGACCAAATGTGGCATTTTCTGTTTAAAATTAAAGATTTACTTTCATTTTTATCCCCCATTCTCGCAGAGCGAATGTAGGAGCACATTTATTTAGATGAAAATTTGTGCACATTCAGTTTTCTTGAATTTTTTGAATGAGTTGAGCCAAGGTTAAAAATCCACTTTGCAAATCTAACCCCATTATGTGCAAAGAAAAATTAAAGGGGTTGATTTATAGAAAGTTGGCATGAGCATTCACCCAGTAAAAATGCATGTACATTCGTTCTGTGCAAATAGTAATAATAATAAAAAAAAAAAAAATAGGCGTTTTACCGTGTTGATCTAATGTAAAATCATTGATTTTAAACAGAAAATACCTAATTTGGCCACTAGATGGAGCTAAGTGTTATAGGGATTTCTGAAAAGACTTAGCTCCATCTAGTGACCAAATGTGGCATTTTCTGTTTAAAATTAATAATTTACATTCATTTTTATCCCCCATTCTCACAGAGCGAATGTAGAAGCGCTTTTAATAGATGAAAATCTGTGTAAATTCAATTTACAGGCGGAAAATCCACTTTGCAAATCTAACCCCATTATGTGCAAGGAAAAATTAAAGGGGTTGATTTATAGAAAGTTGGCATAAGCATTCACCCAGTAAAAACGCATGTACATTTGTTCGGTGCGAATAATAAAAAAAAAAAAAAAAATCGGCTTTATACTATGCTGCTTCAATGTAAAATCATTGATATTAAAATGTGAAAGAAAAATTAAAGGGGTTGATTTATAGAAAGTTGGCATAGCCAATAGCTAAAAGTGCATGTACATTCGTTCTGTGCAAATAAAAAAAAAAAAAACGGCTTTATACTATGCTGCTTCAATGTAAAATCATTGATTTTAAACAGAAAATACCTAATTTGGCCACTAGATGGAGCTAAGTGTTATAGGATTTTCCGATAAGACTTGGCTCCATCTGGTGACCAAATGTAGCATTTTCTGTTTAAAATTAAAATATTTTCTCCTTTATTTTTTTCCCCCATTCTCACAGAGCGAATGTAGAAGCGCTTTCACTAGATGAATGGCTGTGCAAATTAAATTTTCTTGAATTTTTTTGAACCAAGGTTGAAAATCCACTTTGCAAATCTAGCCCCATTATGTGCAAAGAAAAATTAAAGGGGTTGATTTATAGAAAGATCGACATAATCGGTCGATCCCTAATATATACCTGGTAGCCCCATCTAGTGACCAAATGTGGCATTTTCTGTTTAAAATCAACCATTTACATTCACTTTTTTCCTTCTATCTCACAGAGCAAATATAGAAGCTCTTTCACTAGATAAAAAGCTGTGCAAATTCTTTATAAATCAACCCCTGAGGCCCAATTAACACCTGAGCATTTTGTAAGTCGAAGGTCGAAGTCCCAATCACTCAGGGAGAAAAAAATCTATTCTTTTCTGTAGAGCGGGTTCAAATCTCCACTCCAAGTTGCCTAAAGCTCAGAAAAGTTCTGGAGCTGCTTTGGTAGCTGAGTTCGAACAGATTGGTGCGTTTCTTTTTTTCACCATAGAAATGCATTAAAGCATGCGATTTGCGTGTTTTGATGTTTTTGGGGTGTTTTGTGTGGTTGTTAGTAGCTGGCACCAGTACTGTATTTTGGCCTAGGCCAACAAGGCCCAGGCCTAGGGCGGCACTTTGTAGGGGGGGGCAGCAAAAAAGCCGCCCCCCTCCACCTGAGACTCTTTTGGCCACTGGTTGCTAGAGCCGCCTCTCCCACCTCCTTTCTCTCACCTCTCTCACACCCCCTCTCTCTCACACCCCCTCTTTCAACCCCTCCTCTCTTACCCCCCTCTTTCTCTCCCCCCCCCTCTCTCTCTCTCTCATCCCCCCCTCTCTCTCCCTCCCTCACCCACCCCCTCTCTCTCTCTCCCACCCTCTCTTACCCCCCCCCCTCTCGTGAGATCTCAGGGGTTCATGCTGGGATTTGGAGTCCTTCAATTTTGGAGGGAGTTACATCCCTTAAAAAGGAAGGAGACGGGGAAATTTACATAGGAGTCGGAAGGGGGGGCGCCCAATTTTAGTCTTGCCTAGGTCAGCACAAAACCAAAATACACCATTGGCTGGCACCCCATACTCATTCACATGGAAGGGGGCCGCAAGGGGGCTTGCAGATTCCAATAAGATATCTCACCACACCCCCACAACCACCAGACCAGGGATGTGGGGAGGAGGCCCTTGTCCTCCTCAAACCTCCCATGTTGCCTTGTATAGTTCAAAAAGTGGGGGGTGCACGCTCGCTTCATGGCCTGCTGGGCTGAATGCTCAGCTAAGGGTCTGGTTGGGATTTTGGGGGGACCCCAATGCCCCCACTTGAAATAACATACTTGTACATCATTTTGTGGAAGCGGTTGCACCCCGGGGGTGATGTCTGCAGCTAGAGGTATCAACCCGGTATAGTTTTTTTAGAGCGGATGGTCATCTTTCATGTAATAACAACCGATGCAGCTGATCAGCCGCTCAGCCATTATCAAAAGCAGTGGGAGGAGATGTTCCCCCCCCCCCTGTCCCCGCCGCCTTTCGCTGCTCCACCCGAGTCTCCTGTCCAACCGGGAGACCCAAGCGACCAGCTGGCGAGTCTGCCGGCTGGCCGGAGGCCCGAACAAAGCTGGAATCGGTTTCGTCACAACGTCACTTCCGGTTTACTTTGCGCCGATTTTAAAAAAAATCCACAGTATTCAAAAACTCAGATCTTGGCATTTTTAATGCTTTGAAGTGCAGAGGAGGGGTTTGGGGTCTTTTAGCCCCCCCCCCCAGATCCCTCCATAAAGAGTACCTGTCACTGCCTATTACTGTCACATCCCCCCCCCCCCCCAATCCCTCCATAAAGTGTACCTGTCACTGCCTATTACTGTCACATCCCCCCCCCCCGATCCCTCCATAAAGTGTACCTGTCACTGCCTATTACTGTCACATCCCCCCCCCCCCCGATCCCTCCATAAAGTGTACCTGTCACTGCCTATTACTGTCACATCCCCCCCCATCTCTCCATAAAGAGTACCTGTCACTGCCTATTACCGTCTCATCCCCCCCCCCCGATCCCTCCATAAAGAGTACCTGTCACTGCCTATTACTGTCACATCCCCCCCCCGATCCCTCCATAAAGAGTACCTGTCACTGCCTATTACTGTCACATCCCCCCCCAGATCCCTCCATAAAGAGTACCTGTCACTGCCTATTACTGTCACATCCCCCCCCCGATCCCTCCATAAAGAGTACCTGTCACTGCCTATTACTGTCACATCCCCCCCCCCCGATCCCTCCATAAAGAGTACCTGTCACTGCCTATTACTGTCACATCCCCCCCCCGATCCCTCCATAAAGAGTACCTGTCACTGCCTATTACTGTCACATCCCCCCCCCCCCGATTCCCTCCATAAAGAGTACCTGTCACTGCCTATTACTGTCACATCCCCCAATCCATCCATAAAGAGTACCTGTCACTGCCTATTACTGTCACATCCCCCAATCCCTCCATAAAGAGTACCTGTCACTCCTATTACTGTCACATCCCCCCCCCCCCCCCAATCCCTCCATAAAGTGTACCTGTCACTGCCTATTACTGTCACATCCCCCCCCCCCGATCCCTCCATAAAGTGTACCTGTCACTGCCTATTACTGTCACATCCCCCCCCCCCGATCCCTCCATAAAGTGTACCTGTCACTGCCTATTACTGTCACATCCCCCCCCATCTCTCCATAAAGAGTACCTGTCACTGCCTATTACCGTCTCATCCCCCCCCCCCCGATCCCTCCATAAAGAGTACCTGTCACTGCCTATTACTGTCACATCCCCCCCCCGATCCCTCCATAAAGAGTACCTGTCACTGCCTATTACTGTCACATCCCCCCCCGATCCCTCCATAAAGAGTACCTGTCACTGCCTATTACTGTCACATCCCCCCCCATCTCTCCATAAAGAGTACCTGTCACTGCCTATTACCGTCTCATCCCCCCCCCCCGATCCCTCCATAAAGAGTACCTGTCACTGCCTATTACTGTCACATCCCCCCCCCGATCCCTCCATAAAGAGTACCTGTCACTGCCTATTACTGTCACATCCCCCCCCCGATCCCTCCATAAAGAGTACCTGTCACTGCCTATTACTGTCACATCCCCCCCCCGATCCCTCCATAAAGAGTACCTGTCACTGCCTATTACTGTCACATCCCCCCCCCCCGATCCCTCCATAAAGAGTACCTGTCACTGCCTATTACTGTCACATCCCCCCCCCGATCCCTCCATAAAGAGTACCTGTCACTGCCTATTACTGTCACATCCCCCCCCCCCGATTCCCTCCATAAAGAGTACCTGTCACTGCCTATTACTGTCACATCCCCCAATCCATCCATAAAGAGTACCTGTCACTGCCTATTACTGTCACATCCCCCAATCCCTCCATAAAGAGTACCTGTCACTCCTATTACTGTCACATCCCCCCCCCCCCCCCAATCCCTCCATAAAGTGTACCTGTCACTGCCTATTACTGTCACATCCCCCCCCCCCGATCCCTCCATAAAGTGTACCTGTCACTGCCTATTACTGTCACATCCCCCCCCCCCCGATCCCTCCATAAAGTGTACCTGTCACTGCCTATTACTGTCACATCCCCCCCCCATCTCTCCATAAAGAGTACCTGTCACTGCCTATTACCGTCTCATCCCCCCCCCCCCCGATCCCTCCATAAAGAGTACCTGTCACTGCCTATTACTGTCACATCCCCCCCCCGATCCCTCCATAAAGAGTACCTGTCACTGCCTATTACTGTCACATCCCCCCCCCGATCCCTCCATAAAGAGTACCTGTCACTGCCTATTACTGTCACATCCCCCCCCCCGATCCCTCCATAAAGAGTACCTGTCACTGCCTATTACTGTCACATCCCCCCCCCCGATCCCTCCATAAAGAGTACCTGTCACTGCCTATTACTGTCACATCCCCCCCCCGATCCCTCCATAAAGAGTACCTGTCACTGCCTATTACTGTCACATCCCCCCCCCCCCGATTCCCTCCATAAAGAGTACCTGTCACTGCCTATTACTGTCACATCCCCCAATCCATCCATAAAGAGTACCTGTCACTGCCTATTACTGTCACATCCCCCCAATCCCTCCATAAAGAGTACCTGTCACTCCTATTACTGTCACACCCCCCCCCCCCCCAATCCCTCCATAAAGAGTACCTGTCACTGCCTATTACTGTCACATCCCCCAATCCCTCCATAAAGAGTACCTGTCACTGCCTATTACTGTCACCCCCCCCCCCCAATCCCTCCATAAAGAGTACCTGTCACTGCCTATTACTGTCACATTCCCCCCCCCCCCCAATCGCTCCACGAAGAGAACCTGTCACTGCCTATTACTGTCACATCCCACCCCCCCAATCCCTCCATAAAGAGTACCTGTCACTGCCTATTACTGTCACATCCCCCAATCCCTCCATAAAGAGTACCTGTCACTGCCTATTACTGTCACATTCCCCCCCCCCCAATCCCTCCATAAAGAGTACCTGTCACTGCCTATTACTGTCACCCCCCCCCCCCCCAATCCCTCCATAAAGAGTACCTGTCACTGCCTATTACTGTCACATCCCCCAATCCCTCCATAAAGAGTACCTGTCACTGCCTATTACTGTCACCCCCCCCCCAATCCCTCCATAAAGAGTATCTGTCACTGCCTATTACTGTCACACCCCCCCCCCCAATCCCTCCATAAAGAATACCTGTCACTGCCTATTACTGTCACATCCCCCAATCCCTCCATAAAGAGTACCTGTCACTGCCTATTACTGTCACCCCCCCCCCCCAATCCCTCCATAAAGAGTATCTGTCACTGCCTATTACTGTCACACCCCCCCCCCCAATCCCTCCATAAAGAGTACCTGTCACTGCCTATTACTGTCACATCCCCCAATCCATCCATAAAGAGTACCTGTCACTGCCTATTACTGTCACATCCCCCAATCCCTCCATAAAGAGTACCTGTCACTGCCTATTACTGTCACATCCCCCCCCCCCCAATCCCTCCATAAAGAGTACCTGTCACTGCCTATTACTGTCACATTCCCCCCCCCCCCCCAATCCCTCCACGAAGAGTACCTGTCACTGCCTATTACTGTCACATCCCCCAATCCCTCCATAAAGAGTACCTGTCACTGCCTATTACTGTCACATCCCCCCCCCCCCCAATCCCTCCATAAAGAGTACCTGTCACTGCCTATTACTGTCACATTCCCCCCCCCCCCCAATCCCTCCACGAAGAGTACCTGTCACTGCCTATTACTGTCACATCCCCCAATCCCTCCATAAAGAGTACCTGTCACTGCCTATTACTGTCACATCCCCCAATCCCTCCATAAAGAGTACCTGTCACTGCCTATTACTGTCACATTCCCCCCCCCCCCCCTCAATCCCTCCATAAATAGTACCTGTCACTGCCTATTACTGTCACATTCCCCCCCCCCCAATCCCTCCATAAAGAGTACCTGTCACTGCCTATTACTGTCACATCCCCCAATCCCTCCATAAAGAGTACCTGTCACTGCCTATTACTGTCACATCCCCCCCCCCAATCCCTCCATAAAGAGTACCTGTCACTGCCTATTACTGTCACATCCCCCCCCCCGATCCCTCCATAAAGAGTACCTGTCACTGCCTATTACTGTCACATCCCCCCCCCGATCCCTCCATAAAGAGTACCTGTCACTGCCTATTACTGTCACATCCCCCCCCCGATCCCTCCATAAAGAGTACCTGTCACTGCCTATTACTGTCACATCCCCCCCCCCCCGATCCCTCCATAAAGAGTACCTGTCACTGCCTATTACTGTCACATCCCCCCCCCGATCCCTCCATAAAGAGTACCTGTCACTGCCTATTACTGTCACATCCCCCCCCCCCCCCGATTCCCTCCATAAAGAGTACCTGTCACTGCCTATTACTGTCACATCCCCCAATCCATCCATAAAGAGTACCTGTCACTGCCTATTACTGTCACCCCCCCAATCCCTCCATAAAGAGTACCTGTCACTGCCTATTACTGTCACCCCCCCCCCCCCAATCCCTCCATAAAGAGTATCTGTCACTGCCTATTACTGTCACATTCCCCCCCCCCCCCCAATCGCTCCACGAAGAGTACCTGTCACTGCCTATTACTGTCACATCCCACCCCCCCAATCCCTCCATAAAGAGTACCTGTCACTGCCTATTACTGTCACATCCCCCAATCCCTCCATAAAGAGTACCTGTCACTGCCTATTACTGTCACATTCCCCCCCCCCCCCAATCCCTCCATAAAGAGTACCTGTCACTGCCTATTACTGTCACCCCCCCCCCCAATCCCTCCATAAAGAGTACCTGTCACTGCCTATTACTGTCACATCCCCCCCCCCCGATCCCTCCATAAAGAGTACCTGTCACTGCCTATTACTGTCACATCCCCCCCCCAATCCCTCCATAAAGAGTACCTGTCACTGCCTATTACTGTCACATCCCCCAATCCATCCATAAAGAGTACCTGTCACTGCCTATTACTGTCACATTCCCCCCCCCCAATCCCTCCATAAAGAGTACCTGTCACTGCCTATTACTGTCACATTCCCCCCCCCCCCAATCCCTCCATAAAGAGTACCTGTCACTGCCTATTACTGTCACCCCCCCCCCAATCCCTCCATAAAGAGTACCTGTCACTGCCTATTACTGTCACATCCCCCCCCCCCCAATCCCTCCATGAAGAGTACCTGTCACTGCCTATTACTGTCACATCCCCCCCCCAATCCCTCCATAAAGAGTACCTGTCACTGCCTATTACTGTCACATCCCCCAATCCCTCCATAAAGAGTACCTGTCACTGCCTATTACTGTCACACCCCCCCCCCCCCAATCCCTCCATAAAGAGTACCTGTCACTGCCTATTACTGTCACATCCCCCAATCCCTCCATAAAGAGTACCTGTCACTGCCTATTACTGTCACCCCCCCCCCAATCCCTCCATAAAGAGTACCTGTCACTGCCTATTACTGTCACATCCCCCAATCCATCCATAAAGAGTACCTGTCACTGCCTATTACTGTCACATCCCCCAATCCCTCCATAAAGAGTACCTGTCACTGCCTATTACTGTCACATCCCCCCCCCCCAATCCCTCCATAAAGAGTACCTGTCACTGCCTATTACTGTCACATTCCCCCCCCCCAATCCCTCCACGAAGAGTACCTGTCACTGCCTATTACTGTCACATTCCCCCCCCCCCTCAATCCCTCCATAAATAGTACCTGTCACTGCCTATTACTGTCACATTCCCCCCCCCCAATCCCTCCATAAAGAGTACCTGTCACTGCCTATTACTGTCACATCCCCCAATCCCTCCATAAAGAGTACCTGTCACTGCCTATTACTGTCACATCCCCCCCCCAATCCCTCCATAAAGAGTACCTGTCACTGCCTATTACTGTCACATCCCCCAATCCCTCCATAAAGAGTACCTGTCACTGCCTATTACTGTCACACCCCCCCCCCCCCCCAATCCCTCCATAAAGAGTACCTGTCACTGCCTATTACTGTCACATCCCCCAATCCCTCCATAAAGAGTACCTGTCACTGCCTATTACTGTCACATTCCCCCCCCCCCCCCAATCCCTCCACGAAGAGTACCTGTCACTGCCTATTACTGTCACATCCCCCCCAATCCCTCCATAAAGAGTACCTGTCACTGCCTATTACTGTCACATCCCCCCCCCCCCCCGTATCCCTCCATAAAGAGTACCTGTCACTGCCTATTACTGTCACATCCCCCACCCCCGATCCCTCCATAAAGAGTACCTGTCACTGCCTATTACTGTCACCCCCCCGGATCCCTCCATAAAGAGTACCTGTCACTGCCTATTACTGTCACATCCCCCCCCCCCCCCGGATCCCTCCAGAAAGAGTACCTGTCACTGCCTATTACTGTCACATCCCCCCGCCCCCCGGATCCCTCCATAAAGAGTACCTGTCACTGCCTATTACTGTCACATCCCCCCCCCCCCCCCGTATCCCTCCATAAAGAGTACCTGTCACTGCCTATTACTGTCACCCCCCCCGGATCCCTCCATAAAGAGTACCTGTCACTGCCTATTACTATCACATCCCCCCCCCCCCCCCCGGATCCCTCCAGAAAGAGTACCTGTCACTGCCTATTACTATCACATCCCCCCCCCCCCCGGATCCCTCCAGAAAGAGTACCTCTCACTGCCTATTACTGTCACATTCCCCCCCCCCCTCGGATCCCTCCATAAAGAGTACCTGTCACTGCCTATTACTGTCACATCCCCCAATCCCTCCATAAAGAGTACCTGTCACTGCCTATTACTGTCACATCCCCCAATCCCTCCATAAAGAGTACCTGTCACTGCCTATTACTGTCACATCCCCCCCAATCCCTCCATAAAGAGTACCTGTCACTGCCTATTACTGTCACAAGGGATGTTTACATTCCTTCTAAAAGCAAAAAAAGTGATCAGATTTTTTTTAAAGGGACAGTGTAAAAATAAAAAATAAATAAAATAAATAAGAAAAAAATGTTTTTTTAAAGAGCCCCTGTCCCCGTGAGCTTGCGCGCCAAAGAAAACACATACGTAAGTCGCGCCCGTTTTAAATTTATTACACCAGTGTTCAAACCACACATGAGGTATCGTGGCAATAGTTATAGTGAGAGCAATAATTCTAGAACTACACCTCCTCTGTAACTCTAAACTGGTAACCATTAAAAAAACACGGAAGTCATGTCATGACATCACTTCCGGGTACTCGGCGTCAGATTAAAAAAGACAGCATTCAAAACAGCTTTTAAGTGCAAAGGAGGGGTTTGGGGTCTTTTAGACTCCCAGATCCCTCCACAACAGTACCTGAAAAGTAATAAAAAAAAAAAGAAAAAAAAATTTTTTTTAAATATACGAAAATATCGGCGGTTACGCGATGACCAAAATATCGGTGTTGGCAATGAAAAACGATATCGGTCGATCACTACTTAAAATCCATACCAGACCGAAAGGGCCTGGTATGGTTTGGGGAGTAACTCCATACTGTTATTTTGGGGGGTTTTTTTAGCAACGCTGGCTCTTTTGTTTACATGCTGCTGTCAGCGGGGAATCCTCGGTGACACCAGGGATGACTCATCATTGTTAGGAAGCTAGCGGGTGCCGATCCCTTAACAACCCATGACTCATCCCTGCTGCTGACAGCCGGGATGAGTCACTGGTAAGGAAGCCGTTAAAATGGCAGATGCTTAAAAACAAAGTACAAAACACTAAATAGAAAAAAAAAAAGGGGCGCATAAAAATTGTGTGACAAAATGCCCCCCAAAAATGTCTGGAGTTGTACTTCTCTCACTGTTTTGATTTCTAATATGCCCCCTAACATACACACAAGAGAATCTACAGATTTGTATTGGAAATATGGAACAGCAAGAACATAAAACTAATAATATTCCCTGCTTGTTGTTTTTTTGCAGTATTTTCTCTACTCGTTCCCAGAAGGAGTGGACTCCGTGGTTGTCAAGGTTCATTCACCGAACACCTATCCCTGCACTGTGGTGTCTGTCCAGGATATTGCAGTAAGTAGCTGGTAGGCTTAGGTGGAGGTGATCTCCTCTCATCTCTATACAGTACATATATTTTATTTGTCTATTTGACGTTATTCCTGTCACTTTTTTTTTTTTTTGGTGTGATCATAACTAAAACAAAAAATAACAGTTGTTTACAAAGCTCACAATAGCTGGAGCTCAGATTACGCACAAAGCTGAAGAGGAATTACCTCTGTTCCTGTAACAATCCAGATGCAACCAGTGGTGTATTTTGGTTTTGTGCTGCCCTAGGCAAGACTAAAATTGGGCGCCCCCTCCTATGTAAATTTGCCCCACTCCTTCCTTTTTAACGGACGTGACTCCCTCCAAAATTTAAGGACTACAAGTCCCAGCATGAACCCCTAAAATCTCACGAGAGGGGGGGGGGAGGGGTGGGAGAGAGAGGGGGTGGGTGAGGGAGGGAGAGAGAGGGGGGATGAGATAGGGTGAGGGAGGGAGAGAGAGGGGGGATGAGAGAGGGGGGTGGGTGAGAGAGAGAGAGAGGGGGATGAGAGAGAGAGAGAGAGGGGGGGTGAGAGAGGGGGTGAGAGAGATAGAGGGGGGGTGAGAGAGAGGGGGGATGAGAGAGAGAGGGGGGGAATGAGAGAGAGAGGGGGGGAATGAGAGGATGAGAGAGAGAGAAAGAGAGGGGGGAATGAGAGAGAGAGAAGAGGGGTGAGAGAGAGAGAAGAGGGGGGGGTGAGAAAGAGAGGAGGGGGGGTGAGAGAGGCGGCTCTAGCAACCAGTGACCAATAGAGTCTCAGGTGGAGGGGGGGGCAGCATTACATACATATATATATATATATATATATATATATATATATATATAAAATATTTTTTTGTTTTGTTTTTTAGCAGAGGCCCTAGGGAATAAAATATCGGTTGTTGCAACTTTATATGTCACACGGTATTTGCGCAGCAATTTTTGCGAACGCTGCTTTTGGCAAAAAAATACAATTCCTTGAATTAAAAAAAAAAACAAAACACTAAAGATAGCCCGATTTTGTATAATGTGAAATATGATGTTATGCTGGGTAAATAGCAGTGGCGGCCCGTCCATTGGGGACGCAGGGGTGCCACCCCCCCTATCCATACGTCCGGCCCCCTAATCTACATGCAGGGCGCCAGACGCACGGATTCCAATGGGGGTTTTCTTTTTTTTTTGAAGCACGCGATTAGAGCCAGAGGCTCTAATAGGCTTCAAAAAAGGGTGGGCTTGGGGCGCAGAGCACTGTGCCCTGAGCCCACCCAGCTGTGTGACAATAGCGAATGAATATTTGCTATTATCACACTGATTCTCCTCACAGCCAATCAGGAAAGCCTGAGACCTGTTTCCCGATTGGCCGAAAGGAGAGGCTATGCTATTGGCCAAGGAGGAGGAGGAGGGAGGAGACGCAGGGGAAGCTGCCGCTGCCGGGAGAAGCAGCCGCCGCTGCCTACCCTCCATGTCAGTCCAGGGGGAGTGAGCCGGGGACGGGGGGGAGGGTATGGTGTGCGAGTTGGTGTGGTCTGGGGGGGGGGGTACGGTGTTGTCCATCTTCAGCCAACCTCCCCCCCCCCCCCCCCCGGCCCATGGAGCACCAGCCGCCACTGGTAAATAGATACCTAATATGTCATGCTTTAAAATTGCGCACGCTTGTGGAATTGCGCCAAGCTTCAGTACCTAAAAAATCTCCGTAGGCGACGCTTTAAAATCTTTTACAGGTTACCAGTTTAGAGGTACAGAGAAGGGCTAGTGCTAGAATTATTGCTCTCATTCTAACCTTCGTGGCGATACCTCACATGTGTGGTTTGAATGTCGTTTACATATGCAGGCGCAATGTATGTATGTGTTAGCTTCTGTTTGTGAGTACGCAGGAAAAGGGGCGCTTTAAAGCAACCCCACACATGAATGGTCTCAGGATGCTTTACTGTTGGCATGACACAGGACTCTGCCTGAAAACCTATTGTCCTTGCCTATTGCCTGTAGAAACGTATCTGCTGCTTTCCTCTGTCTAGAAACTTGAGTGTTGCTTGCCTACTGCCTTCCTCAACCCCTGCATAGAAACTTGACTATCCTTGCCTGCTGCCCCTAGAAACTTGTCTGCCGCCTGCCTTGACCTCTGCCTAGAATCATAACTATTCTTGCCTGCCATCTGCCTCAACCTCTGTCTAAAAAGTTGACTATCCTTTAACTGCCACCTACATCAACCCACCTAGAAACCTGACTATCCTTGCCTGCCTTTCTCGACCTATGCCTAGACACATGACAATTCTTGCCTGCCGCTTGGCGCAACCCTTTCCTAGATACTTGATTATCCTTGCCTGCCTCAACCACTGCCTAGAAACTTGACTATCCTTGCCTGCCTTTCTTGACCTATTCCTAGACACATGACAATTCTTACCTGCTGCTTGGTGCAACCTTTTTCTGAATATTTGATTATCCTTGCCTGCCTCAACCACTGCCTAGAAACTTGACTATCCTAGCCTGCTGCCCCTAGAAACTTGTCTGCTGCCTGCCTTTGACCTCTGCCTAGAAGCATAACTATTCTTGCCTGCCATCTGCCTCAACCTCTGTCTAAAAAGTTGACTATCCTTTAACTGCCACCTACATCAACCCATCTAGAAACTTGACTATCCTTGCCTGCTTTTCTTGACCTATGGCTAGACAAATGATAATTCTTGCCTGCCGCTTGGTGCAACCCTTTCCTAGATAATTGATTATTCTTGCCTGCCTCAACCACTGCCTAGAAACTTGACTATCCTTGCCTGCTGCCCCTAGAAACTTGTCTGCCGTCTGCCTTCGACCTCTGCCTAGAAGCATAACTATTCTTGCCTGCCACCTACCTCTGTCTAAAAAGTTGACTATCCTTTAACTGCCATCTACATCAACCCATCTAGAAACTTGACTATCCTTGCCTGCCTTTCTTGACCTATGGCAAGACAAATGATAATTCTTGCCTGCCGCTTGGTGCAACCCTTTCCTAGATACTTGATTATCCTTGCCTGCCTCAACCACTGCCTAGAAACTTGACTATACTTGCTTGCCTTCTGACTCAACCTCTGCTTAGAAACATGACAATCCATGCCGTTCCCCTTGCCTCAACCTCTGCCTAGACACATGAGAATCCATGCCTTGCCTGTCTTTCTTGACCTATGCCTAGACACTTGACAATTCTTCCCCACGGCTTGGCGCTACCTTTTCCTAATTACTTGATTATCCTTGCCTGCCTCAACCACTGCCTAGAAACTTGACTATCCTTGCTTGCTGCCTGCCTCAACCTCTGTCTATAAACTTTACTATCCTTTACCTGCCACCTATATTAACCTGCCTAGAAACTTGACGATCCTTGCCTGCCTCCTGACTCGACCTCTGCCTAGACACATGACAATCCGTGCCGTTCCGCTTGCCTCGACCTCTGCCTAGAAACTTTACCATCCTTTACCTGCCACCTACGTTAACCTGCCTAGAAACTTGACGATCCTTGCCTGCCTCCTGACTCGACCTCTGCCTAGATACATGACAATCCATGCCGTTCCCCTTGCCTCAACCTCTGCCTAGACACATGAGAATCCATGCCTTGCCTGTCTTTCTTGACCTATGCCTAGACACTTGACAATTCTTCCCCACGGCTTGGCGCTACCTTTTCCTAATTACTTGATTATCCTTGCCTGCCTCAACCACTGCCTAGAAACTTGACTATCCTTGCTTGCTGCCTGCCTCAACCTCTGTCTATAAACTTTACTATCCTTTACCTGCCACCTATATTAACCTGCCTAGAAACTTGACGATCCTTGCCTGCCTCCTGACTCGACCTCTGCCTAGACACATGACAATCCGTGCCGTTCCGCTTGCCTCGACCTCTGCCTAGAAACTTTACCATCCTTTACCTGCCACCTACGTTAACCTGCCTAGAAACTTGACGATCCTTGCTTGCCTTCTGACTCAACCTCTGCCTAGACACATGACAATCCATGCCGTTCCGCTTTCCTCAACCTCTGCCTAGTCACATGACAATCCATGCCTGCTGCTTGCCTCAACCTCTGGCTTGAAACTTAATTATTGTATACTGGCTGCCCCAACCTCTGCCTAGACACATGAGAATCCATGCCTTGCCTGTCTCTCTTGACCTATGCCTAGACACTTGACAATTCTTCCCCACGGCTTGGCGCAACCACTGCCTAGAAACTTGACTATCTTTGCCTGCTGCCTGCCTCAACCTCTGTCTAGAAACTTTACTATCCTTTACCTGCCACCTACATTAACCTGCCTAGAAACTTGACGAATCCTTGCCTGCCTTCTGACTCGACCTCTGCCTAGACACATGGCAATCCGTGCCATTCCGCTTGCTTCAACCTCTGTCTAGAAACTTTATTATCCTTTACCTGCCACCTATGTTAACCTGCCTAGAAATTTGACGATCCTTGCCTGTCTCCTGACTCAACCTCTGCCTAGACACATGAAAATCCATGCCGTTCCGCTTTCCTCAACCTCTGCCTAGACACATGACAATCCATGCCTGCTGCTTGCCTCAACCTCTGGCTTGAAACTTAATTAGTGTATACTGGCTGCCCCAACCTCTCCCTACAAATACGCAGCCTTCCTCAACTTGAACTTGGCCAATCTGCTTGCTGTCTTTCCAACTCCTCGTTGTAACTTCCCTGTTCCTGCTAGCCAATGGTAGGGCGATGGTGGGCCACAACCTGGTTGCATCTCACAGCAAAGTAGCCTACAGTCACTAGGGTTACCGACCCATTGTCCTTTGCAGGGTGCACTGGTGAAGACCAAGAAGCCAGTTAGACTCCTCACCGGTGAGCCAATGCCACCTGTCCATTGGTCAATGATCATTTTGACAATTTTTGGTTAAGATTCTTTCCTTCATTCTTTATGTTGCAAGCCTTCATACTTTCTGCTTTGTTTTTTATTTTTTCATTTCAGTCTTTTTTACAAACAATGTAAAAAATAACCTTCCCTTGAGCTTTATACTGAAAACATAAAACCATCTCACTGTACAGAGTTATTTGACCGCACAGCGTTAATTGGAGATGTGATGCAGTGTGCAGCTTTTTGCTCTTGGCCAGCAATATAGAACAGTCCATCGCTCAGCAGGCGGACTTGGCTCCAGCAGCCGTCAGGAAATTAGAGAGTCAGCGGGAAGACAGGAATTGTGGATGGCCTGCGGATTCTGCAGTAATGATGAGGAAATCGTCCACTGAGGGGGGTAATAAATTGCTGGCCTCCAGGACCTAGGGTCACTTGTAGTTCAGCACCCGTAGAGCGCTACAATACTCCGCTCTGATTTAGAAACCGAATAAAGCATTTGTTTTGTTATTTCTGAAAAAAAGGAAAATGACCCCCATGCCTATTATAATGGAATTGTTCGATCCATCCAAGCACTCAATTTTCCAATAAAAAATGTCCCTGGTGGAATCATTATCTTTCGATCGATTCTGTTTGAAAAGAAGTGAAGAGGCAAACAGGGAAATTTCTGATTTTGATAAGAAGGTTTATTTATACATCTGGGAAGATTATTCTCTTCCCTTAATTTGTCCCAATTTACTCACCTTTGCTGGACAGCGGCCCTAAATGTCAGCAAAGGCTGCAAAAAAGCAACTATGACCAATGCACAGATGGTAGTACAATTATTGACCAAAATTTCAAAAGGATGGTGTGGGTCAGGGGGTGTCTAATCCACAGGCCACATGCAGCCTGGGCATGCCTGGAAGGATGCTATGCAAGCATAGAAGCCACAGCAGCCGGCAGGAACAAGCTAGGCTTGAATGGAGGGATGCTGGGGATGCCATGCAAGCATAGCAGCCACGATGGTTGGCACTGAGAATCCAGGCATGGCTGGAGGGATACCAGGGCTGCTGTTTTTGTAATGGCACCGGCAGCAGTGAAAACAAGGACTCCTGATAGCCCCAGGCAATTAAAGGCCACATTGTAGAAGAAAACAAAGAGCAAGTAGTAATTATTTGGTTCCTCAGACCAGTGGGTGGGACTTTGAGGCAAAAAAGAAATTAAACAAGAGTAATATGCGTTTTGACATTTATCATAAAACAAGGTTTATCATAAAACAATATTTAGCATGTACAAGACATGAAAATGTAAAGTGCTGGATGGGTGAGAGGCCCATCCGTGATGGTGCACGAAAGAAAAAGGAGAGTGACACTGTGATAATCGGTGACTTTTTAGAGACGCTAGATCCTGCCATCCATTGATGTTGGATGTTTGCAGAATGCGTTTCCACCCAACGCGTTTCGGCTGTGCCTTTTTCAAGGATTTTCACCATATCTATATAAAGATATTTAGTCTTTGTTAGTGTCAATCGAAGATTTTTGAGCAATTTTATTAGTATAGTTTTAAAGTCTTAGCTTACATTGAATTTTTTTGTGTGCAGTTACTTGATCGGTTGTGGAGGAGCCCCCTCTTGTTTCCCAAAGCAACCACAAGATCCCAAAGGGGGAGAGGAGTGGCGGTAACGTTTGATTCTGAAAGGCCAAACAATTATAAATGGCATATGGTGTAAGTAAGTGTACAGCCCTTTGGGTTTGCAAAGTTATACTCACAGGGTCCAGATATTGCTGGTTTTCCAAAAGTGAGTGCCCTTGGTTCTGTAGGCTGTCCCTGGAATTATATAGATATTTGGATTAACCATATATGTCCAGATTAACATCTGGACATATATGGTTAATCCAAATATCTATATAATTCCAGGGACAGCCTACAGAACCAAGGGCACTCACTTTTGGAAAACCAGCAATATCTGGACCCTGTGAGTATAACTTTGCAAACCCAAAGGGCTGTACACTTACTTACACCATATGCCATTTATAATTGTTTGGCCTTTCAGAATCAAATGTTACCGCCACTCCTCTCCCCCTTTGGGATCTTGTGGTTGCTTTGGGAAACAAGAGGGGGCTCCTCCACAACCGATCAAGTAACTGCACACAAAAAAATTCAATGTAAGCTAAGACTTTAAAACTATACTAATAAAATTGCTCAAAAATCTTCGATTGACACTAACAAAGACTAAATATCTTTATATAGATATGGTGAAAATCCTTGAAAAAGGCACAGCCGAAACGCGTTGGATGGAAACGCATTCTGCAAACATCCAACATCAATGGATGGCAGGATCTAGCGTCTCTAAAAAGTCACCGATTATCACAGTGTCACTCTCCTTTTTCTTTCGTGCACCATCACGGATGGGCCTCTCACCCATCCAGCACTTTACATTTTCATGTCTTGTACATGCTAAATATTGTTTTATGATAAACCTTGTTTTATGATAAACGTCAAAACGCATATTACTCTTGTTTAATTTCTTTTTTGCCTCAAAGTCCCACCCACTGGTCTGAGGAACCAAATAATTACTACTTGTTCTAATTAGGGATGTTGGCACCAATACAATACACAAACCTATTCTAAACTTCGGTTTTCTAGAGCTCAACCCAAATCGCGAAAACAAAGAGCAGAGCGCTGAGGTCAGTATCAAATAAAAAAAAAACACTTTAATAAAATAAGCAGCACACTTACATTGAAGTTAGCATGAAACAGCATGGATAGGGACCAATGGGCCAAGGGACTTTGCACTTCTCCTAGGGAAAGTTCCAATGGACCAAGGTACTTTGCACTTCTCCTAGGGAAAGTTCCAATGGGCCAAAGGACTTTGCACTTCTCCTAGGGAACGTTCCAATGGACCAAGGTACTTTGCACTTCTCCTAGGGAAAGTTTTAATGGGCCAAATGACTTTGCACTTCTCCTAGGGAACGTTCCAATGGACCAAGGTACTTTGCACTTCTCCTAGTTAAAGTTCCAATGGACCAAGGTACTTTGCACTTCTCCTAGGGAAAGTTCCAATGGACCAAGGGACTTTGCACTTCTCCTAGGGAAAGTTCCAATGGGCCAAGGGACTTTGCTCTTCTCCTAGGGAAAGTTCCAATGGGTCAAGGGATTTTGCACTTCTCCTAGGGAAAGTTCCAATGGACCAAGGTACTTTGCACTTCTACTAGGGAAAGTTCCAATGGACCAAGGTACTTTGCACTTCTCCTAGGGAAAATTCCAATGGACCAAGGTCCTTTGCACTTCTCCTAGGGAAAGTTCCAATGGACCAAGGGACTTTGCACTTCTCCTAGGGAAAGTTCCAATGGACCAAGGGACTTTGCACTTCTCCTATGGAAAGTTCCAATGGACCAAAGGACTTTGCACTTCTCCTAGTGAAAGTTACAATGGACCAAGGGACTTTGCACTTCTCCTATGGAAAGTTCCAATGGACCAAGGTACTTTGCACTTCTCCTAGGAGCGCTCTATATATTGTGTACTTGTACACTCTTTGAAGTAAATGCCACATGGCTGGATCTAGGGGGTGCCAGGGAGGGCTGAGAGGTTGTGGGCGGGGGGCTTTGAGGGGTGTAAAATTTGACCCGGCTAAAAGGTAATCCGCTGATGGCTGAGGTGAGATGAAGGATGACATAAAGCCATCAAATTTGCATCTGGACTTTTAGCTTGTGGTGTGATGCATCAATCTTCAATCCATAGACTCAAACAGCATGCATCTATAAATAGTGCAATAATTGATCTGGCAAAAAGGTAATCAGCTGACGATTTTCAGACCCCTTCCAAGAAATCTGCTTTGATTAAGATTTCATGTTAGTCCATAAAAAATTACCAGTCTAAGCATACAGTATCTCACAAAAGTGAGTACACCCCTCACATCTTTGTAAATATTTTATTCTATCTTTTCATGTGACAACACTGAAGAAATGACACTTTGCTACAATGTAAAGTAGTGAGTGTACAGCTTGTATAACAGTGTAAATGTTCTGTCCCCTCAAAATAACTCAACACACAGCCATTAATGTCTAAACCGCTGGCAACAAAAGTGAGTACACCCCTAAGTGGAAATGTCCAAATTGGGCCCAAAGTGTCAATATTTTGTGTGGCCGCCATTATTTTCCAGCACTGCCTTAACCCTCTTGGGCATGGAGATCACCAGAGCTTCACAGGTTGCTACTGGAGACCTCTTCCACTCCTCCATGATGACATCACGGAGCTTTTGGATGTTAGAGACCTTGCACCCCTCCACCTTCCATTTGAGGATGCCCCACAGATGCTCAATAGGGTTTAGGTCTGGAGACATGCTTGGCCAGTCCATCACCTTTACCCTCAGCTCCTTTAGCAAGGCAGTGGTCGTCTTGGAGGTGTTTGGGGTCGTTATGTTGTAATACTGCCCTGTGGCCCAGTCTCTGAAGGGAGGGGATCATGCTCTGCTTCAGAAAGTCACAGTACATGTTGACATTCATGGTTCCCTCAATGAACTGTAGCTCCCCAGTGCTGGCAGCACTCATGCAGCCCCAGACCAGGACACTTCCACCACCATGCTTGTCTGTAGGCAAGACACACTTGTCTTTGTACTCCTTACCTGATTGCCGTCACACACGCTTGACACCATCTGAACCAAATACGTTTATCTTGGTCTCATCAGACCACAGGACATGGTTCCAGTAATCCATGTCCCTAGTCTGCTTGTCTTCAGCAAACTGTTTGCAGGCTTTCTTGTGCATCATCTTTAGAAGAGGCTTCCCTCTCGGATGACAGCCATGCAGACCAATTTGATGCAGTGTGCGGTGTATGGTCTGAGCACTGACAGGCTGATCCCCCCACCCCTTCAACCTCTGCAGCAATGCTGGCAGCACTCATACGTCTATTTCCCAAAGACAACCTCTGGATATGACGCTGAGCACGTGCACTCAACTTCTTTGGTTGACCATGGTGAGGCCTGTTCTGAGTGGAACCTGTCCTGTTAAACCACTGTATGGTCTTGCCCACCGTGCTGCAGCTCAGTTTCAGGGTCTTGGCAATCTTCTTATAGCCTAGGCCATCTTTATGTAGAGCAACAATTCTTTTTTTCAGATCCTCAGAGAGTTCTTTGCCATGAGGTGCCATGTTGAACTTCCAGTGACCAGTATGAGAGAGCGAGAGCGATAACACCAAATTTAACACACCTGCTCCCCATTCACACTTGAGACCTTGTAACACTAACGAGTCACATGACACCGGGGAGGGAAAATGGCTAATTGGGCCCTTTTTAGACATTTTTACTTTTGTTGCCAGCAGTTTAAACATTAATGGCTGTGTGTTGAGTTATTTTGAGGGGACAGCAAATTTACACTGTTATACAAGCTGTACACTCACTACTTTACATTGTAGCAAAGTGTCATTTCTTCAGTGTTGTCACATGAAAAGATAGAATAAAATATTTACAAAAATGTGAGGGGTGTACTCACTTTTGTGAGATACTGTATGTCCGCCACGCTGGACCTGGTACCTCAAGAGCTGCTGGAGCTCGGTTTGCACACAGACCATCTCCTGATAATCTTCTCTCCTCTCTTCCAGTGTCCTGTCTATGATCAAGACCATAATGTGGAATTTAATGGCATCTACCAGTCTATGACAAAGAAGGCGGCTATTACCATCCAGGTAAGGGGTCCTTTGGTTCTATACCTGACTTTCTGCCCCAGTGACCACACAGGAAGTCCCAGAGGGCAGTGAAGACATGATTGAAGCTCAGCACCTTCTCCAGTCTCTCCAACCAAAGGGTTTTGACTAGAGTTTGCTTTAAAGTATAACTAGGGATGGGTTAACCTGCCAGGGTTCCGTTTTTTTACGATGAACCCCATTGAAGTCAATGGTGGGTGAATCTTTAATTCAAGCCATTTGTCAAACAAAAGGCTTGAGAAGCTGGGCACTGCCATGGGGGACGTGTACCAGCCCAGTGCCAAAATGAATGAAGGAAAACCTATATCTCCCTACACAGAACGGTCAGCTCTTCCTAACCGCTCCAACCATACTGCCAATATGGCTGCTGGAAGCCCAGCCTTTTATAGATAGTGGGTGGGGTTTTATAGATAATGGGTGGGGTTTTCCATCTGACAACGGGTGCATTTTCATGTGTGGAAAAATTTCTAGGTGCCACAACACCATGCGATTCAGTGCAGCCGATCAGGGAATTCTTTTGAGCATTTTTCGCATGTAGAGCAGCCCATTAAAATGAATAGGCTGCCCTTCACTGGATGTGAGGAAACTCGTGCCGATGATGCCAACGGAGCCTTAGTGATCATGCACAATTTCGCTTGAAAACGCTGCATTTACAGGTGTTTGAGCTTTTTATTCTATGTGTCTGTGCCAGTGATTTTCACCCTTTTTTTCAGTGAAGGCACCCTTTAGAATTGTGCACAGTCCCGGGGCACACCGGTGTGGCGTGCGCACTTTCTTGCACATTCCTACATGTCACATTTTTAAATGGGCTGCTCTTTACATGTGAGACACACAAAAAGGGTGTCAGCATGAGTTTTAAAATTGGGCAGCACCAAAATGCCTGATACCGTGGTACCATGCCTTTTTGCAGGGGCAAACGTACGTGCATTTGCTGGATGCATGGGGGTATCATTAGGAATTATGGCACCCATGCACATCTGCAAAAGGCAAATCCCCCCTCCTAGCACAACCCCCTTCTGCCACTAATGCCCCCCCCAAATCCCCCCTGCTAGCACAACCCCCTTCCCCCCTTCTGTCACTAATGCCCCTCAAATCCCCCCTGCTAGCACAACCCCCTTCCCCCTTCTGTCACTAATGCCCCTCAAATCCCCCCTCCTAGCACAACCCCCTTCCCCCTTCTGCCACTAATGCCCCCCAAATCCCCCCTGCTAGCACAACCCCCTTCCCCCCTTCTGTCACTAATGCCCCTCAAATCCCCCCTGCTAGCACAACCCCCTTCCCCCTTCTGTCACTAATGCCCCTCAAATCCCCCCTGCTAGCACAACCCCCTTCCCCCTTCTGTCACTAATGCCCCTCAAATCCCCCCTCCTAGCACAACCCCCTTCCCCCCTTCTGCCACTAATGCCCCCCAAATCCCCCCTGCTAGCACAACCCCCTTCCCCCCTTCTGTCACTAATGCCCCTCAAATCCCCCCTGCTAGCACAACCCCCTTCCCCCTTCTGTCACTAATGCCCTTCAAATCCCCCCTGCTAGCACAACCCCCTTCCCCCTTCTGTCACTAATGCCCCTCAAATCCCCCCTGCTAGCACAACCCCCTTCCCCCTTCTGTCACTAATGCCCCTCAAATCCCCCCTCCTAGCACAACCCCCTTCCCCCTTCTGTCACTAATGCCCCTCAAATCCTCCCTCCTAGCACAAAGCCTCCCCCAAATTCCCACTCCTTACACAAACCAACCACCTAATCCCAAATCTCCCCTCCTAGCACAAACCCCCTGCTCCCAAATTTCTCCTACTAACACAAACTGACCTCACACTCTCCAATCCCCCCTTCCAGCACCCCCCCTACAAATCCCCCCTCCTAAGACAACCCCCTTCTCCCTTCTGCCACAAATGCCCCCCAAACCCCCCCTTCTAGCAAAATCCCCTTCCCCCCTTCTGCCACTAATGCCCTCCCAAATCCCCCTTCTGCCACTAATGCCCCCCAAATCCCCCCTTCTGCCACTAACGCGCCCACCCCCCCCCCAAATCTCCCCTCCTAGCACAACCCCCTTCTCCCCATCTGCCACTAATGCCCCCCAAATCCCCCCATCTGCCACAAACGCGCCCCCCCCCCCAATCTCCCCTCCTAGCACAACCACCTTCCCCCCTTCTGCCACTAATGCCCCCCAAATCCCCCCTAATAGCACAACCCCCTTCCCCCTTCTGTCACTAATGCCCCTCAAATCCCCCCTCCTAGCACAAAGCCTCCCCCAAATTCCCACTCCTTACACAAACCAACCACCCAATCCCAAATCTCCCCTCCTAACACAACCGCCCAAATCCCCCCTCCTAAAACAAACACCCTGCTCCCAAATTTCTCCTACTAACACAAACTGACCTCACACTCTCAAATCCCCCCTTCCAGCACCCCCCCTACAAATCCCCCCTCCTAGCACAACCCCCTTCCCCCCTTCTGCCACTAATGCCCTCCCAAATCCCCCCTTCTGCCACTAACGCGCCCCCCCCCCAAATCTCCCCTCCTAGCACAACCCCCTTCCCCCCTTCTGCCACTAATGCCCTCCCAAATCCCCCCTTCTGCCACTAACGCGCCCCCCCCCCCAAATCTCCCCTCCTAGCACAACCACCTTCCCCCCTTCTGCCACTAATGCCCCCCAAATCCCCCCTTATAGCGCAAAGCCCCCCAAATTCCCACTTCTAACACAAACTGACCCCCCCCCCACACTCCCACAGCCTGCACCTCCTCCCTGCTACTGGTATTGAACCCAAAACCATAAATGTAATATATTGGGGCTCACCAGTCATTAGATGTGGTTGCTGCATTTGTTTTCTATTTTTATTCTGTTTCCCTTTGCTTTCACCTGGTGATCTGGCCAGTAACGCCCCCCCCCCCCCCACACGCTCTGGATGAAGGAACACAGAAGACACCTTTGGACAGCAGCATTGTTTGGACAGCAGCAAATGTTTTATCCCAAAAGAAAAGAAAAGCTGCTTGCTCATTATAAACCGTGAGCTGGAGTTCAGCTTCGATTTGTTGGTGTAGATAAATCTGCTAGTTGCATCTAACACTCCCCTCCCCCCAGACTGACAATGCTACTGTCCAAAGGTGCTCCCTGTGCTTTGGGTGGGGGGTGGGGGGTGCTCTAATACAGGAGGAGTGTTACTGGCCAGATCACCAGGTGAAAACAGAGGGGAAAAAAGCCTAAAAATAGAAAACTAATGCAGCCATCACATCTATTGATTGGTAAGCTGCAATATATTACATATTATATTAAAATTCATACTTTTGGCCAAATAGTATATATTCTTTTATATATATGTGTATATGTGTATATATATTTTTTTCATCAGGTGGCAGCTTTTATCTTGTAGAATAAAGTCGTATGGAAATCTTTATTGTTCACTTTGATGTTCGGCTGACATTTGTTCTTCTTGTTCATCATACCAGAGGAAGAATTTCCCTAAAGGACGATTCTATATCGTGTTTGTCATCAAAGCGGAGGATTACGCCTGCGGAGGGTCAATCCCAGCAGCCACAGTCGGTAAGATGCTGCGCTCTGCTGGACAAACTGGGGAACTGCAGTTGTGGTTCCATCATTACTCTTCCAGCATATTGAAACTGGAGCAGTGCAGTGGAGACTTCTTATACCATTCCATCTCTTATCCTGCAAATAAGAGATCATTCCTCATGTCAGGACAGGGGGCGGAGTCATGCACACCATTTCTTTTTGCCCTATTGGCCAACTGCATGTGCAGAACAGCTGGTGTATAGTACATACAGTGCCTTGAAAAAGTATTCACACCCCTTAAAATTGTCCACATTTTGTCATGCTACAACCAAAAACGTAAATGTTTTATTGATATTCTATGAGACAGACCGACACAAAGTGGCACATAATTGTAAAGTGGAAGGAAAATGATAAATGTTTTTTTTTCACAATTAAATATGTGAAAAGTGTGGCTGCATTTGTATCCCCTTCCCCCCTTGAGTCAATACTTTGTAGAACCCCCTTTCCCTGCAATTACAGCTGCAATTTTTTGGGGGGATGTCTCTACCAGCTTTGCACATAGGGGAGAGGGGATTTGTGTTGGGAGGGGGAATTTGGGGGTTCATTCCAGGCTGAAGCTCCGCTCCAGGTCCTCTCTACTCACCAGCCGAATTTGGGTTCCCGACCTGTCCAGCAGTGGGCGGTTGGGGGGAGCTCGGACAGCTCAGTTGGGGCTGGCCAGGGGAGGAGAGTCTGTTCAGACACCATCCATGCTGGGGGGGGGGAGGGGGAGGCCTGCACTATGTCCTTGTCTTCATCCTGCACTCAGTAGGTCAGCGGCGGGGACTTCTTACTTCTCTTCACCAGGGATCCTTTAGGCACGTCTGTGGCAGAAGCGGTGCAGCCTTTTTACAGGGCATCAGAGCGGCCCAGGGGGGCAATTGCCCCCCTGCCCCCTGTCCTTGTCTTCATCCTGCACTCAGTAGGTCAGCGGCGGGGACTTCTTACTTCTCTTCACCAGGGATCCTTTAGGCACGTCTGTGGCAGAAGCGGTGCAGCCTTTTTACAGGGCATCAGAGCGGCCCAGGGGGGCAATTGCCCCCCTGCCCCCTGTCCTTGTCTTCATCCTGCACTCAGTAGGTCAGCGGCGGGGACTTCTTACTTCTCTTCACCAGGGATCCTTTAGGCACGTCTGTGGCAGAAGCGGTGCAGCCTTTTTACAGGGCATCAGAGCGGCCCAGGGGGGCAATTGCCCCCCTGCCCCCTGTCCTTGTCTTCATCCTGCACTCAGTAGGTCAGCGGCGGGGACTTCTTACTTCTCTTCACCAGGGATCCTTTAGGCACGTCTGTGGCAGAAGCGGTGCAGCCTTTTTACAGGGCATCAGAGCGGCCCAGGGGGGCAATTGCCCCCCTGCCCCCTGTCCTTGTCTTCATCCTGCACTCAGTAGGTCAGCGGCGGGGACTTCTTACTTCTCTTCACCAGGGATCCTTTAGGCACGTCTGTGGCAGAAGCGGTGCAGCCTTTTTACAGGGCATCAGAGCGGCCCAGGGGGGCAATTGCCCCCCTGCCCCCTGGCCTGCGCTCTGTCCTTGTCTTCATCCCGCACTCAGTAGGTCAGCAGTGGGGACTTCTTACTTCTCTTCACCGGGGATCCTTTAGGCATGTCTGTGGCAGAAGCAGTGCAGCCTTTTTACAGGGCATCAGAGCGGCCTAGGGGGGGGGGCAATTGCCCCTCTGCCCCCTTGCCCAGTCCTCCCCTCTGCATGGTAACGCCCACATGTGATGCTGAGCCTCCATGGTTGAAAGAAGCAAAACCCAATGAATGAAAGGAGCAGGCCAGGGACAGTCAAGCTGTAGAGGAAAGGGCTTCAGGGATCCTAAAATTACGGCCCTCCAGCTGTTGCAGAACTACACATCCCATGACGCACTGGGAAATTCTTACATTCACAGACATGACTAGGCATGATGGGAATTGTAGTTCCCGAACAACTGGAGGGCCATAGTTTGAAGGCTAGATGATGGTGGGAGTGCTCCAGCCAGGAAATGAGACAGTCTTAGTCTCTGGAGCTTCTAATGTGCACGATGAGTGGTGAAATTATTATTATACGGGATCAGAGTGATAAATTTCAGTATACATTGTAGTACATCCATACACACACTTTACATTATAATCGCTGTCTTCTCTTCTGCTGGACAGGAAATCACACCTGGAACTTGAAGCGCGTGAAACACATTGAAGTCACCGTCACTCCGTCCATTAATGGTAAGAGATGAATCCTCGATGTTCTGTACACAGCCGGAGAATGTGAGGCCAATGTGTGAGGACTGGCACGGGGAGGGTCCATGTTCTTCAGGGAGATCAGTCAGACTCTAGCTGCAGAGTGCTGGGTTGGTGTCTGTTTGTGGTTCTGGTTATCAGTATTCTGCTATAGATAACACGCCGTGTCTCACAAAAGTAAGTACACCCCCTCACATTTTTGTAAATATTTTATTATATTTTTTCATGTGACAACACTGAAGAAATGACACTTTGCTACAATGTAAAGCAGTGAGTGTACAGCTTGTATAACAGTGTAAATTTGCTGTCCCCTCAAAATAACTCAACACACAGCCATTAATGTCTAAACAAAAGCAACAAAAGTGAGTACGCCCCTAAGTAAAAATGTCCAAATTGGGCCCAATTAGCCATTTTCCCTCCCCGGTGTCATGTGACTTGTTAGTGTTACAAGGTCTCAGGTGTGAATGGGGAGCAGGTGTGTTAAATTTGGTGTTATCGCTCTCACTCTCTCATACTGGTCACTGGAAGTTAAACATGGCACCTCATAGCAAAGAACTCTCTGAGGATCTGAAAAAAAGAATTGTTGCTCTACATAAAGATGGCCTAGGGTATAAGAAGATTGCCAAGACCCTGAAACTGAGCTGCAGCACGGTGGCCAAGACCATACAGCGGTTTAACAGGACAGGTTCCACTCAGAACAGGCCTCGTCATGGTCAACCAAAGAAGTGGAGTGCACATGCTCAGCGTCATATCCAGAGGTTGTCTTTAGGAAATAGAGGTATGAGTGCTGCCAGCATTGCTGCAGAGGTTGAAGGGGTGGGGGGTCAGCCTGTCAGTGCTCAGACCATACGCCGCACACTGCATCAAATTGGTCTGCATGGCTGTCGTCCCAGAAGGAAGCCTCTTCTAAAGATGATGCACAAGAAAGCCCGCAAACAGTTTGCTGAAGACAAACAGACTAAGGACATGGATTACTGGAACCATATCCTGTGGTCTGATGAGAAGATAAACTTATTTGGTTCAGGTGATGTCAAGCGTGTGTGGCAGCAACCAGGTGAGGAGTACAAAGACAAGTGTGTCTTGCCTACAGTCAAGCATGGTGGTGGGAGTGTCATGGTCTGGGGCTGCATGAGTGCTGCCGGCACTGGGGAGCTACAGTTCATTGAGGGAACCATGAATGCCAACATGTACTGTGACATACTGAAGCAGAGCATGACCCCCTCCCTTCGGAGACTGGACCACAGGGCAGTATTCCAACATGATAATGACCCCAAACACACCTCCAAGACAACCACTGCCTTGCTAAAGAAGCTGAGGGTAAAGGTGATGGACTGGCCAAGCATGTCTCCAGACCTAAACCCTATTGAGCATCTGTGGGGCATCCTCAAACGGAAGGTGGAGGAGCGCAAGGTCTCTAACATCCCCCAGCTCTGTGATTTCGTCATGGAGGAGTGGAAGAGGACTCCAGTGGCAACCTGTGAAGCTCTGGTGAATTCCATGCCCAAGAGGGTTAAGGCAGTGCTGGAAAATAATGGTGGCCACACAAAATATTGACACTTTGGGCCCAATTTGGACATTTTCACTTAGGGGTGTACTCACTTTTGTTGCCAGCGGTTTAGACATTAATGGCTGTGTGTTGAGTTATTGTGAGGGGCCAGTAAATTTACACTGTTATACAAGCTGTACACTCACTACTTTACATTGTAGCAAAGTGTCATTTCTTCAGTGTTGTCACATGAAAAGATAGAATAAAATATTTACAAATATGTGAGGGGTGTACTTACTTTTGTGAGATACTGTACATTGATACATGTGTTACATTGTTGCATTCTTTCTCATCATGAAGCACCAATCAGGTCCAGGATATCAGTGTTCTGCTATACTGTAGATGACACACACTCACCGGCCACTTTATTAGGTACACCTTGCTAGTAGCGGGTTGGACCCCCTTTTGCCTTCATTCTTGGTGGCATAGATACAACAAGGTGTTGGAAACATTCCTCAGAGATTTTGCTCCATAGTGACATGATAGCATTACGCAGTTGCTGCAGATTTGTCGGCTGCACGTCCATGGTGCCAATCTTCCGTTTCACCACATCCCAAAGGTGCTCTATTGGATGAGATGTGGTGAGTGTGGAGGCCATTGGAGTACAGTGACCTCTGGTGAGTGTGGAGGCCATTGGAGTACAGTGACCTCTGGTGAGTGTGGAGGCCATTGGAGTACGGTGACCTCTGGTGAGTGTGGAGGCCATTGGAGTACAGTGACCTCTGGTGAGTGTGGAGGCCATTGGAGTACAGTGGCCTCTGGTGAGTGTGGGGGCCATTGGAGGACAGTGACCTCATTGTCATGGTGAAGAAACCAGTGGTGAGATGATTGGAGCTTTGTGACATGGTGCATTATCCTGCTAGAAGGAGCCATCAGAAGATGGGGACACTGGAGTCATAAAGGGATGGACATGGTCAGCAACAATACTCAGGTAGGCCGTGGCATGTAAACAATGCTCAATTGGTACTAAGAGGCCCAAAGTGTGCCAAGAAAATATCCCCCACACCATTACACCACCACCAGCCTGAACCGGCACCACCCCCCCTTCTCCCTCACACCATTTCACCACCACCACCAGCCTGAACCATTGATATAAGGCAAGATGGATCATGTTGGTTACACCAAATTCCAACTCTACCATCTGAATGTCGCAGCTGAAATCCAGACTCATCAGACCAGGCAACGTTTTTCCAATCTTCTATTGTCCAATTATGGTGATTCTGTGCGACTTCTAGCCTCAGTTTCCTGTTCTTATCTGACAGGAGTGACACCCGGTGTGGTCTTCTGCTGCTGTAGCCCATCTAGTTCAAAGTATTGTGCATTCAGAGATGGTGTTCTGCATACCTTGGATGTAACGAGTGGTTATTTGAGTTACTGTTGCCTTTCTATCATCTGGAACCAGTCTGCCCATTCTCCTCTGACATCAACAAGGCATTTTCCTCCACACAACTGCCGCTCACTGGATATTTTCTCTTTTCCCCACCATTCTCTGTAAACCCAAAAGATGATTGTGCGTGAAAATCCCAGTAGATCAGCAGTTTTTGAAATGCTCAGACCAACTCGTCTGGCACCAACAACCATGCCACGTTCAAAGTCACTTAAATCCCCCTTCTTCCCCATTCTGATGCTCGGTTTGAACTTCAGCAAGTCGTCTTCACCACGACTAGATGCCTAAATGCATTGAGTTGCTGCCATGTGATTGGCTGATTAGCAATTTGTGTTAGCAAGCAACTGAACAGGTGTACCTAATAAAGTGGCCGGTGAGTGTATATTGATACATGTGATACATTGTTGCGATCTTTCTCATTATGAAGATCAGATCCCGGTTATCAGAGTTCCGCTATAGACAGGTGTAGTAAATGATGACAATTCTGGAACTTGGTGACACCAGGAAATGTTCTCCTTATTTCCCCTCCCCCAGGTACGGTCTATCTCCACGCCACGCTGCTGTGCCTCCTCTTCTTCTTCATCTTCTATCTTGGAGCCTTCCTGGTCTTCTTCATCCATCACTTCAGGTACGTCGTTCAGTCCTCTCTAGAACGTCTCTAGAAGAATTACGCTTGAAAATTTACATTTTTTAAGAACATTCGTTCCATTTTGTAATCATGAGTGGGTCAAATCAGCATTTGTTTTCCACTGCAATGAGGAGAAAATTTGAAGGAGCGGGACTGAAAACTTTCATCAAGTGAAGAAATTTCTAACAGTGTAGGAGGTTTTCATCCAGGAAAGTCCATTCACCCACAATTTTCTCTCCAAGTTGAAAGTTCTTCATGGAGAGAATCAGGAAAACACACAGTTAGAGCCACTGGATGGAGCCCTATAGTATCATCAGCTCCATCTAGTGGCCATAATGTGATATCATCAGCTCCATCTAGTGGCCATAATGTGATATCATCAGCTCCATCTAGTGGCCATAATGTGATATCATCAGCTCCATCTAGTGGCCATAATGTGGTATCATCAGCTTTATCTAGTGGCCATAATGTGGTATCATCAGCTCCATCTAGTGGCCATAATGTGATATCATCAGCTCCATCTAGTGGCCATAATGTGATATCATCAGCTCCATCTAGTGGCCATAATGTGGTATCATCAGCTTTATCTAGTGGCCATAATGTGGTATCATCAGCTCCATCTAGTGGCCATAATGTGATATCATCAGCTCCATCTAGTGGCCATAATGTGGTATCATCAGCTCCATCTAGTGGCCATAATGTGGTATCATCAGCTCCATCTAGTGGCCATAATGTGATATCATCAGCTCCATCTAGTGGCCATAATGTGGTATCATCACCTCCATGTAGTGGCCATAATGTGGTATCATCAGCTCCATCTAGTGGCCATAATGTGATATCATCAGCTCCATCTAGTGGCCATAATGTGGTATCATCAGCTTTATCTAGTGGCCATAATGTGGTATCATCAGCTCCATCTAGTGGCCATAATGTGATATCATCAGCTTCATCTAGTGGCCATAATGTGGTATCATCAGCTCCATCTAGTGGCCATAATGTGGTATCATCAGCTCCATCTAGTGGCCATAATGTAATATCATCAGCTCCATTTAGTGGCCATAATGTGGTATCATCAGCTCCATCTAGTGGCCATAATGTGGTATCATCAGCTCCATCTAGTGGCCATAATCTGGTATCATCAGCTCCATCTAGTGGCCATAATCTGGTATCATCAGCTCCATCTAGTGGCCATAATGTGGTATCATCAGCTCCATCTAGTGGCCATAATGTGGTATCATCAGCTCCATCTAGTGGCCATAATGTGGTATCATCAGCTCCATCTAGTGGCCATAATGTGGTATCATCACCTCCATGTAGTGGCCATAATGTGGTATCATCAGCTCCATCTAGTGGCCATAATGTGGTATCATCAGCTCCATCTAGTGGCCATAATGTGGTATCATCAGCTCCATCTAGTGGCCATAATGTGGCATCATCAGCTCCATCTAGTGGCCATAATGTGGTATCATCAGCTCCATCTAGTGGCCATAATGTGGTATCATCAGCTCCATCTAGTGGCCATAATGTGGTACTTTCCTGATTCATTCTAATTCTGTATGAACGAAGAACATAATAAAAAATTAGACTAGTAACATTCAACTTTGCCCTCACTTACACAGAATGAATATACATGCATATCGCTCTGCAATTATACTCCCCATAATATGTACATGGGTTACTGACCCATGTTGGTGTCATCCAGGGCTGTATTGAGTTCCCTGATGGATGATTACATTATGGAAGGACTAAGCGTACTGTTTTTTTATTTTTTTACAGGTTTTTTGTAAGTTTTTCACAGATGCATTGGGTGCATTGCACTAAAACCCATCATCCAGCTTCCCCTCCTCATAGTAAAAGTCTGTTCATAACTCTGTGCTGCAGTGCGATTTCAAACATATGACAACGCGCACCTGGGGTCTAGATTAGAACCGGCCGGATGCCCAAACAGAGAGGCGGAGTCTCCATAGTGTATCCAATAGTGGCATCAGGTGGTCATGAGACTTTTTTTATAATACAAAGATGTTTTAGAATTGATGGAATGAAGCTTATACTTTTTATATAAGAGCCTCATGTTGCGCCTACAAAGTCCGCCATGATCTTGAGAAACTAGTTTTCTAATTTCTCCTTTCCTATATAATTGGATGTTTGCAGGGTGAGGCTCCTCCTTGTGTTTTTATTTCTATATTTTAGTGGCATTGGGAGGCTTAGGAAGTGAAAAGCAACTCACTAAAATGAAATACACACGTTTTATTGCATTGCCAACGGGCATTGGGGGCCCAGAGCCCTCATTGTTTCCAACCTACGGGTCATATCTATGGGGTTTATACTCTGGTATGGGGTCATGTCATTTACAAGAAGCTTATTTTTACATTTTTCTTAGAATTTTTGTTTCAGGTGTACTTTTTTCTTGTGGGTTTTGTGTTTTAATTAAGATCCCCCCCCCCCCCCTGTCTGCACACTTGGTGGTGCTGGTTTGTTGTACAGTAGCTCACAAAAGTGAGTACACATTTTTTTTAGATATTTTATTCTATCTTTTCATGTGACAACACTGAAGAAATGACACTTTGCTACAATGTAAAGTAGTGAGTGTACAGCTTGTATAGCAGTGTAAATTTTCTGTATCCTTAACCACTTTACCACCGGAGGATTTTGCTGTCTTCCGTCCAGGCCACTTTTTGCGATTCGGCACTGTGCGACTTTAACTGACAATTGCGCGGTCGTGCAAAGCCGTACCCAAACGAAATTTACGTCCTTTTTTTCCCACAAACAGAGCTTTCTTTTGGTGGTATTTGATCACCTGTGCGATTTTTACTTTTTGCGCTATAAACAAAAAAATAGCGTTTATTTTGAAAAAAATAACAATATTTTTCACATTTTTTTATATGAAATTCCGCCCCAAAAAAATGTAAAAATCAAATTTTTTTTTAATTTTTGGCCAATTTGTTTTTTGCTACATATTTTTGGTAAAAAAAATCACAATAAGCGTATTTTTATTGGTTTGCGCAAAAGTTATTGCGTTTACTAACAAAGGGAAAGATTTCTGTCATTTTTGGTGTGTTTTTTTTAACGCGTAATGGCGGCGATCTGCGATTTTTTTTGCGGGACTGCGACATTGCGGCGGACAGATCGGACCCTTGACTGACATTTTTGACACTTTTGGGGGTACCAGTGACATTACTGCAGTAATCAGTGCTATATATATGCACTGTTACTGTAAAAATGACACTGGCAGGGAAGGGGTTAATTTTTATTGGAGAGGGAGGGGTTAATGTATGCCTGGTGCTTACTGACGTGTGTGGGGGGAGGTGACTGAGTGACACAAGGACAGATCCAGGGTTCAGCTATGCTGAACCCTGCAATCTGACCCTGCCTGTCACTTCAGAGATCCGCCCGCTGTGTTTACAAGGGGCGGAGTCCAGCGACGTATGTCTACGTCGCTGGACGGGAACGAGCCACTTTGCTGCAGTAGCAGCAAAGTGAGCGGGGGTAAAGTGGTTAAAATAACTCAACACACAGCCATTAATGTCTAAACCGCTGGCAACAAAAGTGAGTACACCCCTAAGGTAAAATGTCCAAATTGGGCCCAAAGTGTCAATATTTTGTGTGGCCACCATTATTTTCCAGCACTGCCTTAACCCTCTTGGGCCTGGAGTTCACCAGAGCTTCACAGGTTGCCACTGGAGTCCTCTTCTACTCCTCCATGATGACATCACAGCGCTGGTGGATGTTAGAGACCTTGCGCTCCTCCACCTTCCGTTTGAGGATGCCCCATAGATGCTCAATAGGGTTTAAGTCTGGAGACATGCTTGGCCAGTCCATCACCTTTACCATCAGCTTTTTTAGCAAGGCAGTGGTTGTCTTGGAGGTGTGTTTGGGGTCGTTATCATGCTGGAATACTGCCCTGCGGCCCAGTCTCTGAAGGGAGGGGATCATGCTCTGCTTCAGTATATCACAGTACATGTTGGCATTCATGGTTCCCTCAGTGAACTTTTGCTCCCCAGTGCCGGCAGCACTCATGCAGCCCCAGACCATGACACTCCCACCACCATGCTTGACTGTAGGCAAGACACACTTGTCTTTGTTCTCCTCACCTGGTTGCCGCCACACACGCTTGACACCATCTGAACCAAATAAGTTTATCTTGGTCTCATCAGACCACAGGACATGGTTCCAGTAATCTATGTCCTTAGTCTGCTTGTCTTCAGCAAACTGTTTGTGGACTTTCTTGTGCATCATGTTTAGAAGAGGCTTCCTTCTGGGACGACCGCCATGCAGACCAATTTGATGCAGTGTGTGGCGTATGGTCTGAGCACTGACAGGCTGATCCCCCACCCCTTCAACCTGTGCAGCAATGCTGGCAGCACTCATACGCCTATTTCCCAAAGACAACCTCTGGATATGACGCTGAGCACGTGCACTCAACTTCTTTGGTCGACCATGGCGAGGCCTGTTCTGAGTGGAACCTGTCCTGTTAAACCGCTGTATGGTCTTGGCCACCATGCTGCAGCTCAGTTTCAGGGTCTTGGCAATCTAATAGCCTAGGCCATCTTTATGTAGAGCAACAATTCTTTTTTTCAGATCCTCAGAGAGTTCTTTGCCATGAGGTGCCATGTTGAACTTTCAGTGACCAGTATGGGAGAGTGAGAGCGATAACACCAAATATAACACACCTGCTCCCCATTCACACCTGAGACCTTGTAACACTAACAAGTCACATGACACCGGGGAGGGAAAATGGCTAATTGGGCCCAATTTGGACATTATCACTTAGGGGTGTACTCACTTTTGTTGCCAGAGGTTTAGACATTAATGGCTGTGTGTTGAGTTATTTTGAGGGGACAGCAAATTTACACTGTTATACAAGCTGTACACTCACTACTTTACATTGTAGCAAAGTGTCATTTCTTCAGTGTTGTCACATGAAAAGATAGAATAACATATTTCCAAACATGTGAGGGTTGTACTCACTTTTGTGATATACTGTATGTATACCATTTGTAATTTAGACTATTTTATGTCTGTATACCATTTTATTTTTCTGTACTATTTTATACGTATATTATATGCCATTTTTCTATCTGTATACCATTTTATATTTCTATACGCTTTTATATTTTCATTTCTTACAGGGTGCATTCGAAGGGTCAGGACTTGGCGGCCAGTCCGGATGAAGGTGCGCCTTCTGATTTTTGTGTAATATTAATGTGATTTTGTTGCTAAACAAAACAGCCTGCCTGTTATAGAAGAGTTTTGATAGTCCACGGATCCTCAAACTACAGTCCTCCAGCTGTTGCAGAACTACATGTCCCATGAGGCATTGTAGAACTCTGACATCCACAGACATGACTAGGCATGATGGGAATTGTAGTTCCTGAACAACTGGAGGACTATAGTTTGAAGACCCCTGGTTTACACCTATCTGTTGGGGTAGCTTGCCTTACAACAGTCATTGGTGGAGTAGCATTATTTTGGATGGCAACCCACTGCACCTCAATGTACTTGCGTTGCAGCACACCACAGTGCACACAGTGCATGACCATCTCTTAGTTGTTGTTCTTGCCTATTCCACAGCCCGACCCTGCTCCCTTTTGGAGGCTTGCCTTCACCCCTGCATGCTGTGCTTCCACTACATCTATACAACTGTGCAGGGACGCAGTAGTGATCTAGGGTTAGGTGCAACCCGAGGGCACAGCGGGGGATGCGATTGTCCTGTATATCTAGAAATGTTGGATGCTCCAGATTCTTCAGCTGAGAAAGCTCTGCAGGACAGCAATGATCCCTGGGACCTGCTAAGTGGTATTACTCTTCTTGTACACGCTGGCTAGCTAACATATGTAGTGCTTTAATAAAGTGCTGGTCATAATTGGTAATACAGTCCTAAATTTTTCTTTACGCACTTTTGCTGTATTATTTATTTTCTACTTTGACTTTGTTTCTATGATAGATTACAGGCTCTCTTATTCCTGTATTAGATCCCTGGCATGTCCCCAATCACAGCTCAGGCCATATCAATTTTGTAGGAGCGCTGAACTGCTACCACAAATAACTCATGCCAGCGATCGACAGTGATTTATAGCTAGCAACTTTTACCCGGTTGTTCTTTTAATAAGAACAACTCTACTCCTCCTTTACGGGAAAGTGCATCAATGTCTTTTACAGCTGATCAAGTGAGTAGACAGTGGAAGAGACTTCAGATAGGAAAATCAGCAGGCCCTGATGGAGTTAGCCCTAGGGTGCTTAGGGCATATGCGGACCAGCTGGGTAGTGTCCTTCAACAGGTCTTTAACCTGAGCCTGAGTCTACAAAAGGTTCCTGTGTTGTGGAAGAGGTCCTGTCTTGTTCCTGTGCCAAAGATACCACGTTCTTGTGACTCCAAGGATTGTAGACCAGTGGCTTTAACCTGCTGTAGACCAGTGACTTTGAGGTGCTTAGGGCATATGTGGACCAGCTAGGTAGTGTCCTTCAACAGGTCTTTAACCTGAGCCTGAGTCTACAAATGGTTCCTGTGTTGAGGAAGAGGTCCTGTCTTGTTCCTGTGACAAAGATACCACGTCCTTGTGGTGCCAAAGATACCACGTCCTTGTGACGCCAAGGATTGTAGACCAGTGGCTTTGACCTCCTACATTGTGAAGACTTTGGAGAGACTTGTTTTATGTCAGTTACAATCCATTGTTAGTAAATGTTTAGACCCTTTGCATTTTGCATACCAGCTAAGACGAGGGGTTGAGGATGCTATCATTTTCATGCTAAATCGTATATATGCACACCTGTATAAGTCAGCAAGCACTTTAAGGGTCATGTTTTTTTACTTCTGCAGTGCTTTTGATACTATCAGGCTGGATCTCTTGGGTGGGAATCAAGCAGCAATATAGGTTGATGTTTCCCTCGTGTCATGGATTGTAGACTACCTGACAGGAAGACCGCAGTACGTGTGTTTGCAAGACTGTGTGTCAGAGATAGGGTGATCAGCAAAATTGGGGTTCCACACAGGACAGTTCTCTCTCCCTTTCCTTTTACTTTCTAAACCATTGATTTCAGCTACCAGACAGGGTCTTTCCATCTTCAGAAGTTTTCTGATGACTCTGCGGTAGTGGGATGTATCAGGGATGGAGAAGAGACTATAGGACTGTGGTGGAGAACTTTGTCACATGGTGTGAGGATAATCGTCTGCATCTAAATGTGAGCAAGACAAAGGAGCTGGTTGTGGATTTCAGAAAGGAAGCCACCGGTGACCACAATCTCCATCTGAGGAGTGGATGTGGAGGTAGTAGAGAGTTACAAGTATCTGGTGGTACACATAGATAATAAGCTGGACTGGAGCAAGAACACTGAGGTGCTCTAGAGGAAGGGATGCTGAAGATGTTGTATGAGTCTGTGGTGGCCAGCACTCTCCTGTATGCAGTGGTATGCTGGGGAAGCAGGTTTAGGGTGATTAAGTCATGATTAAGTGAAGAAATTTGTGAAATGCGTTAACCAAGCTTTCCTCAGTGTATGTCATGATGCTACTGTAAATTTTCCTTGTGGATGTTGGATGGCTTTTATGGAATCTTTTATGGAATAAAGTGCTTTTCCTTGCATCTTGGAGTGCGGTCACCTTTTTTCTGCTTTTCTGAAGATTTACCACTTTTAGCAGGAAAATGAGTGTGACGGTACTTGCAAAGTGCACAATCTATGTGCCTTTAGTAAATCCACCCTATAGAGTTTAGTGACAGTTATTGTGATATGCTGATGGTCATAATTAGTACTGCAGACCTGTTTTTCTTTACACACATTTGCTGTATTATTTATTTCTAGTTTGTATTTATTGCTTTTTTTTGTAAGTTTTCTGTGTGTTGTAGATTACTGGCCCCCTATTGCAGATTACTGGCCCTCTTATTGTAGATTACTGGCCCCTTTATTGTAGATTCCTGGCCCCCTATTGTAGATTACTGGCCCCCTATTATAGATTACTGGCCTCCTTATTGTAGATTACTGGCCCTCTATTATAGATTACTGGCCTCCTTATTGTAGATTACTGGCCCTTGTATTGTAAGATTATTGGCCCTCTTAGATTACTGGCCCCCTATTGTAGATTACTGGCCCTCTTATTGTAGATTACTGGCCCTCTTAGATTACTGGCCCCCTATTGTAGATTACTGGCTCTCTTATTGTAGATTACTGGCCCCCTATTTTAGATTACTGGCCCTCTATTGTAGATTACTGGCCCTCTATTGTAGATTACTGGCCCTCTTATTGTAGATTACTGGCCCTCTATTGTAGATTACTGGCCCCCTATTGTAGATTACTGGCCCTCTTAGATTACTGGCCCCCTATTGTAGATTACTGGCTCTCTTATTGTAGATTACTGGCTCTTTTATTGTAGATTACAGGCCCTCTTATTGTAGATTACTGGCCCCCTATTGTAGATTACTGGCCCCCTATTGTAGATTACTGGCCCTCTATTGTAGATTACTGGCCCTCTTATTGTAGATTACTGGCCCTCTATTGTAGATTACTGGCCCTCTTATTGTAGATTACTGGCCCTCTTATTGTAGATTACTGGCCCCCTATTGTAGATTACTGGCCCTTTAATTGTAGATTACTGGCCCCCTATTGTAGATTACTTGCCCTCTTATTGTAGATTACTGGCCCCCTATTGTAGATTACTTGCCCTCTTATTGTAGATTACTGGCCCTCTATTGTAGATTACTTGCCCTCTTATTGTAGATTACTGGCCCTCTATTGTAGATTACTGGCCCTCTTATTGTAGATTACTGGCCCTCTTATTGTAGATTACTGGCCCCCTATTGTAGATTACTGGCCCTCTTATTGTAGATTACTGGCCCTCTTATTGTAGATTACTGGCCCTTTTATTGTAGATTACTGGCCCTTTTATTGTAGATTACTGGCCCCCTATTGTAGATTACTGGCCCCCTATTGTAGATTACTGGCCCTTTTATTGTAGATTACTGGCCCTTTTATTCCCTATACCAATCTTTGGCATGTCTGTGATTGGAGTTATTTTGAGGAGTGAAAGTTTCCCTATATTGCAGGTGGTTCTCTTAGGTCTGATGGCTGATTTCATTGACAATAACAGGATACATTGTGCTTGCAGGTGAAGGTACAGTGGCGGCCTCTCACCCCATCGCCACCAGCACCCCAGAGGGCAGCAGCTATGGAGCTATAGGTATGACAAGTGTAATTGTAAGAAAAGCGTTGTCACCTTCAGTGAGACCAATGTGATTGCTAAATACACTAGATTGTCATTTATCACATGCCTAATCCTCGGCTATATTTCCTCCTCTGTCTGTCTCTCTTTTTTTAATATTTCTACCCCAACCCCTCTGCCGTCCTCTCTCTGTTTCAATCTATTTCATACTCCCCCCCCCCCCCCACACCCCATCTGTCTGTGTGTCTCTTCCTCTCCTCTTCATATTCTCTCTCTCTCTCTGTCCACCTCTTTCTTATTTGAATTCTCCCTCACCCTTTCCTCTTCCCATACTCTCCTTCTCCCCTCTCTTTATGTTGCTCTCTCCCCCTTTCCCATTCTCCCTCAATGCCCCCCTTCCTTTCCTCCCTTTTCCTCTCGCTTTCTCTTCTCTTTAAAATCTTTCTCATCCCCTACATGCTCTCTCTCTCTCTCTTATTCTCTCTTTCTCCCTCTCCCTTATTCTCTCTCTCCCTCCCCCCCTTATTCTCTCTCCCCCCCTTATTCCCCCCCCCCTATTCTCTCTCTTTCTCCGCATTCTCTCTCTCCCAACATTCTCTCTCTCTTTCTCCCTCTCCCTTATTCTCTCCCCCCCCCCCATTATTCTCTCTCTCTCTCTCCTGCATTCTCTCCCTCCCCCTTAACACGTTCTCTCTCCCTCATTATCCCTTTCCCTTCCCACACTCTCTTCCTAACCCCTACTCTCCCTCTACCCCATTCTCTCTTTTTCTCTCCCCCCCCCCTCCAATTTTCTCTCTCTCCCCCTTTCCACATTCTGTCTCTTCCCTATTCTCTCTCCCTCCCCCCCCCCCCACACTCTCTCTCCCTCTCCCCTATTCTCTCCTCTTTCCTTCAATTCTCTATTCCAAACTCTCTCTCTCATCTGCATTCTCTCTCTCCCCTTCCCACGCTCTCCCCCCCCCCCCCCATTTTCTCTCTCTCTACCATCTTTCCACACTCTCCCTCTCCCCCATTCTCTCTTCTCCCCCATTTTCTCTTTCTCCCCCTTTTCCACATGTCATCTGTCTTCCCCCTTTCCACACTATCTTTCTCTCTCCTGCATTCTATATCCCCACCCCCCATTTTTTCTCTCTCCTCTCCCAACGCTCTTTTGCCACCATTATTTCTTTTTTTTTTCTCTCTCTCTCTCCCTCCTTCCCACGCTCTCTCTCCCTTCCCCCCCATTTTCTCTCCCCCCCTTTTTTTTCCTTCTCCCTTCTTCCCATGCTCTCTTTCTCTTCTCTACTCTCTCGCTTTCTTTCTCTCCCCCATTCTCTCTCTCTTCCACACCGTCTCCCTCTCCCCTATTCTCTCTCTCTCTCTGTTCTTTTTCATTCTTTCTTTCTCTTTCTCCCCCATCCATTCCCCATTCTCTCTCTCTGTACCTCTTGTATCCTCTCTCCCCATTCTTTCTCCTTCTTTCTTATTGTATCACAATCCCCCTTCTCTTCTTTTTTCTACCTCTTGCCCTCTCCCCCTCTCTCCTCGCCTTCCCTTTTATCCCCCCCACTCTCCCCTTTAACACCCTAGACGAGTCCCGCAAGAGGCCGGGAAAATCCGTTCCACCCATCCCCCGCCCCCGCGTATATTCTGACAGCTCTGTGGATGAAGAGAGCGATTTCGATGGCATCCCAGAAATGGAGAGCGATAAAAATGTAATCCACGCCAAGGTACGTGTGATAAACACTGCAAGTGTGACGTATTAGTCACATAGAGCCACCAGTCACTAATTTGACGGCACTGGGCTTCCAGTGATGTGATGATTATCAGTTGGAATAACAGTCATCTCTGTTCCAGACTTTCCTGTATGTGTCTGACCTCGCTGTTAAAGACCGCCGAACAATCAGTAAGAAATACAAGATTTACTTCTGGTGAGTATTGAACAATTTCTAGATTATTGACCACAAATATCTCCAACAAGTATCCGCAATTGAAGAACGCAACATCCTGGCAGGCATCCAGAAGGACCTGTTAGGAGTTATAGTTAGTGAAAAAAGAAAACTGCATATTACCCAACCCCCAGTCTTTGGGATCCTAAGGCAACACCAGCAAGGACCAGAGAACTGGCGGTGCAGCTACAAGCTGACCTAGTAGGTGCTTAGTACTTACTTGTTGTTGGAATGTGCAAACACAAGGTGGTCTAGTCGGCGCGTAGCGCCTCCCTGGTTTTGGGCGGTGCAGCCAGAAGGCTGCCTAGTTGGTGCTTAGTGCTTACCTGGTGTTGGGCGGTGCAGCCGCAAGGTGGTCTAGTCAGCGCTTAGTGCCTACCTGGTGTTGGGCGGTGCAGCCGCAAGGTGGTCTAGTCAGCGCTTAGTGCCTACCTGGTGTTGTGCGGTGCAGCCGTAAGGTGGTCTAGTCAGCACTTAGTGCCTACCTGGTGTTGGGCGGTGCAGCCGCAAGGTGGTCTAGTCAGCACTTAGTGCCTACCTGGTGTTGGGCGGTGCAGCCCCAAGGTGGTCTAGTCATCGCTTAGTGCCTACGTGGTGTTGGGCGGTGCAACCAGAAGGCTGCCTAGTTGGTGCTTAATGCTTGTTGTTGGGTGGTGCAGCCAGAAGGCGGCCTAGTCAGCCCTTAGTGCTTACCTGGTGTTGAGCGGTGCAGCCGCAAGATGGTCTAGTTAGCGCTTAGTGCCTACCTAGTGTTGGGTTGTGCAGCCGCAAGGTGGTCTAGTCAGCGCTTAGTGCCTACCTAGTGTTGGGCTGTGCAGCCGCAAGGTAGTCTAGTCAGCGCTTAGTTCCTACCTCGTGTTGGACGGTGCAACCAGAAGGCTGCCTAGTTGGTGCTTAATGCTTACTTGTTGCTGGGCGGTGGAGCCACAAGGTGGCCTAGTCAGCGCTTAGTGCTTACCTGGTGTTGGGCAGTGCAACCACAAAGTGGTCTAGTCAGCGCTTAGTGCCTACCTGGTGTCGGGAGGTGCAGCCACAAGGTGGCCTAGTTGGCGCTTAGTGGTTACCTGGTGTTGGGGGGTGCAGCCGCAAGGTGGTCTAGTCAGCGCTTAGTGCCTACCTAAAGTTAGGCGGTGCCAAGAGAAGGCTGCCTAGTTGGTGCCTAATGCTTACTTGTTGTTGTGTAGTGCAGCCACAAGGTGGCCTAGTTGGTGCTTAGTGCTTACCTGGTGTTGGGCGGTGCAGCCGCAAGGTGGTCTTGTCAGCGCTTAGTGCCTACGTGGTATTGGGTGGTGCAGCCACAAGGTGGCCTAGTTGGTGCTCAGTGCCTACCTGGTGTTGGATCCCGGGACACCCCTAACAAAATATGTCACTGCGGTACCTTCTATAGGGATCATATACCTGTCTCACTCTCTGATGATTCTCTTCTGCAGGAACATAATCACCATCGCTGTGTTCTACGCACTGCCTGTCGTGCAGCTGGTCATCACCTATCAAACGGTACATGTCATGTGTCTCTGTCACTTTACTAAATGTGGCCCCTTCTCTTTTGAATTATCACTAAAGCGAATTTGTTACCATTTAAAACATTTTTTATGGTTCTGCATAGAGTGTAGAAGGGTTAGGAGCTCTGGGAGGTTTTTATTCATGTCTGTGTCCCCCATAGGTGAATTGTTAACTTCCTGTTCTGGTGACACCCAGGGAAACTCCCATTTTTGCAGTGTAATTCCAATAATATATTTGTGGAATAAATATAATATATATATATATATATTTGTGGAATAGTATTGAGCCAAACACTTTCCGGTTCGGTTTGCACCAAAACTCCCGAACCGAAAAAGTTCGGACAGAGCCGCAAACTCTATTAAAGTCTATGGGACCAGAAAATTAAAAAATCAAAAGTCCCTATTTTGAAGGCTCGTATGCAAGTTATTGGCCATTAAAAGGGTACTGCCCTGGGGGACACAAGATTCATTTTAAAGGAGCAGTGATTTTATTGATGCTTAACATGAAACAATAAAAATGAAAAATTCCTTTAAATATAGTGCCTGGGGGGTCCCCTTAGTCTGCCTGTAAGGTGGCGTATCTATACTGTGTATAGAAGCTGCTGCAGCAATACTGACATTTGCAAAGGAAAAAAATGACATTTAGACTGATTATCGTAGCTGCAAGGTATTGCTGGCAATACAAAAAAAATGAAAAAAAAAAACAGTGCGGGGTCCCCCCAATAATCCATACCAGACCCTTATCAGAGCATGCAGCCTGGCAGGCCGGGAAAGGGGGGGGGCGAGCCTAATCACTAATTTACTGGTATTTTAGTTTAATATCCCCCCCCCCCCATGCCCCCTCTAGAAACAATGGCACAACTCTCAGTTACTCCCCTCATGCCAGGCCTCTGACCTCTCCTTTCAGCCCCACATCCAATTGCTTTCCATATCTTGCCCCTTTAACTTCTGTAACATCTCCAAAATATGCCCCTTCTTAACCAATGACAGTACAAAGCTACTAATTGACTCCCTTATTATTTTTCACCTTGACTATTGCAACTCCCTCCTCATTGTCTTACCTTTGCATAGGCTATCCTCCCTTCATTCTATCCTGAAGGCTGCTGCCAGACTCATTTACCTTCAGTGTCCATCACCCCTCTCAACAACATACAAAGTGAGCAACCTCATTATAAAATACCTTCCCCCACCCAAGAACCTCCCCCCATGTTGAGGGCACGTGGGCTGGTATGGTTCGGGGGGGAGCTCGCTTGTTCCCAGCTCTTTCCTGGTCTGCCAGGCTGCATGCTTGGATAAGGGCCTGGTATGGATTGAGGAGCACCCCAAGGCTGTTTTTTTTTTTTTTAATTTTCTATTGCCGGAAAATTTGGCAATGTTTTTTTTTTCATTCAGCTGTCAGCAGGGAAGCCCGCTGACAACTGATGACTCATCCGTTGTTAAAGAGGAGCTCTATTAGCTGCTAACTTTTAATATAAGGACACTTACCTGTCCAGGGTTCCTGTGATGTCGGCACCCCTAGCCTATCCATCCATCGGCTTTGGGTGCAGGCGCCGGCATTGCTAGTAAGGGAAACCGGCAGTGAAGCCTTCAGGCTTCACAGCCGGTTCCCTACTGTGCATGCGCGAGTCGCGCTGCATTTTCTGAATGGTCCTGTTGTCATAAAGGTGATATACCTCGCCACGGCAGGGTAGGATGGAAGTCTACCTGAAAAACATCAGAAAAAGGTACAAAAAAAACAAAAAGATATCGAAGAACAAGGGGGGTGGTCGGGGTGCTCTATTGTTGAAAACCTAATTGGATTTACAGCCTGGGACTCCGCTTTAAGGACACGACTGTCCCCGCTCCTTAACAGCCTATTGAATGTTCGCTCGGTGGGGGAACATCCCGCCGAGCTCACAGAAAATTTGGGTGCTCGGCAAACACCCGAACGGCGATGTTCATGCCAGACTTATACTCGGCCTGAACCGTTCGCCCATCCCTATTCATTGGGGGCTTGTGATAGGGTCTTCGAAGAAGGGAGAGAAAATTTCTCTAGTGTCTTCCAGTCACCATTAAAAGCCTGACAGAGGGTTTAACCACCTCTGTTTTGTGGAAAGGTAAGGTTCTCTTTTCATACACAAAGTAACAATGTAATTATGTGTTAGAATAAGCAGGTTTTGTCGTTTTTGCTTGTATACTCTTCCCCCTGCTCCTGTCCATTGCTCTTGCACAACAGATGATTTGAACCATTATAACCTTATGTATTATTATTATGTACATTTTGTGTTTTTCTCCCAGGTGGTAAATGTGACTGGAAACCAAGATATCTGCTATTATAACTTCCTCTGCGCCCACCCGCTTGGAGTACTCAGGTCAGTAACCTTGTGGTGGTGACCGGGAGTTCCTTACCTCCAATTTATTCAAATTTATCCCCTCAAACATTTTTTTTATTTTTTTCAGCTCTTTTAACAACATTCTGAGTAACATGGGCCACGTCATGCTGGGATTCCTCTTCCTCCTGATCGTCCTGCGCAGAGATCTCCTTCACCTCAGCTTGCTGGAGGCCAAAGACGTCTATGCCTTGGTACGTTCCACAGCACCGTCCTATCATGGGATGGCAAAGGACCGGTCCGCCCAAAAGTGACATTTCTGTTAAAGGGGGAGCCTGATGAGCTGAGTCTGGCTTCTATGTTATATATGCTCCAACAGTAAGATCTCCCAGCCAAAATCCCTGATACCAGTCCACCTGGGAGTTTTGGATGTCCTCCTCCCACCTCTCTGTATCCTCTCCAACTTTGCTAAACCCGAGGCCAGGCTGAGACAGAGAGGGAAGAGGCACCTGCCTTATGTGCACACAGAACAAATATACCTTTTGCCCACCAGAACACAGGCAACTGCTGTCGTATAGTGTCCTTAGTTGCTAGGATTGAGGCAGCCCCTACCTCTTAGTGTCCTTGTTTGCCAGGACACAGGCAGCACCTGCCACCTAACATCCTTGGTTGCTAGGATGCAGGCAACTCCTGTCCTTTAGTGTCTTTGGTTGCTAGGATGCAGGCTGGCCTTGCCAAGTAGTGTTCTTGGTCGCTAGCACACAGGCAGACCCTGCCAGCTAGCACCCTTGGTTGCTAGGGCACAGGCAACTCCTCTTCTTTAGTGTCCTTGGTAGCTAGGATGGAGGCAGCTCTTGCCATCTAGAGTCCTTGGTTGCTAGGACAGAGGCAATTCCTGTCACTTAGTGTCCTTAAGTTTCTAAGAATCAGGTGGCCCTTGCCTTTTAGTGTCCCTGGTAGCTAGGACACAGGCAGCCCTGCCAGCTAGCACCCTTGGTTGCTAGGACACAGGAAACTCCTCTTTCTTAGTGTCTTTGGTAGCTAGGAGGCAGGCAGCTTCTGCCATCTAGAGTCCTTGGTTGCTAGGACAGAGGCAATTCCTGTCCCTTAGTGTCCTTAAGTTTCTAAAAATCAGGTGGCCCTTGCCTTTTAGTGTCCCTGGTAGCTAGGACACAGGCAGCCCCAGCCAGCTAGCACCCTTGGTTGCAAGGACACAGGCAACTCCTCTTTCTTAGTGTCCTTGGTAGCTAGGATGCAGACAGCTCCTGCCATCTAGAGTCCTTGGTAGCTAGGACAGAAGCAATTCCTGTCACTTAGTGTCCTTAAGTTGCTAAGAATCAGGTGGCCCTTGCCTTTTAGTTTCCCTGGCAGCTAGGACACAGACAGCCCCTGCTGCCTAGACTCCTTGGTTGCTAGGACACAGGCAACTCCTGTCGCCGAGAATCCTTGGTTGCTTGGCCACTTAGTGTCCCTGGTTGCTAGGACACAGACCATTCCTGCCGCTAACATCCTTAGCTGCCAGGATGCTAGTGGTCATTCACTAGCAGTGGTGTGATCAGCTGTGCAGGTGTTGCAGATTATCCATTGTTGATATTCTCATGCATGCCGGCCCTGAGCAGCCAATAGATTACCGGCCAGCAGCCAATAGAGTACATTTGCTCCTTACACTGGGTGCAGGTAAATGTTAGCAGAAACCTTATTATGCATAGCGTGTAAAATACGCTCCATACGCCTGTCCTTGGATCCAAAGAAGTCGTACAATCATTTTTGGAATGTTTGTGGCCAGCTCTGCATCTCCCAAGTAGGTACTAGGATTCTCTGCATGATATCAGATGCATTTGCTGATAACTTTCCCTTTCCAGGAATATGGCATCCCCAAGCATTTTGGTCTGTTCTACACTATGGGAATTGCTCTGACCATGGAGGGGGTACTCAGCGCTTGTTACCACGTCTGCCCCAACTATTCCAACTTCCAGTTCGGTAAGAGCGGCCACCACTGACCCACTCACTCTGCTTCTTGTATGTTCAGGACTTTTTGGTAAATAAAAGGAGTGTGGAAGGGGTTACAATCCTGGCCAATTTTTTATTACTATTTGTTACTATTACTTATCTGGGGGAAGAACTCACTATTAAAAGATATTTCTGTATTATCTATGTGGAAGCAGTGGTCTCTCTACGGAGGTCCAACACACCACCTGCTGATTCCAAACTAGTGTTTTTTTTGCTCCTGCAAAGCTCATACTCCCTGCTGAATGGTCTAGCTTTAGTTCTAATTCAGAGGAGGGTATATTGGACCTCTGCAGAGGGACCGCTACTTCCACATAGAGAAAAAGAGCCCCACTTAGCATGCTGGGGGGGGGGGGGGGACAGGCTTTTCTACTGCTTTCAAAAGAAAATCGAATTTAAGACTTTGCACATCTTCTGTTTTAATGCTCCTGGATTATATATAACGACTTCAGCCCCGGAAAGTTTACGCCCCTTAATGACCAGGTCATTTTTTGCGATTCGGCACTGCGTTACTTTAAACAGACAATTGCGCGGGTGCGCGACGCTGTACCCAAATAAAATTGATGTCCATTTTTTCCTACAAATAAAGCTTTCTTTTGGTGGCATTTTTGAAAAAAAAAAACAATATTTTTTACTTTCTACTATAAATGTTTTATATATATATATATATATATATATATATATATATATATATATGTTGATTGGTTTTGGCAAAAGTTATAGTATCTACAAACTATGGGATATTTTTATGAAATTTTTATTTTTTTGTACTAGTAATGGAGGCGATCAGCAATTTTTAGCGGGCCAGCAACATATCGGGTCAGACAATTCGGACACCTGACACTTTTTTGGGGACCAGTGACACTAATACAGCGATCAGTACTAAAAAATATGCACTGCTACTGTACTAATGACATAATGACACTGGCAGGGAAGGGGTTAACATCAGGGGCGATATCAAAGGGTTAAATGTGTCCCTAGGGGGTGCTTGCTAACTATGTGGGAGGTGCTCTGACTGGGGAAAACAGAGATCCATGTCCCTGCTTAGCAGGAACACAAGATCTCCATCTTCTTCCTTGTCAGAATGGCAATCAGCTTTGTTTACATAGGCAGATCGTCGTTCTGCCTCTCTCAGGAACGATCGTGGGTGGCCGGAGGACATTGGGTCCCCAGGACCCGCAGATTGGCATCCCCTGTGTCCAATCAGCGTGCGATCGCGTCTTCAGCGGTGCACGCATGCCCCTCCCCAGTGGCTTTTGCACCAAATGACTTACAGGTACGTCATTTTGCGCAATAGAGCCGACCTGCCACAATAAATATGCAATATGCGGTAGGCGGTCGGGAAGTGGATAACCTGAAAGGTCAGTTGAGCTGTAATTAGATAGAGACTAAATAAGATATTGCTGAACAGTCCTAGTAACAGGCTTCGGGTGTTTCTATTGTCTCCCCAGACACGTCCTTCATGTATATGATTGCAGGGCTTTGCATGCTGAAACTGTACCAGACCCGGCACCCCGACATCAATGCCAGCGCCTATGCAGCCTATGCATCCTTCGCACTCGTCATCTTCCTGGCAGTCCTTGGAGTGGTATGTATGATTACTACGTACATATCAGACAGATAAAACATGTGTATGATTACTTCCCAATAATGAAGATTGTCTGGGTATAAATGAGCCTGCAGTTTATGGTCACTAGTCATCTCTCCTCTCTCTGATCCTCAGGTCTTCGGGAAGGACCATTGGTGGTTCTGGGTGCTTTTCTCCATCGTACATGTAGTGGGGACACTGGCGCTCAGCACGCACATCTACTACATGGGGCGATTCAAGATTGGTGAGACATAAATCTGTCCTTTCCGACAGTTTGCTCCGTGTTCCTCTTTCTCACTGTGTCATTATACTGCACAGAACTTATCCAAATTTTAAAGAGTTAGTCAATCCAAAAATGATGTTTGGTGGATGCTGGAGAAATACGTGTCCTGACAGTCTCTTCTATCTCTTGAGGACTCTATTAGTGAGATCTCTGTGCTGATGTTTCAGCTCTGCACACCTGCTGTGCCCATTATGAGGAATTCTCACCATCCCAGTGCTGAGTTCTTGGGTCTGTACACCTGCTGTGCCTATTAGAGGGTTTCCCACCATCCCTGGGCTGAGTTCTTGGCTCGCTACACCTGTGGTGCCTATTAGAGGGGTTCCCACCATCCCTGTGCTGAGTTCCTGGATATGTACACCTGTTGTGCCAATTATGAGGGGTTTCCACTATCCCTGTGCTGATTTCCAAGGTCTGTACAATTGCTGTGTCCATTATAAGGGGTTCCCACCATCTCTGTGCTGAGTTCCAGGGTCTGTATACCTGCTTTGCGCATTATGAGTGGTTCCCACCATCCGAGTTCCTGGGTTCGTACCCTTTGTGGGCCCATTATGAGGGGCTCCCACTATCCCTGTGCTGAGTTCCTGGGTTTGTACCCCCGATATGCCAACTTTGAGGGGTTACCACCATCCCTGTTCTGGGTTCCTGGGTCTGTACCACTGCTGTATCCATTGTGAGGGGTTCCCACTATCCTTGCCCTGAATTCCCAGGTCTCCACACCTGTTGTGCCCATTATAAGGAGTTCCCACTATCCCTGTGCTAAATTCCTGGGTTTGTACCCCTATTGTGCCCACTTTGATGGATTACCACCATCCCTGTTCTGGGTTCCTGGGTCTGTACCACTGCTGTATCCATTATGAGGGGTTCCCACCATTCTTGCCCTGAATTTTCAAGTCTCCACACCTGCTGTGCCCTTTATAGGGGCTCCCACCATCCCTGTCCTGAGCTCCCAGGTCTTCACAACTTCTGTACCCAATTTGAGGTGTTCTCGCCATCCTTGGGGTTGGAGGAGCTTGGACAGACAAAAGGGTTGGTAACACGTAAACCTCCCAGGTATACAGAAACAGAGCAGGGAATTTAGTCATGTAGATCTCAGTCTTGGAGAATCCAGGTTACCTAAGAATCCAGAGGCTGACAGAACCCACCAGGCTTCACCAAAAACTAAAATATTATTTTTGGGTAGGCTGGCCCTTTATTGACTTTTGGCTGACTTTAGACAATTTGTGATATTGTGCTCCCCTGTATGTGCTTTATAAAGTGATGTGAGTCTTGTGTATTGGAGGGTTTTGTATCCTGATGTCTGTACTGGCGGGGTTGGTCTCCTCTCACTGTTTTCTTTCTCTTTCCTTCGCTGTCTCTATCAGATGTATCTAATGCAGGTAATGTCCCCCTCCTCTGTATGTGTGTTAAATCCTATATCATAATACTTTTCAATGCCATAGACCAGTGATGGAGAACCTTGGCACCCCAGATGTTTTGGAACTACATTTCCCCTTCCTATTATCATATATTTGTATTGGACTTTATATGGACTTCATTTGATCTATACCAATGTTTAGCGCGACTTAAATTTATACATTTCCCATGATGCTCATGCACTCATGCACAACTGTAGTTCCCAAACATATGGGCAGTGGTGGCCATCCATTGGGGGGCGCCCCCCCATCCAAGCGTCTGGCCCCCTAATCTACATGCAGGGCGCCGGACGCATGGATTTTTTTTTGAAGCATGTGATTAGAGCCAGCGGCTCTGAAAGGCGTTAAAAAAGGATGGGCTTGGGGGGCAGAGCACTGCGCCCTGAGCCCACCCAGTTGTGTGACAATAGCGAATGAATATTCACTGTTATCACACTGATTCTCCTCCCAGCCAATCAGGAAGCGAGACCCGTTTCCCAATTGGCCGAAAGGAGAGGCCATGCCATATGGCCAAGGAGGAGGGAGGAGACGCAGGGGAAGCTGTCGCCGCCGCTGCCTGTCCTCTACATCAGTCCAGGGTGAGTGAGCCGGCGACTGGGGGGGGGTGGTGGTGGTATGGTGTGCGAGCTGGTGTGGTCCGGGAGGGGGGGGGGGGTATGGTGGGGTCCATCTGCCGCCCCCCCCTTGCCCATGGAGCACCAGCCGCCACTGCATCTGGGGGTGCCATCACTGCCATAGACAGACACAAGATTGGCTATTTTACAGACAATAAAGATTTCTGGAGTAAATGTATCAACCTTGTAAGAAACGGAATGGCTATGAGGTACCAGATTGGTTCATAAATCCCCCTTCTACTTTCGAAGCACCAGTATATACAGTCACAGTGACTGAATAAAATGCCCTAAAAATAAATCAATATCTCCAGGAGAATCTTCCCTCAAAACATAGCAAATACAATTTGAACTGTTTGTAATGGAATAGAATTAGTTAGAATCACCAAAATCACCTAATGCATTAAAAATAACATATTGGGTAATCTGCATAAAAAAAAACAATCCTAATACAATTGAGGTGCCTTTAATTAAATCTGAACTCCAGCCTTCCCTTCAGTCTTGCACAGTTTTACAGGCTCCTCTCCTGGACTGAAATAGCTTGCTCTGATTTCACTGCACACTGTGAGCTTCTCAGAATGTGCATTAGAAGCTGCAGCAAGTCAGGTCTTGCTTCATTTCATGGCTGGAGGATGTTCAACATCATCTAGCCTATTCCTCCCCAGCTTGACAATCCCTGGCCCGTAGCTTTCATGTTTGGGAATTGCTAGGATGTAGAGATTTTTCACAGGGCTACAGACAAGAGAGTGATCAGATCAGGCAGTAGTCTTGGCACGTGTCGAGGAAGTAGTCAGATCCAGGTGGGGGTTAAGGCAGGTGGCAGGCGAGAGAGTAGTCAGGTCTAGGCAGAGTTCAAAGGCAAGATGATAGTCAGGTCCAGGCAGGGGCCGAGGCAATTATCAGGCTAGAGAGTAATTATGTCCAGGCAGGGGTCAAGACAGGATGGAAAGCGTAGTCAGGTCCAGGCTGGGGATGAGGCAGGTGGCAGGCGAGAGAGTAGCCAGGTCCAGGCAGGGGTCAAGGTAGGCAAGATATTAGTCAGGTCTAGGCAAGGGCCAAGGAAGGTGGCAGGTTAAAGAGTAATTATGTCCAGGCAGAGGTCAAGACAGGTGGCAGGCAAGAGAGTAGTCAGGTCCAGGCTGCGGTAGAGGTAGGTGGCAGGCAAGAGAATATTCTTGTCCAAGCAGGGGATGAGGCAGGGAAAGAGAGTAGTCAGGTCCTGGCAGGGGCCAAGGCAGATGGCAGGCAAGAGAGTAGTCAGGTCCTGGCAGGGGCCAAGGCAGATGGCAGGCAAGAGAGTAATCAGGTCCAGCCAGGGGTCAAGGCAGGTGGCAGGCAAGAGAGTAGTTAAGTCCAGGCCCATATAGAAGCAGATGGCAGGTAAGAGAGTAGTCTGGTCCAGGCTGGGGTAGAGGTAGGTGGCAGGCAAGAGAATTTTCTTGTCCAGGCAGGGTATGAGGCAAGGAAATAGAGTAGTCAGGTCCTGGCAGGGGCCAAGGCAGATGGCAGGCAAGAGAGTAATCAGGTCCAGGCAGGGGTCAAGGCAGGTGGCAGGCAAGAAAGTAGTTAAGTCCAGGCCCATATAGGGGCAGATGGCAGGCAAGAGAGTAGTCAGGTCCAGGCTGGGGTAGAGGTCGGTGGCAGGCAGGAGAGTATTTATGTCCAGGCAGGGGACGAGGCAGGCAAGAGAGTAGTCAGGTCCATGCAGGAGTCAAGGCAGGTGGCAGGCGAGAGAGTAATTAGGTCCAGACAGGTGGCAGGCAATAGAGTAGTCAAGTCCACTCCCATACAAAGGCAGATGGCAGGCAGGGGTCGAGGCAGGCAAGAGAGTAGTCAGATCCGAGCAGGGGCCAAGGCAGGCGAGACAGGTAATAGCAGGGGTTGAGGCAGGTGATAGGCAAGAGAGTAATCAGGTCCAGGCAGGCAGCAGGCAAGGAAGTAGTCAAGTTAATCTGGACAAGCAGCAAACAACTAACAGACAAGTTTTATGGCACTTTACCCCAGGGGTACCTGGTAATAAGACACAGGACCAGCCACTTCAAAACCTGGTGCATAAATACCCTTCTGCTCAGAGGACATGCCCAGCATCCTTTGAGGGAAGTCCTGGCAGTAGTGGAAATCCTGGAAGACCCTTCAGGAAGCCTGTGAGTATTGTAACTGTAGACTAACAGGATGAACCATGCCCCTGGTTGTACATACACAGATCCCAGCGGTACAATAACACCATCCTGGAGAGCATGAACCTAGGACTGAGAGCTTGAAAACTCTCCTAAAGTGTTTTTGAAGTTGTGAGAGTAGTTTGCAAGCTTTCAGCCCAGGAAAAAGCTGTTGCACTGTTTGTCTTGGTTTCCCTCCTGGCAGGTGAGCCCTGTACCTGTTCTATAGCCATCCTGTTTTGCACTGAAGGATGCAATTCTGGATTCTCTGAGAGGAGTGTGTGAAAGTCTTTCGGAGATGAAAGTTAGGCTTGGTTAATGGAAGTCCCAGTGAAGGGCTGTAGGACACCAAAATCGCTCCATAGTGGATGCAGCTGTATTGCTAAGGGCCAATATACACCTTTGGGTTGCAGGAGCATGCAGCAATACACATTACATGGTTGCTAAGCTGCCATTCATTTGAAAATCATTGTAATGCATTGCAGCAAAAATGTAATGACTTCCAATTTTGGAGACAGTTTGGTACTTCAGTGGCCCTAATGTTTTCAAAGGGTTGCCTTAATGCAATGCAGGTTAAAGAGGAAGTAAACCCATCAGTTTAACACGGCATGTTCTGGGAATGTAACTGTCACATTGGTTGTGGTGTCAACCAAACTCTCAATCTATCCAATGGCTGGTGTCTTAATTGATCATCTTAGCAGTTGAAGATTAAACAGATGCCAAGATTACACCTTCCTTGGCTGAAAACAATAGGAAGGTTTACTTCCACTTTAATGTGCAACATACGGTGTGTTAACGCACAACACAAATGTAAATGGGCCGTAAATGAAATTAGTTATAATGTCTGGTGACACTTTGTAACTTGTTGGATCCCAGAAGAGGTGCTTTGCATCTTTATTGGAGTGGAACTGTTGGGGAAAAGGCTTGTTTACATGCTCCATTGTAAGATTTAACTATTTTACTTAGTGACAAATCTCCAGATTGAGGACACAGCAAAACAGTCCAAACAGAGCTTCTTACCAATCCTATCCAAAACAAAGATAAATTGGAAGGGGTCACCTTTAACCTCCAAACCTTGCCTCTCCATCTTATGAAATCACTCCATTAAACATAGTGTAATTAATGCCATTCCACAATAGGCCGGTCACTGGTTGTCTGGGTAGTGGTAATACTACATTATACAAAGGCATTGTAGACAATTGTGATCTTCCAACCTTTTGGTAACAGTTTGGTGCAGACTCTTTTCTGTTCCAGCATGACCATGGCCCTGTGTAGGAAGCCAGCTCCATAAAGACATGGTTTAGCCAGCTTGGCATGGAGGAACTCGAGTGTCCTCCATAGAGTCCTAACCTCAACCCTACTAAGCACCTTTGGGATGAATTGGAACACCAATCATAACCCAGGTCTTCTCATCCAACGCCAGAACCTGACCTCACAAATAGGACGAACCCCCACAGATGCTCTTCAAAATGGCGTTCCAATTCATCCCAAAGGTGTTCAGTAGGGTTGAGGTCAGGGCTCCATGGAGGACACTGGAAAGCCTTCCAAGAAAAGTGAAAGCTCTTATAGCTAACTCTATATATACCAATCATAAGCCAGGTCTTCTCATCCAACTCCAGTACCTGACCTCACAAATGTGACAATCCCCCACAGACACTCTCCAAATTGGCATTCCAATTTATCCCAAAGGTGTTCAGTAGGGTTGAGGTCAGGGCTCCATGGAAGACACTGGAAAGCCTTCCCAGAAAAGTGAAAGCTCTTATAGCTAGTTTTATATATATATCACAAAGGGGGCAACTCCATAACAATGCCCATGGTTTTTGAATGGTATGTCCAGCAGAGGTGTGATGAAAGAAAGATCAACAGCAACAGACGGCATTTCTGATAACGGCCTTACTCATGACCGTTATGGCGGGAAACACGTTGACTTTTCGCGCTGTATACACCGATGTCTTCATAAAGCTGATGTCTTGCTGCACTTGACTGTGATGCCAGCGATCTTCTTTTCTTTAGTTCTTCAGCAGACCGCAACCCATGCCTGAGCACCGGCCAGTCAGCCATGGACGTTTAATTGAGGATGTAGAAGCACTGCTTTTTGTTTCCATAGAGGTGTGATGGTCAGTTGTCTACAAGCATAGGGCCACATAGTGTAATAGATTTCCTCCTACATTGAGAATGGCAATGATTGTATATATTAAGTCTGGGTCTTCATCTTCTTCCAATGCCGTGCTCATTATTTATCATCTACATCCTCTCTCAAACAGACTTTGGGATTTTCCGACGCATCTTCCAGATCCTCTATACAGACTGTATGCAGCAGTGTAGCCGCCCTATGTACATGGTGAGTAACGTTCATCTTCTTTCACTTTATATGAGGGTCGCTTCAAGACATAGTGGGGCCATGATCGCTCCTGTGTGTCTCCAGTTTCATTATGAAGTAGCATTTAAAGGGGTCTCCTCATCCAGAAGTTTTATTGCAATTATAGATGGTGTCTGGTGAACTCAACCCACTAGAGCAGGAGTCTCCAAACTATGGCCCGAAAGTTGTTCAGGAGCTATAATTCCCATCATGCCTTATCATGTCTGTGAATTTTAGAGTTTTACAATGCCTCATGGGATGTGTAGTTCCGCAACAGCTGGAGAACCATAGTTTGGAGATCCCTGCACTAGAGTCGTATACCACTTAGGGATGCTGGTGAAAAGATCACCCTAATAAAGTGTATCTTACCCCCCCCCCCCCCCCCCAAAAAAAGGAATATATTGAAGCTTACCAGTCCTTAGTTGTAGCCTCCTTGGTGAAAGACACAGGGATCGCAATACAACCACAGTGTCTGCATCTGCTTTTCTATTCATCTCTGCCATCTTTAATCAGGCATCATCCAAGGTCTCCATCTACTTCCTAGAGTGATATGCTGTCTCATTATAAAACGTATAAATCATGGGGCCTGTACAATACTTGAGTGCTTCCGCCTTGCTGCAGCAGATTCATGGCACACTGACTGGAGGTCAAAGATGGCTTTTTAATGATAGAAGGAGGAGATTTTATGGTACCGTATATTGTGATATGTTAGGAATTTATTTGTGTAGACTTACTTGTAAAGTTACTTAGAGGTCTACATTAGGACGTAGACCATAGACCTTATTTCTTCTTTTTCTGCTGTCTTTTATGTTGGCCATCTGATCTACACTCTATTACAAAAATTATTGGGACGCCTGCCTTTACACGCACATACAATTTAATGGCATCCCAGTCTTATTCCCTGGGGTTCAATATTGAGCTGGCCCACCCTTTGCAGCTATAACAGCTTCAACTCTTCTGGGAAGGCTGTCCACAAGCTTTAGGAGTGTGTTTATGGGAATGTTTTACCATTCTTCTAGAAGCACATTTGTGAGGGCAGGCACTGATGTTGGACGAGAAGGTCTGGCTCGCAGTCTCTGCTCTAATTCATCCCAAGGGGTTGAGGTTAGGTCTCTGTACAGGCCAGTCAAGTTCCTCGACCCAAACTCGCTCATCCATGTCTATGGACCCTGCTTTGTGCACTGGTCTAATTAATTTGGTGGAGGGAGGGATTATGGTGTGGGGTTAACTTTTAGGGGTTGGGCTTGTCCCCTTAGTTCCAGTAAAGGGAATTCTTAAGGCATCAGAATACCAAGAGATTTTGGACAATTTCATGCTCCCAACTTTGTGGGAACAGTTTGGGGAAGGCCCCTTCCTGTTTCAAGATGACTGCGCACCAAGTGCACAAAGCAAAGTCCATAAAGACATGGATGAGCGAGTTTGGGGCGGAGAAATGCAAGCCAGGCCGCCTCGTCCACATCAGTGCCTGACCTCACAAATGCGCTTCTGGAAGAATGGTCAAACATTCCCATAGACACACTCCTAAACCTTGTGGACAGCCTTCCCAGAAGAGTTGAACCTGATAGATGCAAAGGGTGGGCCAACTCAATATTGAACCCTGCGGACTAAGACTGGGATGCTATTAAAGTTCATGTGCGTGTAAAGGCAGGCGTCCCAATACTTTTGGTAATATAGTGTATGTGAAGTATATGAGCGCAGGATTACTTATCACTAGATCCCCGGATCACCATCTCATTGTTTCTTCTCTGTCTATTCCTAGGATCGCATGATTCTCCTTGTAGTCGCAAACATTGTCAACTGGTTCTTGTAAGTACCAAGACAGAATCAAACTACCAAAGAAGTTGGGACTTTTTCATAACTACAGTATATCAATACAATCGATGTGAACAAAATACGTTGTTGGTACCTGAATCACCTGTTGGTGGAGCTGTGTTTCCCAGAGTGGGAACATGTAGTTCTGGTATCCACCAGCGGATATCCCCCAGCAGCTAACAGTTTCTAGTAATCAGTCTCCATCTGATGCTGGTTGCTGGGCGGGTATTTCGTCTCTCCTTTGCTAGTACACTTTGCAACACTGTTTTACTTTGCTCACTGCCAGATACTGTGTTTTGTGTATCCTGCTCCTTATCTTGCTCTTGCCCTGCATCCTGTACCCTTTTCCTGGTCCCAGTCCTGGTTCTTCCTTTCATCTCCGGTATTCCCTATGACCTGTGTTCCTCATCTTGTATATATTGTATTATAGTTGGGTGGTTAGATATTTTTGTTATATGGTTGTAGTTTACTTGTATCTTCACGATTGCTTGTTTCCTGTTTGCTGGTGTGTGGATGTCTTGTTTTACTATTATTAATTAACATTAATATACAGTATATATGCTTTGGTCTTTTTCGGGGGCAAGAGCACATCTTTATGTACAAGAGAATGTAGATAAGAAAAAAAGCCCATACACCGTTAACATTATGACCACTGACAGGTGAATATCCCATTATATTAGCATCTTCGATGGGATATATTAGACAGCAAGTGAACATGTTGTCCCTAAGGTTGATAAGTTGAAAAAATTCAAAATGGGAAAGTGTAAAAGGATTTGAGTGACTTTGACAAGAACCAAATTGTAATGACTAGATGACTGGGTGAGACCAACTCCAAAACTGCAGATCTTGTGGGATGTTCCCCGTCTGCAGTGGTCAGGACCAACCAAAAGTTGTCAAAGGTAGGGAAACTGGAGAACGGGTCATGGACGGTCAAGGCTGGCCCGTGTAATTCGATCTAATAGAAGAGGTACTGTAGCCGAGGAACCGGTCAGGGTGTCCACGCTGACCCATGTCCACAGCCACAAGTGCCTACAATGGATACATGAGCATCAGAGCACAGACTATTATCATGGAGAGAGCACCATGGCCCAAGGAGTAATGGAAGAAGGTGGCCTGGTCTAAAGAATCAGAATTTCTTACATATCATGTGGATGGCCAGGAGTCAGACCAACTCCAAAGCTGCAGATCTTGTGGGATGCTCCCCCTGTCTGCAGTGGTCAGAACCAACCAAAAGTGGTCAAAGGAAGGGAAACTGGAGAACGGGTCATGGGCGGTCAAGGCTGGCCTGTGTAATTCGATCTAATAGAAGAGGTACTGTAGCCGAGGAACCGGTCAGGGTGTCCACGCTGACCCATGTCCACAGCCACAAGTGCCTACAATGGGTACGTGAGCATCAGAGCACAGACTATTATAATGGAGAGAGCACCATGGCCCAAGGAGCAATGGAAGAAGGTGGCCTGGTCTGATGAATCATAATTTCTTACACATCATGTGGATGTCCAGGAGTCAGACCAACTCCCAAACTGCAGATCTTGTGGGATGTTCCCTGTCTGCAGTGGTCAGAACCAACCAAAAGTGGTCAAAGGAAGGGAAACTGGAGAACGGGTCATGGGCGGTCAAGGCTGGCCTGTGTAATTCGATCTAATAGAAGAGGTACTGTAGCCGAGGAACCGGTCAGGGTGTCCACGCTGACCCATGTCCACAGCCACAAGTGCCTACAATGGGTACGTGAGCATCAGAGCACAGACTATTATAATGGAGAGAGCACCATGGCCCAAGGAGCAATGGAAGAAGGTGGCCGGGTCTGATGAATCAGAATCTCTTACACATCATGTGGATGGCCAGGAGTGAGAACGTCACTTACCTGGTGAAGAGATGGCGCCAGGATGCATTATGGGAAGAAGGTAAGCTGGCGGAGGCAGTGATCTGCTACTGACTGGTGCCAGCTACCACAGCATACCTTCAGAGGTCTAAGTGTAGTCCATGCCTCAAAAGGTCAGGGCTGTTTGGGCAGCAAAAAGGGAACCTACACATTATTAGGTGGGTGGACATGTTACAGAGGGTGGTCATAATGTTATGGCAAATCAGTCCATATCGGGTCCATACGGTAAGATACAATGCCAGCCAGTGTCAGCATCCCCATCTGGGAATCCAGGACTGCCAATCCAACCCCAAAGCAGGCAGCACAATCCACAAGGACCTAGGGGTGCCATAGGATGCATTATGCCAGAGCCCCCATATCTCCCAAATTGGGAAAAAAACATAAGATCCATAATTTGAATCCACCTGAATGGAACCCCCAGAATGTCAAAAGAGACAAGACGCCCAATTATAAAGCATGGCTGTATCACAGAAACCCCACATCTACGTTTGTATGTCATATCCTAATAATAATACCGGTGTATCTAAGAGGATCCCTTGTGTGTTCAGAGCCTGGATGAATGAGAACCCTCCCAGAACTCTATCAATGTTACTCAAACCAATAAATACAATTTTCTTCTAGCAGTTGTCACTGTAGGCTATGAATGGGGTTTTCCCATTCTCATCTTGCAGTCTTTGTTCAGTTTTCTCCCGGATCACGACCTTTAACCTTTTCCTTCTTCCCTCCCAGGGCCATCTTCGGACTGGTTTATCGTCCTCGAGATTTCGCCTCCTATCTGCTGGGCATTTTCATCTGTAACCTGCTGCTCTATCTGGCCTTCTACATCATCATGAAGGTAACTCTCTGCTCAGCATTCTCCTATCGGTCCAGAGCCTTCTTGGTTCTCAAGAAAAAAAGTTTTACATTTGAGTGCAGTTGGGTTTGAAAATGAAATCTGGTGTTTGATAGCAACGCAGCATTGACTGCACATCCCTGAAGAGCAGCACTCAGACTGGGAGAGGGAGGGGCAGCAGATTCAACCAGATACTTTTTATACAATATTTTAAAGTGTAGAATCTATACTGGGAAAGGTATCCCAAAGAGTGAAACCCACAGCTGGAACCTGAGGTGTACAGGTAGGTGCTGGGGTAAGAAGACATGAGAAAGAAGAGAAACATATAAGAGAAGGGGAAGGGAGAAAAAGAAGGAGGGAAAGGAAAAGGGGGAGGGGAAAAGGGGGAAAGAAAGGGGGGGGAAGGAAAGAAAAGGAGGGAAAGAAAGATAAAAATAAAAATAAGGAGAGGAAAGGGATAGGGGAAGGGAAACAAAAAAAGGGGGGGGGGGAGGAAAAGGGGTAGGGAACTGGGAAAAATGGGGAAGGAAAGAGGAAGGGAAAAACAAATGAAGATGCGAAAAAATGGGAGGGCTAGTGGGACTTTGAAGGTACCAGGTAGTTCAAAATAATAAGTACATAGTTTAAAAACTAGAAATATTTATTGACATAACATCTTTAAAATACAAGACAAAAAATACAACATAGATGCAAGTATTTTGACATATACAAGAAGAACAATGTATTGAACATAAGGCAATAATGATAATGAAGATAAATAGGTCCAATGATGAGCATTAAACCAATCCCGACATGTTTCGCGGGCAGTGATGCACCGCTTCTTCAGGGGAATAAGAATGTGTCAATGTACAGTGCCTGTATGATACAGTAACAACAAACAATTGTTATTAGTTCAAATGCATATATGTCTAACAACAAAAACATGAAGTGCATGCTAATATGGAACATCAAAGGGCATCCAGGGCCGTCACCATAGAGAGATCCACCACCAAACCAATTGGATAGAAAGCTCCCCAGAAAAAACGTCTCACCCGCGGATGTGGAGGGGCATAGGGGGTGGGATAGAGATGTAAGTGTGGTGAGCTAAGGAAGCTTCCACCGCCCGGTAAACAAGAAAGAAAAGCCTGTTTATAGGTCTAACATATATACCTTATTCAGTGTCTGAGATAGACACGTTTGTATAGTCAAAATGAAAAAGGTTAAGGGCAGGAGGTGTCAAACATGGCGGCCAAGTTGGAAAATACCCAGCGGGGTAATGATCTGTTGAGATGGAAATCAAGCAAGTAGTGCATCTGTGATCCAAAATGCTGTATATTATATCTCTGTTAAATGATTAAAAAATAAGCGAAGGGGGGGCTTTACCTGCAAAGATGGAGGATAAGTCCTTCTTGGTAAAGATAGGTAACTAGGGATCTGAATAAAGCCCAGGTATGAGCTATTGCACTTGTATTACTTAGTCAGAGGGGTAAGGCCAGCCATCACAGACATCTAAATAGCATATTTGGAGAGATCAACATATTACAAGGTGAAAAGAGAACCCATCTATCATCTGATAACAGGTACGCCAATATGGTTCTAAGTATCTTACCCGCGTGGGACCGCCATGTCCGCACACACCAGTTCCTGAGTGACTGAATGAGACGCTTAATCCCCCTAATATGGCCCTCAACCCGACACCACGCCGCGCATGACGTCACGCGTAACGTGGGCGGGTCAGGTCCTCAACTGCGCGCGCATCCGAAGAGGCGCATGCGTAGTGTCGCTCAGACCGGGCCGCAAAGGACAGCCCGGAAAGCGGCCACAACAACGCCGGACGGACAAACAACATCCGGCCAGCGGTGTGTGAGAGGACCACACATCCGCTGAGACGTCTGGAGAGCACGCCACTCAGTGGCAGGAGGAAAAACCACACACATGGATGGTGCCCCGGATGCACTTCGATCGCCAAAAGAATCATAGCATGCATGTAAACAAATATGACAATGGACATGATAAGGAGATAAAGTAATGGCAAAAAAACACCTATTGATTTTTGTGTAAAATATAAAGTTATAATCCTCAAAGTAAATAGTTATTATAAAGGAAACTTATAGGAAACAATAAGTTCCCCATAGTTTCTACAAAAGGATACCATGTTATGGAGAACTGAGATCCTCCAGCACACGGGAAATTTGACATCATAAAAAATAAAACATATCATAATATTAAGTATTAACTACTACAGCAATTGGAGATATAAAATCCCAGAGAGACATCAACTCGAAGAATGAGGATATAAAGTTTTCAATAATGAGAGTGATTGGCAGACTCACCATTCTCCAGAGTCACATCTGCGGTGCCACAGGGGGTGGATGGTCCAGAGATGAATCGTGGGCAAATAAGGGGCAGAGACGTCCAGCAACTAACATCGACCGGGCTCAAGAGCAATCCAAAAATGTATATAGAATGTATATGAAAAAAGGGGAGAAAAAAAGGAAGGAATAGACCATTGGGGAAAAGACCACTTTAACCCAAGAAAGGTTTGTAAGTCAGAACCTCATTGATCCCAGGGGGTATGGTAGCCTCCAGGGACTCTATCCAATACGATTCCCTTTGTAGAATCCGTTTGTCCCAGTTTCCCCCACGGGGATCCTGGGGGATCACTTCCAAAGCAAAAAACGAGACCATGGAGTTATCATACTTGTGGCAAAAAGCTATGTGACGTGTGACGCTCGTTTGTATTGTACCTCCCTCAGAGTGATAGATATGATCACCTATACGCTTGCTCAATTTCCGAATGGTCTTGCCGACATAGAATGCCCCACAGCAACAACTCATGAGGTAAATAACCCCCTGAGTGTTGCAGTCGGCATGATGTCTGGACTGAAACCACTTTCCACTGGGCAAGCGAATACCCGTACCGACCCTTATCCAGGGACATTTATCACAAGAACCACAGCGGTATGTACCCTTTGGGAGACCCACCTTGGTAGATTCTTTTGTATAGTGACTTTTAGTTAAACAGTCTCTAAGGGACATTGATCGTCTAAACACCAGACTGGGTCTGGCACTTAGATATTTGTGAAGGGTAAAGTCTTGAGTAAGAATCGGCCAGTGGCGCTTCAGGATCTTTCGCAAAACATCATCGTGAGCAGAGTATGTGGTAATAAATCTGACACTTTTATCATCTTTTTTGGAGGTGGTTTTGTAAAGCAAATCAGCTCTCGAATAGGTGATGGCTCTATTGTAAGCCTTCCTGAGCAGTGTCTTAGAATATCCTCTGGCAAGGAGTCGCTCACGGAGCAGGCCAGCCTGGACATAAAACTTAGCCTCCATGGAACAATTCCTGCGGAGCCTTAAATATTGGGCATAAGGGATGCTTGCAATATTTGCAATCAGAGACCCATCTGAGACTTTCAAAAAAGAATGGGAGAGTATACTTAATACATGTAGTCAAGATTTGATGAAATCACTCGTGACCCAGTATAAGGTGGATATGACAGCGTTAGACATTGAAATAGATCAAATGAATACCAAATATAAACAGGTCTTCGAGGCCCCTAATTTTGCTCCAGCTTGGACAGAGGTGAAGGCCAAACTAGAGGTTATGAATAAAGAAATTATTCATAAAAAACAAGTTAAGTTCCAAAAAGACAAACAAGCCTTCAATGAAGGCTATGCCTATAAATGGAATTTCAAAACCCGCCCCTTATATACACACCGCACACGCACTATTAATCACGCAGATATCACGGATGATAATGTAGAATCTGATTCTAGCTTGGCCAGTTCCCTTTCGCACCAATCACGAGCACCACGATCAGGCCCCCCTGCTCCTAACAAACGCACCAAGGCCCAGAAACGAGGACGAGGCAGTGCTGGTCCTTCACCCACTTTACCCTCGAGTCAAAATAAGAAAAAACCTGATACACTCGCTAATCTAAACACGTCCACGAGTCTACCAAACATAGCCCCTACACTACAGAAAGTACTAGCCAGAAACACTTCACTACCCTCTAACACTAGTGATTCTGCTTCCGCTATATCGGACGACGGTTTTTTAGAGTTACCCAATCCCCAAACACCCAGGAACACCAAACAGGGCAATCTAAACATGTATGTGAAACCCAAAACAACCCAAATAATTTCAACACACACATTAATGCCTCAAACAAACTTAATATTATCAACTTAACCCCGTTTGACTTGACTCCTGTCCAAGAACAAGTGCTTGGCCTGGGTCTAGGCTTTTGCCCTTCCAGGGCTATTGATACTTCTGAAACTATAAAAGATCTACACCTGTTTGCAAGAAATCTTACTTTTAAATTTATGTTTGACAAAGATAGGAAACAAAAAAATTTAGAAAAACAACTGGCCGAACAGACCAGGCACTTGACCATGGCTGAGAGTCGGGCCATCAAGGACCTAGTTCTGTTATATGAAGAGGGCAACACGGAAGTTGTGTCCATGATTGACTCAGTGGATTCACCTGATGAAACCCCTCCTCCTCCTACTTCTCAAATTATTTCAAAAAAGGTTTTCAAACCGAAATCAGAGAAATTTCCTGATCTATCGAACAATGCTAACATCTGGACGTTCGTTCAACGGGTGTCCAGAGACTTAAAAACGACTTCTTTGCCCCCCATCCCTAGAAACCTCACTAGAGATCAGGCCCTGGCTCTATCCTCACTTCAAAACAATAAAGATATCCTTATAAAACAATCAGACAAGGGGGGTAACATAGTTGTTATGACTCCTCCCCAGTATGAAACCATGTGTCTAGAAGTCTTGTGTAACCGGCAATGGTACCTGCCCATTGAGCCTGGTTGCATTGAGGATTTCATTTGTGAATACAGGTCCCTGTGTTTTGAGGCCCTTTCCCAGGGCCTCATAGACAGGGATACGTATAACTTTCTATCTACCAAATATCCCAAAACTCCGACCTTTTATACTTTGCCCAAGGTGCACAAGAGCCTGGTGCACCCTCCTGGGAGACCCATCGTCTCTGGCAACGAGTCGCTCACGGAGCACGCCAGCAAATTTGTGGACTCATTCTTACTTCCTCATGTCCTTGCACTCCCGTCCTATATCAGGGACACCACCGATCTTCTCAAACACCTTGAGGAGATTCAGGTCCCTCCGGATGCCCTGCTTGTAGCAATTGATATTGAGGCATTATACTCCAGTATCCCGCACGACTAGGGCATCCGGATGGCCGAATCTTTCCTCAAGGAACAGGATTATAAGACCTGGCCCTTGATGGACTTTGTCCTCCGGTTATTAAGATTCATTCTCACGAGAAATTATTTTACCTTTTTGGAACAAACATACTTGCAGGTCCAGGGGGTAGCTATGGGCACTTGCTGCGCTCCCTCTTATGCGAATTTATATCTGGGTGCCTGGGAGAGGCTGGTCTTTTCGGACGAGAGAATGGAACAGTGGATGTCTCACATTTTAATTTGGTACAGGTTCATTGATGATCTGTTGATCATATGGACAGGTACAGTAGATGAACTTTCACTATTTTTGAAAGCCATTGATCATAACAATCTAAATCTTAAATTTACTTACACGTTTGACAGGCACATGATTTCATTCCTTGATCTGAACATCAGCCTCTCCCCGGATGGCCTTATTGACACGGACCTTTACCGCAAACCTAGTGCGGGTAATACCATTCTCAGCGCAGCAAGTGCCCATCCCGCCCCCTTGATTGCAAGCATCCCTTATGCCCAATATTTAAGGCTCCGCAGGAATTGTTCCATGGAGGCTAAGTTTTATGTCCAGGCTGGCCTGCTCCGTGAGCGACTCCTTGCCAGAGGATATTCTAAGACACTGCTCAGGAAGGCTTACAATAGAGCCATCACCTATTCGAGAGCTGATTTGCTTTACAAAACCACCTCCAAAAAAGATGATAAAAGTGTCAGATTTATTACCACATACTCTGCTCACGATGATGTTTTGCGAAAGATCCTGAAGCGCCACTGGCCGATTCTTACTCAAGACTTTACCCTTCACAAATATCTAAGTGCCAGACCCAGTCTGGTGTTTAGACGATCAATGTCCCTTAGAGACTGTTTAACTAAAAGTCACTATACAAAAGAATCTACCAAGGTGGGTCTCCCAAAGGGTACATACCGCTGTGGTTCTTGTGATAAATGTCCCTGGATAAGGGTCGGTACGGGTATTCGCTTGCCCAGTGGAAAGTGGTTTCAGTCCAGACATCATGCCGACTGCAACACTCAGGGGGTTATTTACCTCATGAGTTGTTGCTGTGGGGCATTCTATGTCGGCAAGACCATTCGGAAATTGAGCAAGCGTATAGGTGATCATATCTATCACTCTGAGGGAGGTACAATACAAACGAGCGTCACACGTCACATAGCTTTTTGCCACAAGTATGATAACTCCATGGTCTCGTTTTTTGCTTTGGAAGTGATCCCCCAGGATCCCCGTGGGGGAAACTGGGACAAACGGATTCTACAAAGGGAATCGTATTGGATAGAGTCCCTGGAGGCTACCATACCCCCTGGGATCAATGAGGTTCTGACTTACAAACCTTTCTTGGGTTAAAGTGGTCTTTTCCCCAATGGTCTATTCCTTCCTTTTTTTCTCCCCTTTTTTCATATACATTCTATATACATTTTTGGATTGCTCTTGAGCCCGGTCGATGTTAGTTGCTGGACGTCTCTGCCCCTTATTTGCCCACGATTCATCTCTGGACCATCCACCCCCTGTGGCACCGCAGATGTGACTCTGGAGAATGGTGAGTCTGCCAATCACTCTCATTATTGAAAACTTTATATCCTCATTCTTCGAGTTGATGTCTCTCTGGGATTTTATATCTCCAATTGCTGTAGTAGTTAATACTTAATATTATGATATGTTTTATTTTTTATGATGTCAAATTTCCCGTGTGCTGGAGGATCTCAGTTCTCCATAACATGGTATCCTTTTGTAGAAACTATGGGGAACTTATTGTTTCCTATAAGTTTCCTTTATAATAACTATTTACTTTGAGGATTATAACTTTATATTTTACACAAAAATCAATAGGTGTTTTTTTGCCATTACTTTATCTCCTTATCATGTCCATTGTCATATTTGTTTACATGCATGCTATGATTCTTTTGGCGATCGAAGTGCATCCGGGGCACCATCCATGTGTGTGGTTTTTCCTCCTGCCACTGAGTGGCGTGCTCTCCAGACGTCTCAGCGGATGTGTGGTCCTCTCACACACCGCTGGCCGGATGTTGTTTGTCCGTCCGGCGTTGTTGTGGCCGCTTTCCGGGCTGTCCTTTGCGGCCCGGTCTGAGCGACACTACGCATGCGCCTCTTCGGATGCGCGCGCAGTTGAGGACCTGACCCGCCCACGTTACGCGTGACGTCATGCGCGGCGTGGTGTCGGGTTGAGGGCCATATTAGGGGGATTAAGCGTCTCATTCAGTCACTCAGGAACTGGTGTGTGCGGACATGGCGGTCCCACGCGGGTAAGATACTTAGAACCATATTGGCGTACCTGTTATCAGATGATAGATGGGTTCTCTTTTCACCTTGTAATATGTTGATCTCTCCAAATATGCTATTTAGATGTCTGTGATGGCTGGCCTTACCCCTCTGACTAAGTAATACAAGTGCAATAGCTCATACCTGGGCTTTATTCAGATCCCTAGTTACCTATCTTTACCAAGAAGGACTTATCCTCCATCTTTGCAGGTAAAGCCCCCCCTTCGCTTATTTTTTAATCATTTACAGAGATATAATATACAGCATTTTGGATCACAGATGCACTACTTGCTTGATTTCCATCTCAACAGATCATTACCCCGCTGGGTATTTTCCAACTTGGCCGCCATGTTTGACACCTCCTGCCCTTAACCTTTTTCATTTTGACTATACAAACGTGTCTATCTCAGACACTGAATAAGGTATATATGTTAGACCTATAAACAGGCTTTTCTTTCTTGTTTACCGGGCGGTGGAAGCTTCCTTAGCTCACCACACTTACATCTCTATCCCACCCCCTATGCCCCTCCACATCCGCGGGTGAGACGTTTTTTCTGGGGAGCTTTCTATCCAATTGGTTTGGTGGTGGATCTCTCTATGGTGACGGCCCTGGATGCCCTTTGATGTTCCATATTAGCATGCACTTCATGTTTTTGTTGTTAGACATATATGCATTTGAACTAATAACAATTGTTTGTTGTTACTGTATCATACAGGCACTGTACATTGACACATTCTTATTCCCCTGAAGAAGCGGTGCATCACTGCCCGCGAAACATGTCGGGATTGGTTTAATGCTCATCATTGGACCTATTTATCTTCATTATCATTATTGCCTTATGTTCAATACATTGTTCTTCTTGTATATGTCAAAATACTTGCATCTATGTTGTATTTTTTGTCTTGTATTTTAAAGATGTTATGTCAATAAATATTTCTAGTTTTTAAACTATGTACTTATTATTTTGAACTACCTGGTACCTTCAAAGTCCCACTAGCCCTCCCATTTTTTCGCATCTTCATTTGTTTTTCCCTTCCTCTTTCCTTCCCCATTTTTCCCAGTTCCCTACCCCTTTTCCTTTTCCCCCCCCCCCTTTTTTTGTTTCCCTTCCCCTATCCCTTTCCTCTCCTTATTTTTATTTTTATCTTTCTTTCCCTCCTTTTCTTTCCTTCCCCCCCCTTTCTTTCCCCCTTTTCCCCTCCCCCTTTTCCTTTCCCTCCTTCTTTTTCTCCCTTCCCCTTCTCTTATATGTTTCTCTTCTTTCTCATGTCTTCTTACCCCAGCACCTACCTGTACACCTCAGGTTCCAGCTGTGGGTTTCACTCTTTGGGATACCTTTCCCAGTATAGATTCTATACAGACTAGGGATGTGGTACCTTTTGTTTATAACTCTATAAAACAAACACACTTTTTCAATATTTTAAAGTGGAAGTAAACTTTCATCACTGACTTTTACTTATAGGTAAGCCCAGGGTTTTTTTTCAGCGGGAATGCAAGGGAACGCAGTTCCGGCACCTCCGGTCTGAATATATGCAATGGCAAAGGGGTGCTGGGGTCAGTGGCGTGAGCTGAAGGGCCTATTGATGCTGGCTGCAGGGGGATCTATTGTTGCTGGCGTGAATCTATTGTTGCTGGAGGGCATTTTGTTGTGGGGGGGGGGGGACTACTTTTGACGTGGAGGATTTATTGTTGCTTGGGGGAAATATTGTTGATGGGGGGCCATTGTTGTTGTTGGGGGGGGGGTCTATTGTTGCAGGGGAGGATTTATTGTTGCTTGAGGGAAATATTGTTGATGGGGGCTATTGTTGGGGGGGGGCTATTGTTGCAGGGGAGGATTTATTGTTGCTTGAGGGAAATATTGTTGATGGGGGCTATTGTTGGGGGGGGGCTATTGTTGCAGGGGAGGATTTATTGTTGCTGGGGGTCTATTGTTGCAGTGGAGGATTTATTGTTGCTTGGGAAAAATATTGTTGATGAGGGGCTACTGTTGTTGGGGGGGGGGGGGGTCTATTGTTGCAGTGGAGGATTTATTGTTGCTTGGGAAAAATATTGTTGATGGGGGGCTATTGTTGTTGGGGGGGTCTATTGTTGCAGGGGAGGATTTATTGTTGCTTGGGGGAAATATTGTTGATGTTGTTGGGGGTCTATTGTTGATGGGGGTCTATTGTTGCTGATTGCAGGGGGTCTATTTTACAGTTTTTCCTATTGTTGCAGGGGAAGATTTATTGTTGCTGGGGGGATCTATTGTTTGGGGGGTCTACTGTTGCTGATTCCAGGGGATCTATTTTACTGCTTTTCTAGTTATCATTAACAAATTACATACAACCAAAACATGATACTTGGTTCTGTATTCTCTAAAAAGGGGGGTACTGGAAGGTGGGTAGAAGGTGGAACCAAAGGACAGCGCTCGGAGGAGGTGGGTAGGGGGTGGAGACAAGGGGTGACTCAGAAGAGGGGAGTGCCTGCACCTATTCTCTGAGAAAAAAAGCCCTGGGTAAGCCTATAATAAGGCTTACCTATAGGTAGTGTAAATATCTCCTAAATGCGCACCGTTTAGGAGCTATTTACTGTACATGTATGACATCACTGGCGCATGCGCTATGAAGGAACGGCATGCATGGGAGTAACGTCATTGTGGCTTCGGCCAGTCAAAGAGCCAGAGTCTGTGAACCCAGAAGCAAGGTGGGGGAAGATGGCCTCCAGCAATGACAGCACATTGCTGGAATGCTTCATTTTCAGGTAAGTTTCACATAATGTGCAAGTATGCTATGCACACTAGCACATTATGGCTTTACCTTGCAGATCAGAAAACAAAAGAAAAATGGAACCCAGTGGTTTACAACCGCTTTAAGCACAACCACTGAGTATACACCGAATAGCTCTTTCAAGTCTGATGGCCTCTAGCAGAGGAGTCACAGAAGCCTGTTAGATGTGTAATACTGTCCATACTGTGTAATATGCGGCACCTACTGTATATTCTCTTCTCCTTTCACAGCTACGCAGTGCAGAGAGGATTCTCCCACTACCGCTCTTTTGCATCATTGCCACCGCTGGAGTCTGGGCTGCAGCTTTGTACTTCTTCTTCCAGAACCTGAGCAGTTGGGAGGTAATGTCCACTAAATAATGAAATACAAAATGTCCTCTTGGCATCTCATCCAGAGCACAGCACTGTTCATTTCTTTGGCCAGTGATATCGGGGCTGGGTCGAGGGGTAGGTAGAAGAGGTGGCTGCCTTGGATGCTTTAGCAGGAGTTGGTGCTAAAAGGTGCCCATGGTGGCCTTTTTGCCTTGGATGTTGAAGGACCTTGTGCCAACCATGAGTGACATCATCTGGCTAAAACTTCTATCCATTCTAACCTCTGGAGGGGGGTTCTACAGCTCACTCTATTGGCGCTTTTCCACTGCATGGAACCGAACGGTTCGGCTCGCTTTTGTGCTTTTCCACTGCATGGTACCGCATGGTACGGTTCGGTACGGTACGGCGGCGCTTTTCCACTACATGGAACCGAACGGTACGGCTCGCTTAAACAGTACCACCTCGGTTGTGGTTCCAAGAGGGCCATACTGGTACCATATCCCACAATCCTTTGCATGCAGCCTTGACTGTTTGTCACTACTAGCCACTGATTGGTCAGAGAATCGTTGTTATCCCACCCACTTACTACTTTAGTGGAAAAGCAAACTGTACCGAACCGTTCCAACACCGTACCATGCGGTACCATGCAGTGGAAAACCAAACCGAGCCAAGCAGGGCCGAGTGGAGCCGAGCCGGTACTTGCAGTGGAAAAGTGCCATAAGTCACACCCTGTGTACATAGTGCAATCTGCAGGTTATTGCTATATCAACATGGTGAAAGTAAAACACCATTGCGCATGTGCACTTTCTATCTCCTGATGAAGCAACAATTTGTAGCAAAACATGTAGGGAAAGGGATAACTTTGTTTCAATGTTTGAATTTTAAGTTGGGGCTATCTTATAAACAGAAAAACACTTTTTGAAGACCTGTCAGCTTCACTCTACGCTCTGATTGCTGGGTGACCAGTCCCCTGACGACTCCTCCTGTAGTTTATTTTTAGGCAGAGTGGATGTTAGCGTTGCCTGAATTACTTTGGTGTTTTTGTATTCATTGGCTGCATTGTGTATTGTTGCAGGAGACCCCAGCGCAGTCCCGGGAGAAGAATCGGGAGTGTATCATCATGCATTTCTTCGATGACCATGATATCTGGCACTTCCTGTCAGCCACTGCCATGTTCTTCTCATTCCTGGTGAGTAAGCACTACCAACAGCAGATACATGTGCAATAATGGCCAGAACTCTTACCCACGCTGCTGGTTGGGCATACCAGTCCATAAAAGAACTACCTGCTGCCAGACCATTGGATGAGATTACACCACACACTCGGGAGATGGGAGATGGTGTGTAAAATCAGGCAGTTGATTGGTCAGCCCTCTGGTGACCTCTGACCATGTGTCTGGACAGCAGCTCCATAAGGCACAGCAGAGAAGGAGGGGAGCCTGGAGGGTTTGAGGAAATTTGGCACTCAGTACATGTAACCAGTTATCATCAGATATAATTATACAGTACAGCAGCAGAACAGGAAGCTGGTTGTTATCCTCAGGAGATAAATGCATGGCCTAAAGGGTTGATCCATATTAGAAAAGAGGCTGCAGCTGTTATCTTCTACAGCAGGGATCCTCACTACGGCCCTCCAGCTGTTGCGGAACTACACATCCCATAAGGCATTGTACAACTCTGACATTCACAGACATGACTAGGCATGATGGGAATTGTGGTTCTTGAACAACTGGAGGGCCAAAGTTTGAAGAACTCTGTTCTACAGGAACAGACAGAACAGTAAAGGACAACTGGTAATACTCAAAAATGCACCCCTGTCCATGCGATCCTGGCTGTTTGAGGCAAGTTGGTCCCATAAGAAGGTTTTTTAGTTAAAGTAGATATTCAGTTTGATAGACATTATACTAATAGGTTCTATTTTAATAATCTTACCTCCACTTTCCTATAGCAGTTGTGCAGCATGATTAAATAGCAGTGCAATAAGGTGCCAGTCTGACCACACTACCCTGTGCAATCTGTACTGTAACAGACCTGGTCAGACACATTAGAGATGCCCCGTCTTCCTCAAATTTACAAGTCTGTGTGAAGTCATTTGTAATTAAAGGGTGTATCCACCAATCAGCTCTGCCACCCTAGAGCAGTGTTTCTCAACCTTTTTTCAGTCAAGGCACCCTTTAAAATATGAACAGTCTCAAGGCACCCTCCAAAATTATGGACAATCTTGAGGTACCCCATTCTAAAATGTAAAAATTTTGACCTGAGTATCTAGGCTTCCATGTCCTCTGGTCATGACCAGTTTAAACAGCTGTGTTATTTGGTTCTATCTCCAGGTTCTGCTCACATTGGATGACGATCTGGATGAGGTTCGGAGAGACAAAATTCCAGTCTTTTAAGGAGAAATGGCGTCGTCTCCTTCCTTCTTTCGTTTACCATCGGCATGCAGTAAAGCCTGCATCCAAGACCGCAGAAAATTATCACCCCTCCAGAGGAAGAGGAAAGTGGAAAAGCGGAAACAGGAGAGGCGGACTTGCCCTCTCAGCCCAAAAGTTCAGAAGAACAAACCAATCAAATGCTGCCTGATAATGCCACACTGTTCCTGTGCTGGTATAGTGCCATCTTTAGGTCAGACTGGTGCACCACACTCTCCATGCACAACTGATGCATTGAACACCACTGCCTCCCAGTAAGTCAAAAACTCTAAACTTGCTCCAGTGGAGCATTCACCATCCACCAGAAAATGGACGAACTTCCTAAGAGCTGATCACATTTGCCAATTTTTTAAATTCTTTTCACAGTGATCATGACTCCTTGTTTACGTTGCTTTTCAACACCCTCCAGTCGCTGAAGACGGCCAGTCGATTTGGGGTCTCAAGAAGCTGCCAGGACTGCAGCTAATGAAAGTAGTATATTTATTTTCCCACTGGCAAAGCAAGCCAGAAAAGGTTGGATATTTCAATACCAGGAACTGGGGGAAGGACCCGTTGGCCCTTTGTGCCAGGAATAGTTTTTTTTAATCTTATCTATTTTATTGTAATGTGTATTTGTCTTACAAGATCTGTGATCTCCAGTGCACGTCAGTCAGTCTTGCATTAACTCTCCAGTGCCATGCTGCTGCTGCTGCCGCCGACTACGGCTGAATTTGTTGTCGTCTTAAGTAATTTATTTGAATGTGATTTGTACATTTTTTCAACAAGACCTCAAAATGAGTTGTATCTTGCCAAGGAGCTGGAATCTGAAAAACTTTCTGATGTTTTTTACTTCTTCAGTTGCAGAATTGTGCCAGTATAGTGGCAGCAAAGCCAGTTGAAGCTCATGGAATTGTAAGAAAGGAGCGCCACGGAACTAATATTTTTTTATTTTTTTGTAAATGACAACAAAAGAAAAAAAACAAGCAGGTTTTTTGGACTCAACACTTCTTCAGCAGGGCTTAAAATGCCGGCAGTGAAAGGAACAGAATCCGCTTCTTTCTTTTAAATCCAGCTCTCAAACGCATCAGGTGCTGCCTACTAGGGACCCCAGGAACCCGAAAGCTAAGATCTCTAATGGCACTTTTCCACTGCAAGTACCGGCTCGGCTCCACTCGGCCCTGCTTGGCTCTGTTTGGTTTTCCACTGCATGGTACCGCATGGTACGGTGTTGGAACGGTTCGGTACGGTTTGCTTTTCCACTAGAGTAAAGTGGGTGGGATAACAACGATTCTCTGACCAATCAGTGGCTAGTAGTGACAAACAGTCAAGGCTGCATGCAAAGGATTGTGGGATATGGTACCGGTACGGCCCTCTTGAAACCACAACCGAGGTGGTACTGTTTAAGCGAGCTGGACCGTTCGGTTCCATGTAGTGGAAAAGCGCCGCCGCACCGTACCGAAACGTTCCAACACCTTACCATGCAGTGGAAAAGCGCAAAAGCGAGCCAAACCGTTCGGTTCCATGCAGTGGAAAAGCCCCATAATATGCTAAGAAAGTCAAGTTTTATCATCAGTCACTGCCAGCATTTGGGGCGCTGATGAAGGGGGGGGGGGGTGTTAGGGCCACAAAACACGTTGGCTTTTTCTAGTCTACTTGACTCCCACCAATTCTGTGGCACTCTTTTCTGCATTTCTCAGACTGGTTTAGGAACCTCCTGAGGATACCTCAGTTACCTTCCAAGTTTGAATCTCAAGATTCTAGGCCAGTGCTCTACTAACATGTTTACTGATGAACTTTTTGAGTGGATGGCATTTGTAGAACAAGAAGAAGCACAGTATATGGACCCAGGGTGTTCTAGTGCAGGCTGTGGAGTTGGGTTTTTATGGAGCCGTGTGCTCCACAATGATAACATTTCAGGTGGCTCCACAGCTGCTAGAGAGCCGCAGGTTGCCTAAACTTGTTGTACCCGATAGTGTCAATATAACAGCACTTTTATCAATTCTGAATGCGTTATAATTATTATCAATGATGTTACATAAATACAGAAAAATATCAGCTTTGTATCTTTGTCATTACTGACTTTAGCGAAATAACACATCAGGGACTCCAAATATCAGTGTCTTGCTCTGGAATACCAAGTATTAATGTGTCACTGTTGAGGGATATAAACTTACAAGGAGCAACGTTGGGGAATTAAAATATCATGACATCACTGATTGGGAATGAAAACCAATAAGTGACAGTTTGTTATATTTTATTTTAGGCCATAAGTGTGTGGACCCTCTCCATTGCATGAGTTCAGGTGTTTCAAATTAAAGGTAATGATAATACTACAACATACAAAGACATCTAAAGCCTTGTACACACGCAACGAATTTCCGCCGACCGGTCGTCCGTCTTTTGTCCAGAGTGGTGTCTGTTGGTTGGAATGTGCTCTAGACTGCACACGAATTTTCCTGTACGACAGAATTCTACTTCAGAAGTGACGTCATGTGTTGGATTGCTTTGTATGTGTTCTTTATCTCTGAGCATGCCTAGTCTTGCTCTTAAGATTTTTCCGCATCGAAATCTGTACTAATGAGACGAAAATGGGACGTGTTTTGACGGAGGACAAAAATTTTAATGCCTGCACACCAGGATTTTGTCAGCCGAAAAGTCGGAGTCGGCTGTCGAAAGCATCCTACTAGCAATCCGAAAATCGGCAGATCGGTCATCGGACGAAATTTCCCGGCCGAATTTCTTATCGTGTGTACGGGGCTTTATACAGATGCACACTCACCAACCTTGTGGTACCAGTATGGCGAAGACCCTTTTTTTTTAAATTGTACAACACAGGGCGCAGGAGAGTTAATTCTTAAGACTACTGGGTTAAGAACCATCTCCAAGTGATAGGGCAAATAGCAAAGCTTGATTCCATCCAACATCACCCCTCCCATTGCTGAACTTTGCCTCATTTTTGTGCTAGTGTCCATGAGTTATCTGATGGGGTGTTTTACAGGTCCAGGGTCGTCGTCTGCTGCGGCAAGACCCAATTCTTAAAGATCCTGAAGGGTGTGCTTACTCTTAAGGTGAACTTTAATTAAGTTTTCATTGCTGCTGTGTGTTAGTGTTCCTATTTTGTGTGGGGGTCCCAGCCACCCGTGGAGGAGATGTGGGTCCGGGCTGGTTCAGCGCCACTAGATGGTGCAATTGGCTACTTGATGGGACACCCTGTTAGATGCACTGAGGATGCTGATTCTTTAGGGCTTGACGGCGCCTCTGCACCCCTGTTTTGCTTAGGATACCAACTGGGCAGGACATATATTGCAGAGCTCCTACAGCACAGGACCCCAAAGCCCCCAGGTCATGGAACACTGGGAGACTACCCCTCCCCCCTTATCGATGTTCTTACTCAGTAATTTAGGTATTGTGCGCCCTGGTGGACTTGGCAGGCATGGTGGTTTAGAAGCAGGACTACACTGTCATATCAGGAGAAAGTCTTCTGTCCACAATTTCTCTTGAAGGGCAGCATATCAGTTCTGGGTCTCAGGCAACATCAGGTTCCTCACCAACTCCTTAGGGGCTTCGGCCTTGGGGACCTTTGTATCAAGGGAGGAATTCTCATGAGTTTTTCACAGTGTTGGAACAGCTAGAAGATATCCAAAAGAACCTGCAGAGAGATGATCAGAAGATTTTTAGGTCTTGATCTCTACCTGAGCTACCAAATAGGCCCAGGTGAGCATTATCCTTGGGGATAGTTACTCCTAGTAGACTCGTTGTGGGCCAAACCAGACTCTTTCTCTCAAGATCCTGTGTTACACCCTGCTTTACGGTCGCTGGCTTTTACAGTTTTGCTGTTGAAACCCAAGTTCTGAGGGACAACAGTCTTTTAGATTCTTCTGATTGGGTTTACCACGGCACGTAGAAAATGCAATTGATGCAAAGAGGGAAAGCTTTATCCCAGGAAATACTTTGGGGTCAATTCATTAAGCTTTACCGCATGCTATAAAGGGTCTCATGTTACTCGTTTGCATAAATTATCGCCTGCGGTAAATAAAGTCGAATTCATTAAAAAAACGATTTTGCGGTAAACAACGAAAAAAAAAAAATTGTCGCTAACAATCGCAAAAAATCGTGCAGTAATCTGTCCAATTCTCAAACGAAACAGGAACTTAAAAAAGGTGTGATATTTACCACCACCCTTTTGGTGGTGGTAACCATTGTGGTACCAAACCCCCAGAAAAGGGCAAGCCCAATTCAACCCACAGGAAGGGGTACTATTCCACCCACAAAAAGGGGTGCAATACTACCCTCAGAGAGGAGTCTAATTTCACCCACAGAAAGTTGACACTATTCCACCAGCAGTGGACACATAAAAACGTGGCATCAAGAGTATTTTTTATTTTATTTTTATTTTTTTATTAAATCATGACGTGCAGTGCAAATTATTTGCTAACACTGGCTGAAATTTAACAAGAACTTAAAAAAAAAAAAAAAAAAATACAACAATGGAGTATGTCAACCATGACAATTACTCCAGCTATAAGTGACCTCTTGAAGTGGCCACTGTATTGCTCATGGTTATAGACACCATTACAAAAAAAAATAATAGTTGGGAACATGAAAAATAAAATAAAAATGTTATTTATTGTGCCAAAAACATAGAAAAGAGTACTTTCAAGAACCCTAGCAGGCCATACATTTGCAAAAAAAAAAAAAAAAAAAACACACATTTATTGATAGATTTAGTAAAGGAGCTTAGATCACCAATTATCAGGAGAGATTTGGTAGGTAGGTAGTTCTGCCTTTAAATACAGACTACTGTAAAAAATGTTAGATTCAAAAATTGTTTTTTGCAAAAGAAAAATAAACATGTTAAAAAGTAAAAAATGATAAGGAAATTACCTTAAACAACCCTTAACCACTGACACGAGCGATAAATAACAGCATGAGAAAATGCGTTAGTTACCGAAAAATCGAAAATAAAAAAAATACCGCATTCGTTATTTAACGCTAAATTCTTTGTGAATTGAACTTTTGCAACTGATTTATCACATGCATTTTTTTTACCATGTTTTATTTGTCGTTATTTCACTTTTAGTGAATTGAGCCCTTTGTGCCATGGGTATTCTTTCTACAGTCAAGACTGGACAAGCCCCTAGCCCTGAGTGCTATAAACAGAAGTTTCTGCTTTGGCAGTGCTCTTTCAGAGACTATTGTCTTTGGATTCCTTAATTTGTGCAAGGGGTGGCTCACATTGTTCCACGAGTACGCTCCCCGCTATCTCTATGGGACCTCAGTCTGGATTTATCGGTTGTCACAGGCCACCATTTGAACCCATTTCAGATATTTATGTTTGTGGCTATCACCTCGATTAGAAGGATGTTGGAGCTTGTGGTTTTGTCCTGTAAGGAACCTTTTCTTATGCCTCACAAGGACAAGGCCTTGATTGAGGTAACATAATGCTTACCTGCCTAGGGTGTTCTCCACGTTCCATTAAAATCTGGTTAGGGCTGTGTGAGTCTACCCCACAGCCACGGCCCCAATTCATCAAGCTGATGTCCTTGTTATGTTGTCTGAAAGCCCCAGGAAGGGACAGGATGCCTCTTGAACCAAAATGGATTTATGGGGTGAGTTTCCTCACTTTCCTGGGGGAAGTGCTCACTCCATCAAAGGTGTTGGTGCTTCATGGAGTTTTTAAAATCAGGCTTCAGTCTCCCAGGGCTGTTAAGGTGGCCTCCTGATCTTCTGCTCATACCTGTGCTAGGTTTTACCAGTTAGATGTTCAGGCCCTGGTGGACATTGGCCTTGGTCAGAAAGTTGTACAGGCTGCCCTGTAGGAGCCTTGGCAGTTTAAGAAGATTGTTAGTGTTGGGCTGGTTAAGCAGTGCCCGCTCCTCATGGGATTGCTTTTGAATGTCCCAATAGTGTAAGAATTCACTTTCTGTGTCCTATAATGTATGATTAGGTAAATGGGATTGGGTTATGTCTTAATACAGCTTGCTCACAAAACTGAGGCAGTGCTGGGAGTGGGAGGATTTATGGCAGGTGGTGCCATTCTTTGCTATTTGCCAGTTTCCAAGCACCTGGAAGTGAAGCATAACCCAGTAGCTTGAGAATGAACTTCTCTGTTTGCTGTAATGTACTCGAAGAAAGGGATTTTACAGGTAAGTCAAAAATCCCATTTTCTGTTCCAGTATAACTGTGCCTCTGTGCACAAAGCAATCTCCATAAAGACCTGTGAGTATTTCCCATAGCTCCCTCAGCTTACCGAGTGCAAATGCCAAACAGGGGCTTGTCTTCTCAAATTTCAGCGCATCTAGAAAAAAACAAACAGCTAGCAACACACCTACAGGTGCATCTCATAAAATTAGAATATCATCAAAAAGTTAATTTATTTTAGTAATTCAATTCAAAAAGTAAAATTCATATTATATAGATTCATTACACATAGAGTGATAAAATTAAAGCATTTCTTTCTTTTAATTTTGATGATTATGGCTTGCAGTTAGTGAAAACCCAAAATTCAGCATCTCAGAAAATTAGATTATTACATAAGACCAATAAAAAAATGGGTTTTTAATACAGAAATGTTGGCTTAGTGAAAAGTCTGTCCATGTACAGTATAGGATGCACTCAGTACTTGGTCGGGGTTCCTTTTGCATGAATTACTGCATCAATGTGACATGGCATGGAGGCGATCAGCATGTAGCACTGCTGAGGTGTTATGGAAGCCCAGGTTGCTTTGATAGCGGCCTTCAGCTCGTCTGCATTGTTGGGTCTGGTGTCTATCATCTTCCTCTTGAAAATACCCCACAGATTCTCTATGGGGTTTAGGTCAGGCAAGTTTGCTGGCCTATCAAGCAGTTATACCATGATCATGTGACCAGGTATTGGTACTTTTAGCAGTGTGGACAGGTTCCAAGTCCTGCTGGAAAATGAAATCAGCATCTCCATAAAGCTGGTCAGCAAAGGGAAGCATGAAGTGCTCTAGAATTTCCTGCTAGAGGGTTGAGCTGACTTTGGACTTGATAAAACACAGAGGACCAACACCAGCAGATGACATGGCTCCCCAAATCATCACCGACTGGAAACTTCACACTGGACCTCATGCAACTTGGATTCTGTACCTCTTCACTCTTCCGCCAGACTCTGGGACCTTGATTTCCAAATGAAATGCAAAATTTACTTTCATCCCAAAAGAGGACTTTGTACCAACAGTCTAGTCTTTTTGCACCTTAGCTTAGGTAAGACGCTTCTGACGTTGTCTCTGGTTCAGGAGTGGCTAGACACAAAGAATGCGACAATTGTAGCCCATGTCCTGGATAAGTGTGTGTGTTGCGGCTCTTGAAGTGCTGACACCAGCCGTAGTCCACTCTTTGTGGATCTCCCCCAAATTCCTCAATGGCCTTTGCTTCACAATCCTCTTAAGGCTACGGTTATTCCTGTTGCTTGTGCACCTTTTTTCACCACGCTTTTTCCTTCCACTCAACTCTCTATTAATATGCTTGGATACAGCACTCTGTAAACAGCCAGCTTCTTTAGCAATGACCTTTTGTGACTTGCCCTCCTTGTGCAGGGTGTCAATGACTGTCTTCTGGACAACTGTCAAGTCAGTAGTCTTCCCCATGAATGTGTAACCTAACGAAACAGACTGAGAGGCCATTTAAAGGCTCAGGAAACCTTTTACAGGTGTTTTGAGTTAATTAGCAGATTAGAGTGTGAGACCATGAGTTTACAATATTGAACTTTTTCACAATATTCTAAATTTTCTGAGATACTGAATTTTGGGTTTTCACTAGCTGTAATCCATATTCATCAAAATTAAAAGAAATAAATGCTTTAAATATATCACTCTGTGTGTAATAAATCTATAGTATGAGTTTCAGTTTTTGAATTGAATAATTGAAATAAATTACCTTTTTGATGATATTCAAATTTTTTGAGATGCACTTGTATATAGGCCACGCTTGTAAAACTTAATTATTCCAGGACAACTTCAAGAAGCCCCACCTGGCACCTCCTCTGCTAATGCATTTCACCCCTTCCTCCCTCCTTATTGCAGCCTGTAACTACAGATCATCTCCCAAAGACTCAAAAGATTTGCATCAACCATCGGTAGACATAGGAGAGGACACTCCCAGGTATCTCCAAAATTTCCTAGGTGAATTGACAGCTATGCACATGGTAACTATACTCTATGCTCAGGTAATCAGTTCTCCAGCCTCTTGGAGTACTGTACACATCATGTGTGTTCCTGAAGAAGAGGTGCACACTTCCACGCTGAGAACAAAGTTATTATAAGTCAACACATCACTTCCATTACTATGAAACCCTTCCATTGTGGCAGATATGTAGAAGTCCAACATCCAAAGGAGATGGCTTGTCCTACAGGTGCTAAAAAAAATAAAAAATTATAAAAAAATAAAGTTACTCAAGCAAAACTTCTAGGCCCATTATTCACAGTTCGCTCTAAACTGATGACCTTTAGGGGCTTTTTAAAGGATCACCTGGAAAATTTATGGTAAAGAAATATGTTGTGGATTCATGGGCTTGACATGTAGAGTATCTATTTACTTGGTGCAACCATATCTTTCTCTTACGTCCTCTGACAGTCGCCGCCCACTCACACAGTCTTCAACAATGGGTATTGACCTCTTATCCATAGGAGCAAGCTAGGCATAAGACTTGTTAGAAACAAAGCAATTTACATAGACACACCTCTAGGGGGCTGTCCCTCTGGTCCAATACCCCCCTGCTGTCAGCATTCCCAACTCAGTTTGTCTTCTGCCTAGTTAGGAGTAAGATAGGCTATCCCTGTGCTGGGGCTACGGTCTCAGCCTTTTCTTCTATTTTATTACTTTTATTTTATGCTAAAGTGTTTTCTTTGCACTACTAGCTTTTTATTTGTTCCAGCACTTAGTTTGTCGGATCTTCGGAAGACTACAGCGTTTGCGGAGCTGGGAATCAGACTGGTTGTCCTGGTGTCCCAGGACAGAGACCCTTATGGAATCCCAGCCCGCCATCGAGCGTTTAGCAGGCTATGCGTACGCCCTGGCCTCGCAAACGACCTGTCCCTGTCCTCAGGGACAAAAGCCCGCGAGGTGGCCACCTCGCTAGGACACCTCAACCGCGGTTCCGTGCTTTGCTAGAGTCCTGTTTGGCTGACGGCACCCCCTGCCACCTGGGGTGGGAGACTTCCAATCGCAGAGAGGCGCCCACGCCATCATGGAACGCTGATTACATTCTGTGTGGGGCCTCTGTCTGGGGATGACAGTCTGCTGTGTCGGTGCTCTCCCCTCATGTCTGTGTGTCTGGGGCTCGCATTCCTCCTGATCCCTGCGGGGGCACTACCGCATCCAGGACGCTCTGTGGGGGGTTGTGGGGGTCCCTAACCCTGTGGCAATATTACTGTGCTTTTTTAATGGGGTACAGGCATGTGTGGGAGGCCCGCAGCGGTGAAAACCCGCAGGGCCGCCATTTTGGGTATGGGCGGCTGCTCTGGCTTCACTATGGGCACTTCAGCAGCCATTTTCTATTGCAGTGTATTGCGCCATCTTGTGTGTGGCGGTTTGATTTATACATGTGTTCGGCGGCCATTTTCCCAGAGCCTCCCATTGATTTCTATGGGCAGCCATTTTTCTTTAGCCTGAGTCCTGTTTAGCCTCTAGCGGTGTGACATCACTTCCTTTCCTACATGCAGAGAGATCGTCAGCAAGCGTGGTAACACTTCTGGGGGTCCTTTATTGCTGTTTCTTGGGGAATATCTCTTGGCTATCAGTTTTATTGCTACCTGTGGGGTATCTCAGTATAGTCCCTATTGCGGTACATTGCAGTGGGATCTACGCTATTGCGATTTAAAGGGCCAGCACCATAAAAGCTTTTATGGAGTCTCAGGACAGCAAATTCCCCCCAGCTTTGGTGAATGATTCAGGTACATCTGAATCATCTGTGATTACTGCTGCACTTGCGACTTTAGCGTCCAAGGTGGATCTATTGATGTCTGAACGGGATTCTAAAAAGAGGCCTAGGCTTTCTCTCTCCTCTGATTCAGAGTCTGATATGGTTGCCATAGACAGTGTACCCCCTGAAGGGCCTCAGTCCTCTCACTCGGAGGGGGAGGCGGAGGATGAGGAGGGGGATGATTCACCCCCTGGGACGGCCAGAGAACGCGCTGCTATGTCTGCGCTTATTACCGCTGTTAAAGATACACTACATTTAGAGGATGAGCCCAACCCACCGGGTAAGCAGTCTTCCTTTGGGACCCGTAGAACCCAGAAGGCGGCACAGGTGTTTCCTTGTCCCGCTAAGTTTCACGAAACGGTGAACGAACAATGGCGCAATTTGAAGTGCCCTTTTGTGGTACCAAAATAGTTTAAACTCCTACGGATTTGCGCTGGTCCGTGGCCCCTAAGGTGGATCACACGGTGTCCAGATTAAACAAGGCCACTCTTATGCCCACGGAGGATTCTCCGGTGTTCAGGGACCCTACGGATAGGTGGATGGAATCTCTTGCTTGCCACTCCTATATGGTGGAGGGTTCCATGAAAAAAACCTATTTTCGCCTCAGGGATGGTCTCTCAGGCTGCGGCAGATTGGGCCAAGGTGCTCAGATGCACCCTTGTGGCTGATTCCGCCCCTCCTACTACTTTGGAGATGGTGGACCAGATTATTCAGGCTGTTCTGTACCTGTGTAACGCGGCCTTGGATGAGGCCCCTTTAGCCACACGACTATCTGCTGTCGCGGTGATAACCTGTCGTTTGGTATGGCTGAAGAGCTGGTCGGCTGACCAGACTTCCAGGAAGACGGTGTCTGACATCCCTTATGCGGGGACTCGCCTTTTTGGGGACTCACTGGACTAATTGGTTAAAGGAGTCACTGGGGGCAAGAGCACTCTGCTGCCCCAGAATCCCAATGGTACGTTTTTCCGCGGTAAGCGGGGCCCTTCCTTTAAACCAAATCAGGGGTCCTTTCATGCCTTCTAGGCACAGGACAAGGGCAAATCCTTTAAAGGCCAGGGTGGCAACAGAAAGCCCTGGGCGGGCAAGCCAAAAGCTGGCAATGCGGGCATGGCGGGCCCGTCCACCTCGACATAAAGGGACGCCCTCACCCGTACCAGGGGTGGGGGGGGCATCTGCGCGGTTTTCTCGAACCTTAGCTGCTCCGGATTCTGGACAGGTGGGTTCAGGAAATCATTCAATCAGGTTACAAGATCGAATTCCTTTCATGTCCAGCGGACAGATTCTTTCCTTCAAATCTTCATTTGACCCCAGATCGTTTACAGGATCGGTTCAGGATCTCCTCGCCCAGGAGGTAATTGTCCCGGTGCCACATCGGGACAGATTTCGGGGGTTTTACTCAAATCTGTTCACTGTGCCCAGAAAGGAGGGCAAGGTACGTCCGATTCTGGACTTGAAGGCTCTGAACCGCTTTGTGCGGGTTCAAAAATTCTGCATGGAATCCCTCCGTTCGGTGGTAGTCTCCCTGAGCCCGGGAGATTTCCTGGCTTCCATCGACCTCAAGGATGCGTATTTACACATCCCCATATTCGAGGGTCATCAGAGGTACCTCCGATTCGCAATAGCGGAGGAACATTATCAGTTTGTGGCGTTACCTTTCGATCTCGCTTCGGCTCCAAGGGTTTTTACCAAAGTGCTGGCTCCTGTTCTGGCCCTGTTACGGGCACAGGGGATTGCGATCTCGGGATATCTGGACGATCTCCTGTTAAGATCGAGTGCCAGCCGTGTCTGTTACGCGATCTGTCGACTACCGTTCAGACGCTCCAGGAGTTCGGATGGACCATCAACATTCAGAAGTCGACCTTGTCCCCTTCTGTTCGCCTCCCTTACTTGGGAATGGTCCTGAACTCTGCCCAAGCAAAAGTCTTTCTGCCAGAGGATAAGCTCCGGACTCTACAGGACGAGGTCAGGTCCCTCAGGGACAACGAATCCTCATTGCTCAGGACCTGCATGCGGTCCCTGGGGTTGATGGTATCAGCCTTCGAGGCAATACCATTTTCACAGTTCCACACACGATCTCTTCAAGCGGAGATCCTGGCCAGATGGGACAGGCATCCTCAATCATTGGAAAGGAGGATATCTTTGAGCCACCAAGTCAGAGAGGATCTTCTCTGGTGGCTCCGACGGAGGGGAAATCCTTCCGCCCGTTGTTGTGGACGGTGATCACCACGGACGCCAGCCTGTCGGGCTTGGGTGGCATTTTGGGCTTTCTGTCTGCCCAGGGCACTTGGTCGGAGGAGGAATCCTCCCTGACGATAAACGTCTTGGAACTGCGAGCGATCAGACTGTGCTTGCTCCGTTGGTCGGATCAGCTTCGGGGCCGCCCTGTGCGGGTGCAGACGGACAACACCACTGCGGTGGCTTACATCAATCACCAAGGGGGTACCAGGAGTGCCCGGGCGGCCCTGGAAGTGACCAAAATTCTGTCTTGGGCCGAAACGCACGTCCCGGCGAATTCGGCAGTTCACATTCCAGGTGTGGAGAATTGGCAGGCCGACTATCTGAATCGCCAGACCCCGGACCAGGGGGAATGGTCCCTACACCCGGAGGTGTTTCAGATGCTGGGTGCGCGATGGGGATCCCCGGATGTGGATCGGTTCGCATCTCGGCTAAACAACAAGGTGGGAAGGTTCGTGGCAAGAACGCGCGATCCTCTGGCAGACGCCTCGGATGCGCCCGATTTATGCCTCCCCCCCCCCCCCGATTCAGTTGTTGTCCAGGTTCCTTCGCAGGTTGGTCTTGGAACCGAAGTTGGTGATTCTGGTGGCCCCAGACTGGCCGTGCCGGTTTTGGTACGCAGACATCATACAACTGGTCATCGAGCCTCCATGGCGGCTCCCGTTGAGAGACGATCTACTGTATCAGCGGCCAATCTTCCATCCTGCTTACAGTCGCTGGCTTTAAAGGCGTGGCTGTTGAGAGCCAGGTCCTGAGAGACAGGGGTCTCTCGTCGGCGGTCATTCCTACCCTACTCAAGGCTAGGAAGGCCTCGTCCAGTAAGATCTATTACCGTAGCTGGAAGGCTTATTTTGCCGTGTGTGAATCCAGGGGTACCCATCCTCGTTCCTTCTCGGTGGCAAGGGTGTTGGCCTTCCTGCAACCGGGTGTGGACCAGCGTCTTGTGCTGACCACAATTAAGGGTCAGTTGTCAGCACTGGTACTCCTTTTCCAGCGCCCCTTGGCGTCAAACTCTTTGATCCGCACCTTTATTCAGGGGGTGCGTCGTTTGGCTCCTCCTAGGAGGGTGCCTTTACCTCCTTGAGACCTGAACTTGGTCCTGTCCGTTTTGCAACGTCCTCCCTTTGAGAACAACAGGGAGATTCCTCTGCCTGTGCTGTCACGAAAGGTTGCCTTTCTGGTGGCGATCACATCTGCCCACGGAGTGTCGGAGTTGGCGGCTCTGTCCTGCCTCTCCCCTTACCTGGTGGTTCATAGGGACAAGTTGGTCTTGCGACCTAACCAATCTTTCCTTCCTAAGGTGGTTTCAGATTTTCATCTTAACGAGGATATTGTCTTGCCTTCGCTGTGTGTGAATCCTAAGCATCCTAAGGAGTTTGCTTTGCATTCCTTGGATGTAGTCCGGGTGATCAGGGTGTACCTGTCGTCTACTGAATCCTTCAGGAAGTCGGATTCTCTCTTCGTTCCTTCCCAAGGGCCCTCGGAAGGGTATGGCTGCGTCTGCAGCAACCATTTCAAAATGAATCAGACAGACAATTGTACAGGCCTATTCAATTAAGGAACGGGTTCCGCCCTTCCCTGTCAAGGTGCACTCTACCAGAGCGGTGAGTGCGTCCTGGGCTTTCGGTGGCCCAGGTGTGCAAGGCAGCGACTTGGTCGCCCGTGCACACCTTTTCCAAATTCTACAAACTTGATGTTTTGGCATCAGCAGATGCCTCCTTTGGCCGCAAATTTCTGTGTGCGGCAGTGCCTTGATGGGGACATGGCGTTGCCTGTCCCTGTCTGTTGGGGTTGTTTTCCCCTTTGTTTATTTGCTTCCTGGGTTGTTTGCTCCAGTTGAGCTTTTGTGTTACCCAGAGTTTTTACCTTTTCTGCTCAGATAAGGTTCCTTTCTCTGACCTGGGTGCTGCGTTGCCTTTGTGACGGTTGTGCTTCCCACCCCTCATGTCTACACTGCTTTGGGACATCCCATTGGTGAAGACTGTATGAGTGGGCGGCGACTGTCAGAGGACGTAAGAGAAAATGTAATTTTTGTAAAATCTTACCGTAAAATTCCTTTCTCTGAGTCCTCTGACAGTCGCCGCCCCCGCCCCTTTTGTGGGTTTCTTTTGGACTTTAACTGCTTGCTACCAACCTGAGTTGGGAATGCTGATAGCAGGGGGGTATTGGACCAGAGGGACAGCCCCCTAGAGGTGTGTCTATGTAAATTGCTTTGTTTCTAACAAGTCTTATGCCTAGCTTGCTCCTATGGATAAGATGTCAATACCCATTGGTGAAGACTGTATGAGTGGGCAGCGACTGTCAGAGGACTCGGAGAAAGGAATTTTACGGTAAGATTTTACAAAAATTCATTTTTTTTTTATTCTACCAAAACAACAAACACTCCAGTCACTCATTTTCCACCAACAGTACAACACACACACACGTTATTTCTTCTACTACTCCATAAAGTAAACTGGTCTGTGACCCAGGCGAGTGCAAGTCAGAATATGTCAGAACATGCTCAGGTGTGAATGGCTTTGTGACTCACCACCATAGTGCTACTAGGATTTATTTTTTATGAAATTTAGCACCTTGTAAACCATTGCACTAATATTGTGTAATATAAAAAACTGGAATTACCACCATTTTAATCTCCAGGGTCTCTGCTTTCAGAAAATATACACTCACCAGCCACTTTATTAGGTACACCTTGCTAGTACCGGGTTGGGCCCCCTTTTGCCTTCATTCTTCGTGGCATAGATTCAACAAGGTGTTAGAAACATTCCTCTGAGATTTTTGGTCCATAGTGACATGATATCACGCAGTTGCTGCAGATTTGTCGGCTGCACATCCCTGATGCCAATCTCCCGTTCCACCACATCCCAAAGGTGCTCTATTGGATGAGATTGGAGGCCATTTGAGTACAGTGACCTCATTGTCATGGTGAAGAAACCAGTGGTGAGATGATTGGAGCTTTGTGACATGGTGCATTATCCTGCTGGAAGGAGCCATCAGAAGATGGGGACACTGTAGTCATAAAGGGATGGACATGGTCAGCAACAATACTCAGGTAGGCCGTGGTGTTAAAATGATGCTCAATTGGTACTAAGGGGCCCAAAGTGTGCTATGAAATAACCCCCACACCATTACACCACCACCACCAGCCTGAAATGTTAATACAAGGCAGGATGGATCCATCCTTTCATGTTGTTTATGCCAAATTCTGACCCGACCATCTGAATGTCGCAGCTGAAAGCGATACTCATTAGACCAGGCAATGTTTTTCCAATCTGGCTTTTTTTTTTTTGTGAATCTGTGCGAATTGCAGCCTCAGTTTCCTGTTCTTAGCTGACAGGAGTGGCACCCAGTGTGGTCTTCTGCTTCTGACCCATCTGCTTCAAGGTTGGATGTGTTGTGCGTTCAGAGATGGTATTCTGCATACCTTGGGTGTAACGAGTGATTATTTGGGTTACTGTTGCCTTTCTATCATCTCAAACCAGTCTGCCCATTCTCCTCTGACATCAACAAGGCATTTCCCTCCACACAACTGCCACTCACTGGATATTTTCTCTTTTTCCCACCATTCTCTGTAAACCCGAGAGATGGTTGTGTGTGAAAATCCCAGAAATACTCAGACCAGCCCGTCTGGCACCAACAACCATGCCACGTTCAAAGTCACAAAGCCCCTTTTCTTCCCCATTCTGACGCTCGGTTTGAACTTCAGCAAGTCATCTTCACCACGTGTAGATGCCTAAATGCATTGAGTTGCTGCCACGTGATCGGCTGATTAGCGATTTGTGTTACCAAGCAATTGAACAGGTGTACTGTAATAAAGTGGCCAGCAAATGTACATACAGCACTCAAACACAACCAAAGACAGGTGTAGTAAAAAAAAATATAGAAATTATATCTTTATCATGTCTAGATGGCTAAATGCATTGAGTTGCTGCCATGTGATCGGCTAATTAGAAATTTGTGTTACCAAGCAATAATCAGGTGTACCTAATAAAGTGGCCAGTGAGTGTGTTTTGAGCGGTTTAGCTAATCTTCAGACCCAAAATTTATTTTTTTTAAACGTGTGTGTCGTATAAAAAAAAAAAAAAAAAACAGCTCTTTTACATTTGTCTCTATGAGGTTAACATCATAAAATCTCAATCATAAAACCAGAAAGGAAAGGAAGGAAAAAAAAATAAATAAAAAAGCAGACACAAAAGGAGGTGAAAACTTATTTTACTAATAAAATATGTTCAGCTCTTTACAAAGAATTATTACAACCAGAGTTACATTAAATAAAAAAATCATCTGAAATCAAATCTTAGCATGAGATTCTCAAGACCTGAAGAACCAATTATAAAAATCAGACGAGAATCAGAATCCCTCTCTTCAGGTGGCGGCCCGTATCACACCCCCACCTATCAGGTGGCGGCCCGTATCATACCCCCACCTATCAGGTGGCGGCCCGTATCACACCCCCACCTATCAGGTGGCGGCCCGTATCACACCCCCACCTATCAGGTGGCGGCCCGTATCATACCCCCACCTATCAGGTGGCGGCCCGTATCACACCCCCACCTATCAGGTGGCGGCCCGTATCACACCCCCACCTATCAGGTGGTGGCCCGTATCACACCCCCACCTATCAGGTGACGGCCTGCCTAAACTCCAGGAGGGGATTTTCTATTCTGATTTCCAAAAAAAAAAAAAAAAAAGTATCAAGAACTATACAAGGTATGTACATAGGAGACTGTATGAAAGACTCCCCCGTCGTCTGCACATATGTACATTATCTACAAGCTCCATGAACATGTAAAAAAATAGTACAGATCATTCCGCTACGCTCTGCAGTAGCACATCTAGACCATCAACACAGGATTGCCGAGTGCAAATTGATAAACAGAGAAGAAAGTTAAAGAATTTTGGATTTGGTCAGATCACATACTGGCATTGCCATGCTTTAAGGATGTGCAATTATAGGGCTCTAGGAATTTTATCTATGCTAGTCCTGAATTTCCAAATCAATCATGGTGGGAGAAGAAATTTATATGAATCTTGGCATCCCCAGTAACCCTGCCACAGATCATTTACATGCAATATATGCAGAGCACCATCTAGTGGCTGATAGGAAGAAGCACAGTTCAATCGCTGTGGGTGGAATGCAGAGAGAGGAGACCACCGTCTAGTGGCCAATAGGGAGAAGCAAAGTCCAATCTTGGTGGGTGGGATGCAGAGGATACCAGCATCATCTAATGGACAACAGAGAGGAGCAGAGTCCAATCTATGTCGGTGGGATGCAAGGGATACTAGCACACCATCTAGTAACCAATAGGGAGGGGCATAGTCCAATTTTTGTGGGTGGGATGCAGGGAACACCAGCACCACCCAGTTACCAATAGGGAGAAGCATAATCCAATCTCTGTGGGTGGGATGCACAGGATATTAGCACCATATAGTAACCAATAGGGAGGAGTATAGTACAATCTCTGTGGGTGGGATGCAAGGGAAACTAGCACCATTAAGTGACCAATCGGGAGGATCATAGTCCAATCTCTGTGGGTGAGATGCACGAGATACCAGCATCATCTAGTAACCAATAGGAAGGATCATCATCAATTTCTTTATGGAGCTTGCTTTGTGCACTGGTCTAAATCATTTGGTGGAGGGGGGGATTATGGTGTGGGGTTGTTTTTCAGGGGTTGGGCTTGGCCCCTTAGTTCCAGTGAAGGGAACTCTTAAGGCGGCAGCATACCAAGACATTTTGGACAATTTCATGTTCCCAACTTTGTGGGAACAGTTTGGGGATGGCCTCTTCCTGTTCCAACATGACTGCACACCAGTGCACAAAGCAAGGTCCATAAAGACATGGATGAGCGAGGTTGTGGTGGAGGAACTTGATTGACCTGTACAGAGACCTGACCTCAACCTGATGAAACATTTTTTGGGATGAATTACAGCGGAGACTGCGAGCCAGGCCTTCTCGTTCAACATCAGTGCCTGACCTCACAAATGCGCTTCTGGAAGAATGGTCAAACTTTAGACCACTGTTTCTCAACTCCGTTCCTCAGGGCACACTAACAGGCCAGATTTTAGGTATTACCTTGGGGAGATGCAGACTAGAGTACTGCAATCACTGAGCAGCAAATTATATCACCTGTGATGTATTTAAGTTTTCTTGCAAACCTGGCCTGTTAGTGTGCAGGAACAGAGTTGAGAAACACTGCCATAGACACACTCCTAAACCTTGTGGACGGCCTTCCCAGAAGAGTTGAAGCTGTTATAGCTGCAAAGGGTGGGCCAACTCAATACTGAACCCTACGGACTAAGACTGGGATGCCATTACAGTTCTTGTGTGCGTAAAGGCAGGCGTCCCGATACTTTTGGTAATTTGGTGTATGTTGTTCTGGATTTGCAAATCCAGACACAGCAATTACTCAGCATGATACCATTAACACAAGGGGGGCATAGATGCCCAACAAAAGAAGTGTTAAAACCAACAAGGACCATATAAGTTACTGTATAATCAAAACTTTCTGTATGATTAAACCTCAATTCCAACACACCCAGACACCACTGTGGATCAAAAACCAAATGTATACACCACCTGTACTTTTTCTACATACATAGATGCTACACAAACCATTTTGTGACATATTCTAAAAATGTACGTTTCCATCTGTGAATAAATTCCATGATTTTCTGTAAATGCCAAAAAATAAACAAGACAAAAAACTACTGTCCAAGAAAGCTAAAATTTCCAGCTTATTGGGCTTTTAGGGGAGGAAATAAAGAAGGGTGGCCTTACTGATTTATGGCCAAACTTTCTACCTGGAACATCAAATCCTGGGCCTCCCTTCCTCTATATAGATGATATCAGATAACTGTACAGCCAGAACTCAATCACAAAGACGATGTCAGCACTGGTATAGCCCAATATTTGAGTCATTTACTCTACTAATAGTAATAATAAGAATCATTAATATTAAGAATAATAATAATATTAACAATTAATATTAAATACATTATTTATATATTGTATATGGCGGTTTCAAATCGGTCACCCATCTCCAGTGCAGTGCAGGAAAACAATGGCTTCTATGAAATAGGGCTTAAAGTATATGTGACCCCTAAATGTATTATATCATACATGCAGCTGCCCTTTTATAAGGGTGTGTGCAACTGTAGCCTAATCAATTTTTATACATTAGTTTTCCTAAAAATACCTGGTCATCCTGCCAGTCCCTCTCTTTGCTGTAGCAATCTGACCATGCCAGACATGAAAGTAAATCCGTGCTAGCGGGTTCAGTTTGCGTATCATTCATTCCCACGTGAAATGAAGTGTGCCTGCATCTCCATGGTCAGTTTATTAGCATGCCTTCTGCCCAACAAAGCTGCTCCCTGTATCAATGTACTGAATGCTTCTGTCCCACCGATGTGTCCCGGACCATCTCCAGGACACATCAACCTTTTTTGACTTACTGCACGTGCACAGTAATTCAAAAAGGTATTAAATTGCTGGGATTGGGGCCACAAGTGCGTGGTCCCTATAAATTTAGAGGTGGTGCCTGGACTGGGCCAACCTATAAAGTGGTTTTGATATGCATTACCTGCATATTTAGAGGCCAGATTTGGGTGGGACCAACCCATAAAGAGTGTATGATTTGGGTGCACTCAGCCCACCTCTCCGCCTGTCTCTTCACCCACCTCCCAGCCAACCTCTCTGCCTGCCTCTTAATCCACCTCCCAGCCCACCCCTTCACCCACCTCTCCGCCCGCCTATTCACCCACCTACCAGCCCACCTCTCCACCCGCCCCTTCACCCACCTCCCAACCCACCTCCCAGCCCACCTCTCCACCCGCCCCTTCACCCACCTCCCAGCCCACCTCCCTGCCTGCCTCTTCACCCACCTCCCAGCCCACCCCTTCACCCACCTCTCCGCCCGCCTATTCACCCACCTCCCAGCCCACCTCTCCACCCGCCCCTTCACCCACCTCCCAGCCCACCTCTCCACCCACCTCCCAGCCCATCTCCCTGCCTGCCCCTTCATCCAGCCTACCTCTCCGCCTGCCCCTACACCCACCTCCCAGCCTACCTCTTTACCCACCTTCCAGCTCACCATTCCGCCTGCCCCTTTACCCACCTCCCATTCTGCCTCTCCACCCACCTCCCAGCCCACCATTCCCGCCTGCCCCTACACCCACCTCCCAGCCCACCTCTCCGCCTGCCTCTTCACCTACCTTCCAGACCACCATTCTGCCTGCCCCTTTACCCACCTTTCAGTCTGCCTCTCGCCCTTAAATTAGGCTTCCCCTACATGGTTGTAGGAAGGGAGTGTTAAGGGATGCCAATCCTCCCTTTATCCCCACCTACGGGCTAAGGACGCTTTGGACTGTCTACAGCCCGACAGAGCTGTTTATTTCAAACTATATTCAGCTGTTTCCCAATCATCAGAGCAGTGCATACATTGGCTTCTATGGAACGAGGATGGGAAGCAACAAGAAGAAATACCCAGGTGATGGTAGGGAGGGAGAATAAGAACCAAAAATATTAGGCTGTATTGGAGATGTACAATGGCACTCCTGGATGTACGGTAGAGAAACAGAAAAGGTCGCCGCTCATTGCCGGTGTCCACAGAGCAGTTGCATGCAGGATGGAGCTAGTCTTTGCTTCATTTAAAAGGTTGTATAACCAAGTCTCTGTAGGGTGAAACGCGTCAGAAAGATGTTCCAGGCAGGGCTTACAGTGTGCACATCCAGAACAATCATTTGTTTATGATAATGTCGGCATCATCAGCAAAGGCCAGTCTTTGTGATTTAGCCTTCTATGGAGAGTGTAGACAAGTTCCATTCTGCCTTCATTGGCTCTCCTTGCACACCCGGCTTGCTACGCAAGCTTGTGAGCATTTTCCTTTTGTCTCCCTGTGCTGTACACCCAGAACTGCTGATGTACATCACAGCTACAGCTGAATATTTTGTATTCCTTTTTCTCCCTCCTCCACATAGCATTCTGGGTTATACACCCACATTGTTCCTAAAGCCCTACTCTATAGAAGCAAAACACTTTTCATGCACTTAACTTCTTCTGTCCCATTTACTTTTTTTGTGTTGTATTCTGTGTTGCATCAACAGCTTCTTCCCAGCAGCAGCACAAGGTAAGGGGGTGCACAGTGATATAAGGGAGGGTGGGGGACTTTTTAGTTCTGATGGTGGGGAGTTCTTGACATCTGATTTAAGAGGGTGGTCCTATAGACATCTAGTCTTACAGATAAAAGCAGCCCATTGAGGACAACCATAATGCTGATGTGGCCCGAGATCTAATGGAGTTTGACATCCCTGCTTTAGATATACTTTAAAGATTATTAACTGCTTGTTAATAATACAGTATGTAAAATATTTGATTGACCATAGCCTGCCCACAGTTCTACTTCAAACCTAAAGTGAGAAACACTCAAAAAACTCGACATGACAAAAAAACCCAAAAACATTAGCTTCAAAAAGACAACAAGTACAAATAAAATTGATCCATTCTGCACTAGATCTGCAAACTTGATCTGCTTAACATTAAACAGCTGAACTTGAATCATGACCCAGTATATGGCTTATGTTGTGTGCAGGCCGATTTGAAGTCTGCTTAGAGGAGTCCGAAGCGGAGGAGTGGGATATAGACAGTAAAGGAGACATGGCGGATCCATCAGGGGGAAGAGCAGTGGCGATCTCCGGAAAAAGGGATGTCAAATTGAAGTTGGACAGGTGTGAGGGGTTGGCCATGTGCATTGGAGGCATTTCCGGGAGGAGGGGGAACGTGGTTTGGGAGAAACCAACAGGTCGTGGTGGGGACAATATGGAACCAAACCTGTTGTTCAGGCCTGTACTGTTGGTCTTCTCTGTGTTGGGATTGGGGAACATCTGGTTAGAGAAATATGGCAATGTGAGGTCATTAGACAGGCTTGGGTGAGCTGGTGAATAAGGTGGATAGAATGATGGCAACGTGTTCTGTGGGTCAACAGGAATGAGAGCAGAAGTCCGGGTGGCAGTGGCCTGGGTGACTGGAGGAATAAAGGAGGCATTTGCATTTATCGGTGGGTTCATTGTACCTTCTGGTATAAATGGAAAGGGAAAGTTTTGGGTTAAAGTGTGCTGATCGGGGCCCGAATTGTCAGTGGGCACTTGAGGGGTGTCTGGCATGAAGCGAACAATACCAGGCCTTTTTTCTGTAACAGGTTGCTGGCGCCCAAGAATCATGCTGCTGGGACCAGCCAGAGGAAGGTGAGGCAAGGCCGGGTCAAACATATTGCCATGTCTTTGGCTTCCAGACCTGCTCCGTTCAGACTGTCGGCCTTTGGAATCTGGTTCCTCCTGTAAAGGATGCCTTGAGCGCTGAGGAACTGGAGGGTTGACCTGCCTCACTGTTTGTCGTTGATCGACATTTCCATGGGAAACAGACTGGTGAGGGATGGGTGGGTGAACCACTCCATGCATGTTAATAGACACTTGGATATTAAGCTGGTTCTTGGCACCTTGACTGTCGACTTGCCTAATCGAATTGGACCTCTGGTTTGTACTGTGAGGGCTGGTGTTTCTTCCCTGGATATCTCCAGAAGAGCTGGAGAAAGGAATATTTAAAGAATTATTTCTCGAAGTGACCTGTCCCATGACCAAGTCACAGCTTTCTCTGTTCTGGACTTCGCTATCTCTCCTTAAATGGAGAGCATCACGAGCCGGTGGGCAACCAAATTCAAGGCTGGAGGAAGAGTTGTACTGCGGACGTTGAGGACCAGATATTGCCCGCTGACTTGAAACAACTTGATCTCCAATATGTGGGGCTAAAAGACTCTGCATAAAGCTTTGATGGCAAGCATTTTCATTATCTCTAATCTGAAGCGTATTGGAGACTGGAACCTCTTGTACAGTCTGGTATGGCATATGCTTTTGCCGATCCATTGCTGAATTGGGATTCTGATTATGTCTGTAGGCCTGGGATTGCAGACTTCTCATATTGGCTGTGGTGCCACCATCATTGTTTCTTGAAGTCTGGACATCAAAGGAAGCTGGCTGTTGCTGCTGTTGGTTCAAGCTGTTCGGCTTAAAGGTTTGACAGTCGGCAAGTCTCTGGGAATCTGTATTTACAGAATGATCTATGGTCATCCTGCTTTGTATATTGTGAGATGACATAACTTTATTCCTAGAAGCATCTAAATACTTTCTCATTTCCATTTGTTCTGACACCCTAGAAGCTTGGACCGAAATTCCTGTTCTCTGCTCGGAGTTTGAAGTGCTCTTACCAATAAGTGCCTCTGCTGAGTAGCTTGAAACTCTATTTCGTTCTTGCCGATGGGATGTACTCATGTTCATGTTTGTAGTCTGGGACACAACACTGGGCTGGGACACCAACTGTTGCTCTAAACTTCTTGAGGTTATAAGTCTCTGGACTTGGTTAAGACCCGGCAGATGTTCTGAAGATACCACAGACCCCTGTGCCCTGTTGATATCCTGTTGATGCTGATGACGGATGTCCTGACTCATATGGCTTTGTTGATGAGAACTGTGAAGACCTCGGGCTGATGTATTATTTTCACAAGATTTTTCTGCCTGTGTGGACCCAAAATGAGCTGGCATCTGCTGCTGGATCTGTTGGTGGTGCGGGTGAGCTTGAGCTGTGTTTTGTCTGTTTTGCTCAGGCAGCTGTTTCTGGTGTAGAGACAATCTTCCCACCTGGGCACCTTGAATTGAGGGTCGTTTCTTTTGCATCTGAACATCTTGCTGCATCATTCTTTGCTGCTGTACATTGTGGGACTGAGCGCGAACAGAGCTGTCTGCAAGTGAAACGTGGTGCTGTTGCTGCTGCTGTTGGTACAAGTGATGCTGTTCCCGCATGTGTCCAGTTTGTTGCTGCTTTATGTAAGGATTGCTGTTATGAAGAAGTGTTGACTGCTGGTGTTGCTGCAAAGGCTGAAGGTGCAGATTCCCCATCTGACTCTGCTCAGAGACTGGTGGCTGGGAATTGCAACGCATGTCACTTTGCCTTAGATTTGGAGTAACAAAGTTATTATTTGCTGAAAACAGACTAGAAATTCCCTCTCCGTGATTCTGAATACGTCCAGACAAAGAGGATGAGTCAGAAGGTAATGGACCACCTAACATTTCATTCCGTTCTCCTACACTGTCAGATGGTTGAATCCTTTCAATTCTCATGGGGCCTTGAAACTGTTTTTGCCTTTTGGCAGCTGACAGTAACTCATCCCCATGTGCAGTGCGTTTGGAAGATTCTTTCCGAACATCTAAATTTTGCTTTAAAAGGGAATCTGTGGTTGAGGGGACCTGCATGACTCTAGCCTTCATAGAATTCAGTTCCTCTTGATGGTACTCAGATAAGACCATTGTCCCTGCAGAATGTCCTTCGTAACTGCTGGTGGGCACTGATGAACTAATGGATGTAGCCAAATGCAAATGCTCCGATGCCTGTGAAACATTTGCAGAGTTTGAAACCGAACGGGATATCCCACGTTGGTGTATTAAATTATTGATGCTCAAACTGGTCACGCTTTGAGACTGAGCGGTTGAAATTTGCAGAGAGAGATTGGTACTATTTATCCCTAGTGTGCAATGAGTTTTATCCACCAGCCGATCTGAGGTTGACGGGGCATTGGTTTCTGAAGTACTGAAAGAGTGTGATATAGATGGGAGCCCAGAGGTTCCTTCTTTGGCTGAATGCGGCTTGAACGGGAGGTGACAATCCCCCGGCAATACTACTTCTAGGTTTTTAGAAACCGCTTCTCCAACTACTGCCTGTGTTCCGGTCTTTTCCTTGGTATTATTTTCTTGATCGAATATAGTTCTTGCAGCAGTTGCAACTATTTCATTCTGCTCAGAAAAACCACATCCATTAAAAGGTGGCACGTTGGAAATGGGGTTAGCAGTGTCCTGTCTACTGGTATCTGGCAACATTGAGGCAACAGTAAAATTTCGACTGCTTACAGAACTATTAGACATAGGAGAATCAGTCTGTCGATTGTTAGCACATGAACTAACAACTTCATGTTCGGATGTACTAGACTGGTTCTGGGCAATGTGGACAACCGAAGTTGTCAAAATTATGGAATCAGTCGTCAAGGCATCATTTGATTTGGTTTCACCGTACAATGATTTAGAGCTTTCGGGGACATCTGTGGTGACTTTTTCAGGAGATCTGACATTCGGATCATCTGATAAAATCTGCACATCCAACAAGTCAGCAGCAGTTAGGTCTGCAGCATCCCCTTGAATTAGGCAATCTTTGGAAGCCGGATTTGAATGTTCATCAATAGTCACTACAGACTGGTCAACGGGCAGAGAATCCTGAACAGATTGCTCTTTTAAGGGGAGCATGGCTGCCACAACCTCAGCCTTAGGTGAGGCTGGTGCAACAGACAGCAGTCTCTTCTCATTCGTATTAGCACAAACCTCTTCAGCAACAAAAACTCTAGAGGCAGAAAATTCTGCTGGAACGTTCTCATTTGATTTAGCTTCACTGAGAACGTCCCCTTCAATTCCCACATTCAGTGCCAAAGAAGTACAGGCCTCGGCACCTGCCTTCTCTTGAGTTTGGTCAATATTTTGGGACATTCCATCTGGGGCACTTGCTTTCTCTTGAGTTGTATTAGAAGCAGACAATTTTTCCACCTGGTTCTGTTCATCACTGGGGGCCTGAGATTTTGAAGCTTCTGATGAATCATCAGGTATAACTGTTGGAGTGGATTCTTTCCTCAAGGGACCTCCCTTCTTAACAGCAGGCTTCTTGATGGTCTTCTTTGGCTTTGAAGTGGGTGAAGTGCCACTAACTGGTTTGACAGATAAAGGCTTTGCCAGTACAGAAGCAACTGGTACGACAGATGTTTCAGCGGGTACTGTTGTCACACTGGACACCGGCACAGAAGCACAGTTGACTGGTAGGTTATTGGCCGCTAAAGACGATGCAACGGAGGGGTTCAGAGTAAACTGCACACAGTTCTGTCCACCCATCTGAGATATGCTCTGGCTAAGGGTGGCCAATGCACCAAAGGTATTAAGGGCTACATTTGTGTTGGGATCTTCGCTGGTTGTTGGCTGGATAATTTGCATTGGAGCTTGACTTGAGGAGCCAGCTGAAGGAGTCACTGGCTGCAGCGCAAACAATTGACCGTTTAAGGAAATTGTGGGGGGCTGTTGGTTTGAGGCAGTAGTGGATACTGACACTTGCTGGGTGGAACCTGAAGGCTGCACAGGTGCAGGCCTGGGTAATATGTGCACAAGATGCTTAGCACCAAATGTCTGTGGAGCCACTATACTCTGCACTGGGTTTGCCGGACAAACTAAGGGATTGGGCGCATTTATAGGCATCACCACTGAGGGTGAGGGCTGTGCAGACACGAGGGGTATTGGATTCTGGTTGGGCGCTGCCTGGATTATAACAATTTGTTGGCCCACTGTTGGTTTAGGAAGAGGTGGACAAGGAGCCGGTGCTGGAGGCTGAAGCAATATAATGTTCTGATTGGCTGGAACTGGATTTAGAGACGCACCGAATGGCTGGGCCACCTGAATTACTTGCATCGGCTGATTAAGTGGAAGAATATTGGCTGTGCTTTGTGGCTGTGGTGGTGATTTAAAGGGCTGGACTGTGACAGGTTGACAAGAAGGCATTTGCACCATTACTGGCTCACCAGTCCTATTTTCTGAGGCTACTATGTTACTTATGTTTACACCAGCTGACATTTGAGGATTAACCTTGTCTTTAGATGCCACCACCTGCTCAACTAAAAGAGTTGATGCTGTGCCGGAGGAAGATTGACTTAACGGCTGCACAGTGTTCCCTGCAAGCTGCAGTGTGGTCCAGGTAGTTTGTGTATTTCCATCTGAGGGGATTCGTGTCAAGCTACCTATGCTTTTTAGCTCTGGCAAGGTGTTAGAAAGGGACCAGCTGCTCTCCAGACAAGAGGGGCCAGCAGAAGCTGTGTGAACTTCAACCAAGGGGTTTACATCTCTTGATGTGACCACCACCTCTGGACTTGATTCAATATGAACACTGGGAAATATCTCCTTAACCAAGTCTTTAACAGTTTCAGCAGTTGCAGATATTTTTCCGTGGATTGAATTTGGAGACTCCTGAGGACTCATGACAGCTTGAGAAGCCAGGAGAGATGGCTGGGATGGAAGATTATTGAAGGTGGATACAGTCAGGGTTGATGCAGAGTCCACAGGCTTCCCCCTTAAGCCTTCTGGCGGTGCCGGCTGGCTGGAAGAATAAAGCTGTGAGCTTGCTGAGCAGGATGGCAGAGGAAAATTAGCTACAGAGTGTGTGTGAAATAAGACAGTTTGAGTGCCTTTGGATGTGGCAAGGTCCGTTGTGGTAGGAGCCGACGTGGAGACCGGAAGACACAAAGAAACTTGTTGACTCGTCGTCGTTGCAGAAGTTGCATTTTGCTGCCAAGCTTTATCCAGTGGATAAACACCAGAAATTGACATAGGCGTTACCAAATTGCAAGTTCTTTGCACCGGCACAACATTGGCAGTCTGTTTTTGGAGGCTCTGCCCAACATTGAAAGTAATTCCTTGCACTGCGCTACCTTGGTTAGTAGAAGCCAGCTGATTACTATTTAGGCAGAGCGGGAGTTTCTGGTCGGCCGGAGCGATCAGAGAGGGCTTTGCTCGTCTGGAGTTTCCTTTCCAGTGTAGCGTTGGGTCATCATACAGACAGATATCATTGCTCTTCAAAAGTTCTATGTATCGCGCGTTCTCCTTCTGAATGTCGGCCAACTCTCTTCTGAGTTTTCGGATTTCACGGGCTGTGAAACAGAATAAAGAAACTGTTAAAAAAAAAAAAAAAAAAGGCAACACACACACAGAGAAAGAAAAGAAAACTGACAGATAAAATACAAACATACGATGAAGTATTATTATTAAATAGGATTTATAAAGCACCAACAATACAGTTCAATACAGGACAGATATTTTTATAACAAAATATAACAAGCAGTTTTAAATGTTCAGATATAGCTGCATATTAAAGCTGAATAAAAATAAACTTTGTAATTCTGTCTATCCACTTTTTTCATTAATACGGCCCTGCTAGGAGGGTGACACCACTTCTTTCTACTTGAGTTAATGAATAGAGTGTGGTGTCATCACCCTATCCATTGCCTTGGACAAAGAAGCAGTGGCAATACTCAATTATACCTCGTCACATGACTGCAAAAAAAAAAAAAAAACATAAAAATGTTACCCGATTTATTTATTTATTTACAGTGGGTAAAATAAGTAGTGAACACGTCACCATTTTTCTAGGCAAATATATTTTTAAGCTGCTATTGATATGACATTTTCACCACATGTCGGTACCAACCTATGCAATAGAAGAAAGGTGCCAAAGTCAATCCTACCAACACCACATTCCAAAAAAAAAAAAACAGTGAAAAATATAAAAGGAAAAGAAGACCGGGACTTTAAATAGGTGTTGAACTCCCCCGTCGGGTACTAAAAAATCACGTCTAAATAAAACGTAATAGTCAAAAGGATGGAAATATTGAATAAAAGCAATACATATCATACAAAATTACATAGAATAAATTGAGTAACCCATTGTGCAGCCCCCCTCATTCAAAATGTAAAAATATGGGAAGCTAAGGTGTACCGCCCCAGTGACCATCAACCAATGGGGCCAAATACAGAGGGGGGGGGGGGGGACGGTACACAGAGGGGGGGGGGGGCAGGACTCCATCCGACACTTTTCGTCTTGTGGCTTCTTCAGGAGTATTTGCACACAGGTTACAATACAAGAAAATTAAACACATCAGCTGGTTCTTTGGCAAATATACAACATATTAAATGATATTCAATGTAGAAAAAAAATAATACACAAAAAGAAAACTTACAAATGGATAAACACTATTGCGGTCAATTATGAAGAAACCAATGGAATCACAGATGCAGGTATGGATGACCACCACAGTTGGATCTAATGACCAAAGAGGTGCTGGGACACAGAGGAATGCCTACCAGACACCCAAAAACCAAGTGGGAGACGGAGGAAAAAAAATAATTCATAATTGACTGCAATAGTGTTCATTCATTTGTAAGTTTTCCTTTTGTGTATTATTGTTTCTACATTGAATATCATTTAATATGTTATATATTTGCCAAAGAACCAGCTGATGATGTGTTTTTTTTGTATTTATAGTAACCTATGTGAAACCTATGTGCAAATACCCCTGAAGAAGCCACAAAGCGAAACGCATTGGGTGGCGTGCCGTCCCCCCTGGGTTCGGCCAACTAGCTCAATTGGTTGATGGTCACTGGGCGCTACTCCTTAGCTTCCCCTATTTTTACATTTTGAAAGAGGGGGGCTGCACAATGGGTTACTCAATTTATTCTATGCGATTTTGTATGATATGTATTGCTTTTATTCAATATTTCCAGTAATGGAAAAAAAATCCTTTTAATTATTATGTAATAAAATTATTAAGTTTTGTTTAGTGGTGATTTTTTATTACCCGACGGGGGAGTTCAACACCTTTAACGTCCCGGTCTTCTTTTCCTTTTATCTTTTTCACCAACCCATGCAATTCATACATACATACATACAATGAAACCAAAACAAATAAGTTCAGAAATGAAGTTGTGTAATAAAATGGAATGACACAGGGAAAAAGTATTGAACACGCTTAGTGAAATGTATTTAATACATGGTAAAAAATCCTTTGTTGGTAAGACACCTCCTGTATGGAGAAACTAGTCGCATGCGTTGCTCAGGTGTGATTTTGGCCCATTTTTCCACACAGACTTCAATTCTTGAAGGTTCAGTGGGATTCTAAAAACTCTGATCTTTAGTTTTTTCCAAAGATTTTCTATTGGATTTTAAGTCAGGGGATTGGCTGAGACTGCCTTTTTTTTTTCTTCTTTCTTTGAAACCAATGGAGTTTCCTTGGCTTTGTGTTTTGGATCATTGTCTTGCCGAAATATCCACCCTCATTTCATCTTCATCATCCTGGTAGATGGCAGCAGATTTTTATCTAGAAGGTCTTGGTACATTTTTCCATTCATCCTTCCTTCCAATGATATGAAGTTTGCCAGTACCGTATGCTTAAAAAAAAAAAAAACAGCCCACACCATGATGTTCCCACCTCCAAACCGCACTCTTGGTATGGGGGGTGTTTTTGGGGTGATGTGCCATTTGACCTCCAAACATTGTGTGTGTTATGGCATCCAAAGAGTTCAATGTCAGTCTCATCTGAGCAGACTAGATTCTCATAGTATATCACAGGCTTATCAAAATGTTTGTGCAGAAACTGAGCTTCAACATGCTTTTTCTTCAGCAATCGAGTCTTGCGTGGTGAGCGTGCATAAAGGTCATGACGGTTGAGTGCATTACTTAAGATTTTCTTTGAAACAATTGAACCTGCTAATTTCAGGTCTTCCTGAAGCTCTCCACAAGTGGTCCTTGGCTCTTGGACAACTGTTCTGATAATTCTTTTCACTCCTCTGTCACAAATCTTGCGAGGAGCACCTGGTCATGGCTGGTTTATGGTAAAATTATGTTCTTTCCACTTTCGGATTGTGGCCCCAACAGTGCTCACTGGAACATTCAGAAGTTTAGAAATCCTGTGGCTAAGTGCAGACGGGTTTTTTTATGAACATGTGGATAAGTGTGGCAAGATCCTGGCACGCGCGCTACGCCAACAGAGGGCGCAGACGTTTATCCCAGAAATACTTTCCTCGCCGAACCAGAAGTTTCAGGCTACGGACCGTATAGCGGAGGTCTTCCGCCGGTACTATGCCTCCCTATATAACCTGGCGTCTGACACGTCCGAGTCCACACGGGAGTCACTTCGCTCTAGGATTCAGGAGTACATAGGGAACTCGGGTCTTCCCAGCCTCCCGCTAGATGCCTTGGAGCAGCTGGAGGAGCCACTTCACCCTGACAAGCTCTCGAGAGCCTTCGCGGGGTCTCAGAGGGGCAAGGCAACGGGTCCCGATGTATACTCTTTAACTTATTATAAGTGTTTTGAGAATATTCTCTACCCCCACTTCCTTGCCGCCTACAATGCGACAGGCTTGGGAGTGACATTCCCGGGTTAATTCGCTCCGCGCGCACATCACTGTGATAGCAAAGGAGGGCAAGATCCCCTACTCTGCCAAAGTTACAGACCCATTTAGATTCTCAATGTGGACCTGAAACTATTTACCAAAATCCTGGCTTCTCGCCTTGCCCCTCTGCTTCCGCAGTTGATCCACGATGACAAGGTGGGCTTTGTCCGTTCCAAAGAGGCGAGGGACAATACTACAATGGCCCTGGATCTGTTACACTTGGTGTGTGCCCGGAAGACCCCCATGCTGCTTCTCTCGACGGACGCCGAAGAGGAGTTCCGATCAGGTGAACTGGGATTTCCTTCTCGGGACTATGGATCATATTGGCCTGGGACAACGCATGATGTCCTGGATCCGCGCAATCTACTCCCGCCCATCTGCATGTGTTAAGATCAACAGCCTGCTGTCCAGCCCTCTTGGGATCTCAAATGGGACTCGACGGGGGTGCCCACTGTCCCCCCTGATCTTTGTTCTGACCTTGGAGCCTTTTCTGTGATCGATAAGGGCCAACGCCGACATCACTGGGTTGAGCATCTCTCCATCGCTTGCCCCGAAGGAAGTGGCTTACGCCGATGACCTCCTCTTTTTCCTCTCGTAACCACTTATCTCCTTACCTAATCTTTATGAGGGAGTTCCGGGAATACGAAACCTTATCCTGTTATAAAATCAATCACCAGAAGTCTGAAGCTCTACCTGTTGCGATGATTGCTTTATTGAACCTCCTCAAGACGGATTTCCCTTTTAAATGGAGCTCCTCTCATATAAAAAATCTGGGTATTTTCCTCCCAAACTGTCCCGACCGCATCTTCGAGTGCAACTTCCCTCCTCTTCTCTCCCGTGTTCAGAAGGACCTGGAGGGGTGGCAGAAGGTGATGTTCTCTTGGTTCGGGTGTTGTAACATTATTAAAATGAATGTTATGCCTCGTCTGCTCTATGTGCTTCAAGCCCTTCCAATCTCTGTTCCCCCGGTCTTCCTCCGTAAAATAAATTAAACTTTCTGGAAGTTTCTCTGGGTGAGGGCCCCCCCCCCCCGCATTGCGCTGAAGGTTCTCCGTATGCCAAACCTGAGTGGAGGCATGGCTTTCCCGGACGCGACAATGTACTACGCAGCCTGTCACCCTGCAAGGGTTATAAACTGGCACGTCCATGGCCAACTGAAACAGTGGGTCAGGATTGAACGGAGTCATGGAGATTCTCCTCCGGAATCCTTTCTGTGGGGCGCTGCCGACTTGCCGAAACAAGTGTCGGACCACCTGACCATAGGGGCCACCCTGAGGTTGGGACGCAAGATATGCGAGGAGGGCTCGATTGCCTCTTTGCCATCTCCTTTGTTCCCGGTGGTGGAGAACCAGGACTTCTCCCCTGGACTGATGGACCAGGGTTTTCCCACCCTGAAGTCCAGAGGCTTCCATCAGGCCAGACACTTCATCGCTCTGGGACAGTGGGTCTCTCGGCAGACTCTCTTTTCCAACAGCTCCTTTGCAGTATTGTCCTTTTGGCAAAAAATACAGCTGGATCACTTTCTACAGTCCTTGCCACCTGCAGCCTCGTTTGTTAGCAGCCTCACATCTTTTGAAGAATTATGCGTGTCGGACTCTCCATTACGCCATACCATATCCCTGCTTTATTGTCTTCTAACGGGGCCTGATCCTTCCTTCCGACCCCTATATTTAACTCGCTGGGAACGTAATCTGGGCCTTTCCTTGTCGGATCACCAGGTCGACCGTATTTTCTTCTTCACATATAAAACTTCCACTTGCTCCAAGTATCAAGAGGCAGGGTACAAGCTCTTGATCGGGTGGTACTACACCCCGGTCAGGTTGCGCAAGATGTTCCCATCCTGCTCGGATCTCTGCTGGCGCTGTGGTGAAGATGTGGGCTCCCTTCTCCACGTCTTTTGGTCCTGCAGCCGCCTGCAGCCCTTTTGGGCTGAGGTACTGCGCATCGCACAAAAGTTGACAGACCATGCTCTCACTTTGAGTCCTGCTCTCTTCTTCCTCCACCACAATAGTTTTCCACAAGCGTCCTATAGAAAATCGATCCTGCCGCTCCTTTTCACGGCGGCCAAAAGCTGTATCCCTCTTCTCTGGAAACAGTCACAACCTCCCACGGTGGCTATGTGGCTACGGAAAGTAGCAAGTATCAACTAAATGGAAGATCTTGTGGCTACAGAACGGGGCACTAGGGAGAAGTTCCTCAAACTATGGCATTACTGGCATGAGTTCAGTTTTTCCGCGGAATACAAAGACTTGGTTGCTTAGATTGCTACAGGTGGATAGGTTGGCCATCTCCCCCCTCCCCTCCTCCCTTCCCTTCCCCCCCCCCTCTTTTTCCCTCTAACTTCCCCCCTTCTTTGCTCTACTCTCCTTTTCCCCTCTCCCCCTGGGCATACGTTTGCCTGTTACTTCTAGACGACTGCGAGGATATCGGGCCGCCCGGATTGCTCCTATCTTTCTCCGTACCCCGGCCATGTGATAGAGGTCGGTGGAGGGTGAGGCCTCTCTGGGAGCCTGGCTTCTCGTTGCGATTTTCTTTGACATCTTCTATATTATTTATCACTTTGCGGTCCTATGTATTGAGGTTCGCTTTTGTTTCCTCTTGAGTTATCTGTTTAGGTTTTGTATATGGACCTGTACCATTACTCTTGCCTGTATTATATGCCTACTCCTCTTTTAATAAACATTGAATTTATTAAAAAAAAAAAAAAAAAAAGAAATCCTTCTGTAACCAATGCCATCAGTAGGTTTTGCAACAATAAGGTTGTGCAGGTCTTGAGAGAGCTCTTTGCTTTTACCCATAAAGGGATGTTTCTTGTGTGACACCTTGGTAATGAGACACCTTTTTATAGGCCATCAGTTGAGACTGAACCAGCTGATAATTTGATGATTTCTTTATGCCCTTGCAAACAACTGTACATCCAGAACCTGTGCATCCCTGTGCCGGTAAAAGATGGCCCCGGATGCATGATTACGCCCCATGTGAATGGGCCCTTAGGATGAGAGTTCAAGAACCCACAGAGGTATGCTTGAATAGCTCTGTTGTCTACAGCAGGGGTCTCTAAACAGCAGCCCGAAAGCCGGATGCGGCTCTTTGCTAGCATTTATCCGGCCCTTGGGGCACTATTCTTCCATATGATATAAGGTACTATTCCTCCCACTGACACCAACAATGGGGCATTACGCCTCCTCCTATTGGTCGCTAACATTGAGGTCATGTTTACTCTTACTGATGCTGGGCCTGGTACATTTTCTACTGTGAATGGCCACAATCCACCCCCCCCCCCCCCTTAAAGTCTAAAAGACAGAAAATTGGCACTTTGTTTGAAAAGTTTGGAGACCCCTGGTCTGGAGAAACGGAAATGTCTAAGCCAGGGGTCTCTGAACTTTCTAAACAAAGGGCCAGTTTTTTCGGTCCTTCAAACTTAAGGAGGGCCAGACTGTGGCTATTGGAAACAGCAAAGGTTCCGACATCAGTGGGGAAAAAATTGCCCCATCTTTGGTGTCATTGGGAGCAATTGTGTCCCATTGTTGGTGTCATTGGGAGAAGTTGTGCCCCATCAGAGAGGGGACACCCAGCCACTACTCTCCTACCAGAGAGGACGACACCTCATGCCCCATCATTGGTATCATTGGGAGGAATTGTGACCCATCATTGGTGTCATTGGGAGGAATTGTGCCCCATCGTTGGGAAAAAAACTGTGCCCCATCGTTGGGAAAAAAACTGTGCCCCATCGTTGGGAAAAACTGTGCCCCATCGTTGGGAAAAACTGTGCCCCATCGTTGGGAAAAACTGTGCCCCATCGTTGGGATCATTGGGAGGAATAGTGTCCCATCATTGGTGTCATTGGGAGGAATTGTGCCCCATCATTGGTGTCATTGGGAGGAATTGTGCCCCATCATTGGTGTCATTGGGAAGATTTTGTCACCATTGGGAGAAATTGTGCCCCAACATTGGTATCATTGGGAGGATTTTGTCCCATCATTGGTTTCATTGGGAGGAATTGTGCCCTATCGTTGGGCCTCATTGCTGGTTTCATTGGGAGAAATTGTGTCCCATTATTGGTGTTATTGGAAGAAATTGTGCCCCATTATTGGTGTCACTGGGCCCCATTGCTGGTGTCATTAAGATAAATTTTTGGTGTCATTGTGCCTTATATCTGGTGTCATTGGGTGAAACTGTACCCCATTATTGGTGTCCTTGGGAGGAATTGTGCCCCATAATTCCTGTCACTGGCCCCCATTTCTGGTGTCATTGGGAGGCATTGTGACCCTTTGTTGGTGTTATTGGGAGGAATTGTGCCCCGGCAGGGTCCGTGGTGCCGATATAATTGTATTACATGCTGTTTTTTGATCTTTTAAATGTGAGTGTAATGGGTGAGGGGGGGGGAATTTAATAAAGAAGTGCATTTTGTATCCAGCGGTACTTCTCTATGTGCCTTTTTTTTTACTCCCTCCCATGCACTGCATCTATGGAGGTTATCACAGCCGTGAGTAGGGCTCTCGGAGCTCGAATATCTGGATGGTCCGGACGTGATTGCAATATCCTTGCAGGCTATTATTATAGCGGGATCTGGTAAGCGTGTCCATCTTGGCTGTTTTACACATGGTGAGGTGGTGGGACATAGTGTCAGCTTTGGTTCCACACCAGAGATTTACCCCCCCACTGTGATCCCGCAAGAACTCTGCTTGTGACGGACCTTTTCCACTATTGACTTTTCTCTATTTATTTGTGACATATGTGATTTTAGAGATTTTTATTCAGACTAAGTTTTACTATGGTCTTAGCGCTGCTTGTGTATATTTATTAAGATTCTTCATGATTGATATGCACTTTATTATTGTGCCCTTATATTGTTGTCAGTGGGGGGATTGGTGCCCCATTATTGGTATCAGTGGATGAAATAGTGCATCAAAACATTAAAAGGCACTGACTAAAAGCAAGCAAAGGGCCGCATTCCACTCATTACAGGATAGAGTATAGAATATTGCTATGATGCAGAGGTCAGCAGCAAGAACCATTGAGAGCTGTGCGGCACCCAGGAGGGAAACACTCCAGGAAGTGTCAGTTTTCCAGTAGACTTTAAGAGACAATTTCTACTGAATAGAGCAATGTTCAGAAGCAAGGACACTCCAAAAGGCATTTACTGTCTCCTTTTACAGGTATGCCTTTTATGGGGACCTTTACTACAGTGGCAGCACCACTTTAAGTAGCAGGCAGGAAAATCACTGGGCTACGTGTGTGAAACTGAAATCTCCTTTAAAAAAAGCCAGCAACATCCAATCTTGCAAAATAAAAAAATAATAAACTTCGCTCCCGCCTGCAAGGCCTCACCTTGTTCCTGGTCACCTGCATTGAGTAAGAGTTCGTCATTCTGCCGCTTGAGCTCGGTGATGTACTTATAGGCCTGTTCCAGAATCATGTTCTTACTCTGAAGATAAGAGAAAAATAAAAAAAATAGATGTAAAACATACAATATAAAAAGGACATATACATTTTATTCAACGAATACAAATATGAAAATATTGATGGAAAAAAAAAATGTATGTATGTATGTATATATATATATATTTCTAAATAAACACACACACACACACACACACACATCTATATTCTACACATTACTGTACAGGGAGTGCAGAATTATTAGGCAAATGAGTATTTTGACCACATCATCCCCTTTATGCATGTTGTCTTACTTCAAGCTGTATAGGCTTGAAAGCCTACTACCAATTAAGCATATTAGGTGATGTGCATCTCTGTAATGAGAAGGGGTGTGGTCTAATGACATCAACACCCTATATCAGGTGTGCATAATTATTAGGCAACTTCCTTTCCTTGGGCAAAATGGGTCAAAAGAAGGACTTGACAGGCTCAGAAAAGTCAAAAATAGTGAGATATCTTGCAGAGGGATGCAGCACTCTTAAAATTGCAAAGCTTCTGAAGAGTGATCATCGAACAATCAAGCATTTCATTCAAAATAGTCAACAGGGTCGCAAGAAGTGTGTGGAAAAACCAAGGCGCAAAATAACAGCCCATGAACTGTGAAAAGTCAAGCGTGCAGCTGCCAAGATGCCACTTGCCACCAGTTTGGCCATATTTCAGAGCTGCAACATCACTGGAGTGCCCAAAAGCACAAGGTGTGCAATACTCGGAGACATGGCCAAGGTAAGAAAGGCTGAAAGACGACCACCACTGAACAAGACACACAAGCTGAAATGTCAAGACTGGGCCAAGAAATATCTCAAGACTGATTTTTCAAATTTTTTTATGGACTGATGAAATGAGAGTGAGTCTTGATGGGCCAGATGGATGGGCCCGTGGCTGGATTGGTAAAGGGCAGAGAGCTCCAGTCCGACTCAGACGCCAGCAAGGTGGAGGTGGAGTACTGGTTTGGGCTGGTATCATCAAAGATGAGCTTGTGGGGCCTTTTCGGGTTGAGGATGGAGTCAAGCTCAACTCCCAGTCCTACTGCCAGTTTCTGGAAGACACCTTCTTCAAGCAGTGGTACAGGACGAAGTCTGCATCCTTCAAGAAAAAACGGAATTTTTGTAAAATCTTACCTGTAAAATTCCTTTCTCTGAGTCCTCCGACAGTCGCCGCCCCTTCATATTCGTCACCAATGGGTTATTGACCTTTGCTCCGTAGGAGTGGCTAGACAACAGAATATGTTAATATCAAAGCTTTTAGCATACCCCACCCCCAGGGGGTGGTCCCCTCAGTCAATACCCTCCTGCTTCCTGCATTCCAACCTCAGTTTCAGTAGCATAGCAGTAGAGTACATAAACAAAACCCCAAAAGAGGGGCGGGGGCGGCGACTGTCGGAGGACTCAGAGAAAGGAATTTTACATGTAAGATTTTACAAAAATTCAGTTTTCTCTTACGTCCTCCGACAGTCGCCGCCCCTTCATATTCGTCACCAATGGGACGTCCCAAAGCAGTGTAGACATGAGGGGTGGGAAAAAAGCAGCCGCGCCTAAGGCAACGCAATACCCACATCAGAGAAAGGAACCTTACCAAAGGAAGGAAACCAACTGGGCAACATGAAAAAAACTTGTTCAACAGGAGCAACAACCCAGGAAAGAACAAGTAACCCAGGAGTAAAAATACCCCAACAGCCAAGGACCCAAACCAGGGACCCTAAGGCACTGCCGCACTAAGAACTTTGCGGCCAAAGGAAGCATCTGCCGATGCCTGAACATCCCCCTTGTAGAATTTTGAAAAGGTGTGAACGGACGACCAAGTCGTCGCATTACACACCTGGGCCACAGAAGCCCGATGATGACAGGCCCAAGACGCACTCAGAGATCTTGTAGAGTGCGCCTTCACAGGCATGGGGGGAACTTTCCCCTTCAAAGCATAGGCCTGCTCAATGGTCTGTCTGATCCATTTGGCGATGGTAGAAGCCGACGCCGCCATGCCCTTCCGAGGTCCCTCTGGAAGGACAAATAGAGAATCCGTCTTGCGAAAGGATCCAGTCGACGACAGGTAAACCCTGATCGCCCGAACAACATCCAAGGAATGCAAAGCCACTTCCTTTGGATGTTTAGGCTTTGCGCAAAGCGAAGGTAGAACAATGTCCTCATTGAGGTGAAATTCTGAGATCCTCTTCGGAAGGAAAGACGGGTTAGGACGCAAGACCACCTTATCCAAATGAACCACCAAATACGGAGATCTGCAGGACAAGGCAGCCAGCTCCGACACCCTACGAGCCGAGGAGATTGCCACCAAAAAGGCGACCTTCTTAGACAACATAGACAGCGAGATCTCCCTGATTTTTTCAAAGGGAGCATGTTGCAACACGGACAGAACAAGATTCAAGTCCCATGGAGGCAAAGGCTCCCTCCTAGGAGGGACCAGATGCCGCACCCCTTGAACAAAGGTGCCAACTAAAGAATTAGACGCCACAGGGCGCTGAAAGAGAGCGGCCAGAGCAGAAATCTGACCCTTAATCGTGGCCAACGCCAAACGCTGGTCCACGCCCGTTTGAAGAAAAGCCAACCCCCCTTGATACTGAGTATGAACGAGGGGAATACCCCCTGGACTCACACCAGGCAAAATAGGCCTTCCAAGTACGGTAGTAAACCTTCCCCAAAGAGGACTTTCTAGCCTCAATCAAGGTGTGAATGACCTCAGGGGATAGACCCCTATCCTTCAGGATCTGGGTTTCAACAGCCAGGCCGTCAAAGCCAGTGACTGTAAAGCAGGATGAAATATCGGCCCTTGAGACAGGAGATCGTCTCGAAGAGGCAGACGCCACGGCGCGTCGACCGCCAGATTCACGAGGTCTGCGTACCAAGACCGGCGAGGCCAGTCTGGTGCCACCAGAATCACCGTTTTCGGTTCCGAGACCAACCTCCGAAGGAACCTGGACAGCAGCTGAATAGGTGGAAAGGCATACAGCAGCTGAATAGGTGGAAAGGCATACATCAGACGATACTGATGCCAGGGCGCCACCAACGCGTCTGAGGCGTCTGCCTGAGGATCGCGCATTCTTGCCACGAACCTTTCCACCTTGTTGTTCAGACGAGACGCGAACAGGTCCACATCTGGGGACCCCCACTTCTCGCACAACATCCGAAAGACATCCGGGTGAAGGGACCATTCTCCCTGGTCCAGGGTCTGGCGGCTCAGATAATCCGCCTGCCAGTTTTCCACCCCCGGAATGTGAACAGCAGATATCGTCGGGACGTGCGTCTCGGCCCAAGACAGAATGTCGGCCACTTCCCGAGCCGCTTGGGCACTCCTGGTGCCCCCTTGGTGGTTGATGTAGGCCACCGCTGTGGCATTGTCCGTCTGCACCCGAACCAGACGGCCCTGCAGCCTGTCCAACCAACGCCGAAGGCAGAGATTTATTGCTCGCAATTCCAGAATGTTGATCGGAAGGGAGGACTCCTCCTCCGACCAAGTTCCCTGGGCAGACAGAACGCCCAGAACACCACCCCAGCCCGACAGGCTGGCATCCGTGGTGATCACAGTCCACGAGCAAGGGCGAAAGGACTTGCCCCCCGACACCGCCGGGGACTGGAGCCACCACAGAAGGTCCCTTCTGGTGCGATGACTCAACGAAATCCGGAGATCCAGAGATTGTGGTCGTCCGTCCCACCTGGCCAGAATCTCCCTTTGGAGACCCCGCGTGTGAAACTGGGCAAAGGGTATCGCCTCGAAAGCCGAGACCATCAGTCCCAGACACCTCATGCATGTCCGGAGGGACGAACACTGAACGTCCCTGAGGAACCCGACTTCTTCTTGAAGCTTCCGGAGCTTGTCTTCCGGCAGGAAGACCTTCGCCTGAACAGAGTCTAGGATCATTCCCAGGTAAGGGAGATGAACCGATGGACACAGCGTCGACTTTGGAAAATTTATCGTCCAACCGAACTCTTGCAGAGTCTGCATCGTGACGGACAGGTCGTTCACCAGGCCCTGACTGGTCGCAGACCGAACCAGAATGTCGTCCAGATACCCCAGGATCGAGATGCCCTGGGCTCTCAACATAGCCAGAACCGGCGCAAGCACCTTGGTGAAAACCCGCAGAGCCGAGGCGAGACCAAAGGGCAACGCCACGAACTGGAAGTGATCCTCCGCAATGGCGAATCGAAGGTACTGCTGGTGACCCTCGAAAATGGGAATGTGAAGGTACGCATCCTTCAAGTCGATGGAGGCCATGAATTCCCCCGGAACCAGGGCAGCCACCACCGAGCGCAGGGATTCCATGCGGAACTTGCGAACCCGCACAAAGCGGTTCAGAGCTTTCAAGTCCAGAAACGGACGTACCTTGCCCTCCTTTCTGGGCACAGTGAACAGATTTGAATAGAACCCCCGAAATCTGTCCCGATGAGGCACCGGAATCACCACTCCCTGAGCCCGCAGGTCCTGCACCGCCAGGTGCAGATCCCGCAAGCGCTCCTGAGACAGCTGAAGATTTGAGGGGAAAAAAATCTGCCCGCCGGCCGAGAGAGAAACTCGATCTTGTATCCAGATCGAACGATTTCCTGAACCCACCTGTCCCGAACGCGGGCCAGCCAGGGTTGAAGAAAACCGAGCAAACGTCCCCCCACCCCAGAACTGGGTGAGGGCGCCCCTTCAGGCCGCATTGTTATGGGTAGCGGACCCGGACTGGCCGGACTTTTGCTTACCTGCCCACGGCTTCTTCTGGGAGCCTTGTCCCTTGAAGGGCTTACCCTTACAGTGCGACCGAAAGGCACGAAAGGACCCCTGAGAGGGCCTAAACGAAGCATTCTTCTTACCGCGAACAAACTTAGACTTGTGAGACTGGGGCAAAAGAGTACTCTTACCCCCAGAAACACCCTTGATCAGAGTATCCAAGGATTCGCCAAAAAGGCGAGAGCCCGCTTAAGGCAAATTAGCCAAAGTCTTGCGAGAAGATTGGTCAACAGACCAACATTTCAGCCATATCAAGCGACGGTTCAATACCGCCACACTGGAAAGACGCGCAGCCAAAGGGACCATATCTAGGTCCGCATCACACAAATACATGACACCCTGATGAATCTGATCCACCATAGCCAATGTCGACGGCGAAGCAGAGTCAGCAACCAGAGCGCGCCTGAGCACCTGCGTCCAATCGGCAATAGCCTGGGCTGCCATAATGGAAGCAAAAATAGGCTTCAGCATAGAGCCCGCAACCGTATAAGAGTGACGGGCCAGAGACTCCAATCTCCTGTCCGTAGGGTCCCGGAACACCGGGGTATCCTCAGCAGGAATCGCAGTGGATTTATTCAAAATCGCCACTGCGTGATCCACCTGAGGCGGCACACACCAACGCTCATCAGTAGCCGGTGTAAAAGGATAACGCAGCTTGAACCTATGCGGCACAGCAAAAGGTTTCTTTATGTTGCGCCATTGCTCCTCAACAGCGCGCTGAAATTCAGTAGAGCAAGGAAAAACCTGCGACATTTTGCGTTTTCTCTGTGTCCCATAAGAGGACATCAAAAGCAGGAGGACATGGTTCATCCTCCAAATGCAGCGTTTGTTTGATAGAAGCAACCAACTCATCCATGATTGCAAGCTCTTCGGACGAGCCAGGGGGAGAATTATCAACCCCTTCCACCTCAGCCTCCCCTTCAGACCCCGCAAGGTCTAAAGAAGAACGAGACCCTGAGAAGGGCACACCAGCCATAGCATCCCCATCACCCTCTGAATCAGAGGAAATGGACACCCTGGGCCTTTTCGTGGAACGATCAGCCACCAGCATCTGCACCTGAGCAGCAAGGTTAGCCACAATAGCAGCCAAATCAGCCCCCTCAGGGGAAGCAGCAGCAGCCCCCTGGCCCCCTACCAAGGAGGGAGGAAACTTGCTTTCCTGAGAATCCATGCCCCAGTAACTTAGGAAAAAAAGAAGTACTGCCCCTTTAAGGTCGCGGCGATCGCCCACCGCACTCACAGAAACACACTGACCCACTGGGCTAGGAATACAAAGGCAAGGAATACAGGAATGGAAGGTAAAACCTGGAGAGGTCACACAGGCTGCTGCTTCATTGATCGCTGTCCTCAGAGCAAAAGGAAGTGATGTGAGACCGACCGCCCTCATAAAGCCCATGTAAAGCTACACAAACATGGCCGCCGGCCGAGGCTATAGAGGCAGAAAACACTGACATGTGGCCCGCGCGATCGCCGCCAAAACGGCGCTCTCACCACACAGGGACGGTCACCACAAAATCGTCACAAAAAAATGGCGGACCGCAGTAGCGGCCGCCGCACAGTATGCCCACAACATGTCTTACACAAGCATGTCCTTCACAGCACACAGCATGTCACACAGCCTGTTACACAGAGCAGAGCAGGAGAGCCCCCCCCCTTGCAGCCCACAGAGAGCAGCTATACTGACAGGGAGCTCAGCATTATGCACAGACATGCAGAGTCCCAGACTGACACCCAAGACAGACAGGTCCCCACACAGAAATACACTTACCATCCGGATGGCGTAGGGAGCCTGCACAAGCGATCAAACCGCTGCACCAAGGACAGGGAGAGTCGCAGCCAGGAAGCAGAGGAATTGCGGTGCGAAACCGCATGGCGTCCAGTGAGGTAGCCACCTCACCGCAGCATCCCTGCAGCGGACAGGGATGGGTCGTTCATATCTGCCAGGGAAACCTAGCTGAACGCTCGATGGCAGGCTGGGAAGCCACTGGCCCTGAACCCCGGATAACCAGGGAGGCCAGCCCGAGACCCAGCACCGCATGATCATCTTCATCAAAAGACCTGACTAGAGCTGAAAATAAACAGCTAAGTAAAGAAAGAGAAAAAAACTCCAAATAAAATCAAAAAGAGAGAAGAAGCTGAGGCTGAAAAGCCCCAGCACAGGAAACGTCTAACCTACTCCTGAGCTAGACAAATGAAACTGAGGTTGGAATGCAGGAAGCAGGAGGGTATTGACTGAGGGGACCACCCCCTAGGGGTGGGGTATGCTAAAAGCTTTGATATTAACATATTCTGTTGTCTAGCCACTCCTACGGAGAAAAGGTCAATAACCCATTGGTGACGAATATGAAGGGGCGGCGACTGTCGGAGGATGTAAGAGAAACATGATTTTCATGCAGGACAATGCTCCATCACACGCGTCCAAGTACTCCACAGCGTGGCTGGCAAGAAAGGGTATAAAAGAAGAAAAGCTAATGACATGGCCTCCTTGTTCACCTGATCTGAACCCCATTGAGAACCTGTGGTCCATCATCAAATGTGAGATTTACAAGGAGGGAAAACAGTACACCTCTCTGAACAGTGTCTGTGAGGCTGTGGTTGCTGCTGCACGCAATGTTGATGGTGAACAGATCAAAACACTGACAGAATCCATGGATGGCAGGCTTTTGAGTGTCCTTGCAAAGAAAGGTGGCTATATTGGTCACTGATTTGTTTTTGAATGTCAGAAATGTATATTTGTGAATGTTGAGATGTTATATTGGTTACACTGGTAAAAATAAATAATTGAAATGGGTATACTGTATATTTGATTTTTGTTAAGTTGCCTAATAATTATGCACAGTAATAGTCACCTGCACACACAGATATCCCCCTAAAATAGCTAAAACTAAAAACAAACTAAAAACTACTTCCAAAAATACTCAGCTTTGATATTAATGAGTTTTTTGGGTTCATTGAGAACATGGTTGTTGTTCAATAATAAAATGAATCCTCAAAAATACTCATTTGCCTAATAATTCTGCACTCCCTGTATATGTATGTATATATAATGTTTTTGTATTAGAGCTGCACGGTTATGGATAAAATGAAAATCACAATTTTTTTGCTTAGAATAAAGATCACGATTCTCGGCGTAACATCATCATTTACATTATACATAAAAATTGGGCTAACTTTACTGTTTAATGAATTTAAAAAAAAAAAAAAACTAAAGTGCGTTTTTTCCCCAAAAAACTGCGTTTGAAAGGATTGCGCAAATACAGTGTAACATAAAAGATAGCAGATTGCAACGATCGCCATTTTGTTCTCTAGGGTCTCTGCTAAAAAAAAAAAAAAAAAAAAAAAATTATATTATATTATAATATATATATATATATATATATATATATATATATATATATATATATATATATATATATATATATAATATAAATATAAAATGTTTGGGGGTTCCAAGTAATTTTCTAGCAAAAAAATACAGATTTTAACTGTCAGAAAAAGGTTTAGTCTTTATGAGGTTAAACTGCCCTCACTTACAGACGGAAGTTCATTCCTTTGATCTAAAAGAACGAAATGATACATTGTAAAGCATTGTGTTCATAGTTATCTATTGGGTTGGTGAAATTCTCGCGCTGTCACTCTATATGAATCCTAAATTCCTTTAAAGCTGCAGGTACTGTTATTGGTAACCTACGCAATTCAGAAATTTATAACAGGGGGGAGTACCGCGCTTAAAAGGTGCTTAGTGCATGTTATTCATACTAATTACATTTAATAATTTACTTTCAGTGCTTTCAAATGTTTATAATAAAATCCCTTGTGCTAAAATTATATAGATATTCTCCAGTGCATAAAATTATATAAATATTCTCCAGTGCATCAAATTTAAAAAAAATTCTCATTAATAAATAAAATATTTCTTACAAGTGATGTAAATATGTGCTATAAACAATCCTTAAATATATCAAAATTTGTTAAAATAAAGTGCCAGTGATAAATTATGTGCTTATAAGTTTCCAATAATTAAATAATTCAAAAGTGAAAAAGTGCCAAAGTGTCCTTATATATATAAATAAAATGGTGTATATTCAGACGCCTTTTCTTTCAAAATTCATGCAGGTGCTCTTCCATGCAGTGGCCACTAGGTGTCCTAAGCGCTCACCTCAATTGGCTTTATAACCAGCTTTGTATGGTATCATATGTAATGTTTCCTCCTTTTTCTATGGTTGATGGGTCCGGTCACTAATTCTCACACTTATCCCTTTTACCACGATATTCCAGGGGGTGTATGTGGAGCCTTTGAATCTCCAAAATAAATGGGGCCACAATAGTGAGGTACCGTTTGGTGATTTTATTAAAAGAGATTAAAATAACAGACTCACATTTTCCTTCGTCTTTGCCAATGCATAACAATTGTAATGTCGCTACGTCACTTCCGGTTTGGCGTCCTACGCGTTACGCTGCGTGCCCACACAGCTTCTTCCAGGGATCCCTGGAAGAAGCTGTGTGGGCACGCAGCGTAACGCGTAGGACGCCAAACCGGAAGTGACGTAGCGACATTACAATTGTTATGCATTGGCAAAGACGAAGGAAAATGTGAGTCTGTTATTTTAATCTCTTTTAATAAAATCACCAAACGGTACCTCACTATTGTGGCCCCATTTATTTTGGAGATTCAAAGGCTCCACATACACCCCCTGGAATATCGTGGTAAAAGGGATAAGTGTGAGAATTAGTGACCGGACCCATCAACCATAGAAAAAGGAGGAAACATTACATATGATACCATACAAAGCTGGTTATAAAGCCAATTGAGGTGAGCGCTTAGGACACCTAGTGGCCACTGCATGGAAGAGCACCTGCATAGTTATCTAGTAGCCTTAGAGTCCATTCAGACTAGCGCGACTTGTCAGGCGACTTGGTCGCCTGACAAGTCGCAGTCGGTCGCTCACCATTGTGTAATACAGGACCCGTTCTAATAGGAGCGACACAAGTCCTGTACTACTTTGGGGCGACCTGGAGGCGACTTGCATTGACTTCAATTATATGACAGGTCGCCCCACAAAGTCGTGTCGCGCCAGTCTGAATGGGCTAACAACATTGATAAACATTTGCCAGAGGCTTTTTTTTTTTTTTTTTGACAGCTGTGAATGAGCAGAGAAAAGCTCTGTAAGAATCAAGGACATGCCGTTTTAAGATCGTGAGGGGGTGAATTGAAATCGTGATTTTTTTAAACAATTAATCTTGCAGCTCTAAATATTATATATATATATATATTTTTTTTTTAATGAAAAAATACAAACAATCATTAACCACTTTACCGCTGAGTACCGTAGTACTACTGCGGCAAAGTGGCTCTTGTAGGTCTGACGACGTAGACCTACGTCGCCAGACTCCTCCCCCTGTAGGCGCGCTCCTGCTGTTTTCATTCACAGCGGGAGTCGGGCCAGGGGAGGAGCAGCGGCGATCGCCGCTGCTCTGCCCCGATCGTCGGGGAATCCAGTTTGGAGATCCGCCCGCTTGTGTAAACAGAGCAGGCGGATCTCCTCAGTGACAGGGAGTGACAGATCAGAGTGTTCAGCATAGCTGGACATCCGATCTGTCCCTGTCTCACAAAGTCACCTCCCCCCCACATGTCAGTAAGCACCAGGCATACATTAACCCCTCCCTCTCCAATAAAATTAACCCCTTCCCTGCCAGTGTCATTTTTACAGTAACAGTGCATATTTATAGCACCGATTACTGCAGTAATGTCACTGGTACCCCCAAAAGTGTCAAAAATGTCAGTCAAGGGTCCGATCTGTCCGCCGCAATGTCGCAGTCCCGCAAAAAAAAAAAAAAAAAAAAAAACGCAGATCGCCGCCATTACTCGTTAAAAAAAAACCCACCAAAAATGACATAAATCTTTCCCTTAGTTAGTAAACGCAATAACTTTTGCGCAAACCAATCAAAATACGCTTATTGCGATTTTTTTTAACAAACATGGGTAGCAGAAAACAAATTGGCCAAAAATAAAAAAAAAATTGGTTTTTACATCTTTTTTGGGGGGAATTTCATATAAAAAAATGTTAAAAATATTGTTATTTTTTCAAAATAAACACTCTTTTTTTGTTTATAGCGCAAAAAGTAAAAATCGCACAGGTGATCAAATACCACCAAAAGAAAGCTCTGTTTGTGGGAAAAAAAAGGACGTAAATTTCGTTTGGGTACGGCGTCGCATGACCGCGCAATTGTCAGTTAAATTCGCACAGCGCCGAATCGCAAAAAGTGGCCCAGACGTAAGACAGCAAAATGCTCTAGTGGTAAAGTGGTTAAATTCACCAATAGTGCATAAATCAGCGTTTAAAAAAATTGACTGCTGTCATTTAATTTTTGTGAAGTATGTACTTTCTTTTGGTGTGTGTGTGTGTGTGTGTGTGTGTGTGTGTGGGGTGGGGGGGGGGGGGGGGGGGAGTAGCCTTGGTGTGTGTGTGTGTGTGTGTGTGTGTGTGTGTGGGGGGGGGTAGCCTTGGTGTGTGTGGGGAGGGCCTTACCTATTTTTTTTATGTACTTCTTTATTACTATTGACATGGTTTCTCTGTAGATACTTGGTCATTAATATCTCCGGAGGAAATGAACATTTGACGAAATGTGTCGAGATGCATAACGCGGCTTGATAATCTCTGCTTTCATTTTTAATGGTATGCGACAGCAGTCAATTATTTTCATTACCAATTTCTGCATGATGTATTTAATGGTGGTCTGTATTTTTCAGCCATATTTTAATATTTATATACAGTACGTTGAATAAAATTTTTATGGAATTTTATATTGTATTTTTTTTTTTTTGGATAAGGCATACCTCCTTAAAAGTCTCATGGGCAGTTTATTTTATTGTATGAATACCTATATGATGAACTTATTTCCCAATAATTAACTGGTTTATTAAAATAGATAAAAAAAAAAGGAACAATATTTCCTCGCAATGCAATAGCTAAAGCATAAAAGGAAAAATAAAAAGGCAAATATTACAGCATGGAACTCTGCAAGTCTGAATAAAAGCAAATCTCTTGCACATAATTGCCTCTCCTTCACCTGCCTGATTTTCTGGGAGTAAAGAAGCTCTGTGTAAGCCATGAGGTGCTCCCATTAGAGCTTTCACAAGGCTGAGGTACTTCTCCCATGTGACAGCACTGGGGCAACTGCCAAGTAGCAGCATCACTTGGACCTCCATCTCAGCAAGCACTTGCTCTGGATTTGCTCGGGGGAGGTTGAACAGTGTCAAGGGAGTGAAGCAAAGGTTGATTAATGCCTTTCCCCAGCAGAAAACCTGTTGTGTTACCCTGCATGGACAAACCAAGTTGACCTTTCATAAAGAATAACATAACATTACACCCATATCCAGTGTTTCCTGCATTTCCTTACAGATGTTTTACAATGCAGTAAGATCAGCGGAGGAATTAGATTCTCATAGGAGCGCAAACTCTACTGTAAACTGCACATGGGAGGGAGCTAGGTTGCATGCTCCTTATTAGAATGCAATGCCTGACGATCGGAGGTGGAGATGAGGCGGTGATGCTTGCGCTGGGGACTGGCTGCAAATACAGATCATTAGCACAGAGACTCCTATTAAAACCCTATCAGTAAGTGGAAAGTGACTGCATGTGGCGGCAGGCTATATCCCGTCCCACCCCGGTCTGTGGAAAAATGGTCTTCCACACAGCCACTTCCAGGTGCCAAAAAAGGTTGCGGACCCCCGCTTTAGGCTCCATACTGGTGCGACTTGTCACGCAACTGTGGACATCAAAGTCGCATGACAAATTATTCACCATGTTTTCCAATGGTAAACATTTATATATGTGCGACTGAAAGTTGCAGCGACTTCAAAGTAGTTCATGCACTACTTTGGTCTGACTTTAATGCAACGGTGAGGGCTGTAGACTTTACGGATAACCCTCAGAAGTTGCATAAAAGTCATACCTGAATGTTATACAAATGCAACAGTTGTCCATTACCACTGGTCAAAGCCAAAGTTGTATCCAAGTTGCACCAATCCAAAGTTGCATCAAAGTTGCACTCCAAAGTCAGCACAACTTTGAAGTTGTAAAAGTGTGAATGGAGCCTTACCCTCCCTGGCGGTCTGATTATGTCCAGATTTCTGTGCGAATAGCGGTACATTGTTTTGTATTGAAATCTGTTGTTTTATATTTTAAAACTCACCTTCCCCTGCGATCCCCCGCCGTCCTCAACCCGTCGTCCTCGGCAGATGCCTGCACCCGTCTTCCGGTTCCCTTCCCTGCGAGCGTTGCGACGCAAGGGGAGGAACCGGCGGCAAATTCAAAAATTTAAATACACCAAATGAGATGATAGAAAGCTGTGATCCTAACGGATTACACTGTATCATCCCATTTCACCACAGGATTTCCCCTGGTGACTTTTCCAGTGCACTGCCTGTGCTTTTCCAGTTCTTTGTGCCTGGAAAATAGAGAACGAACATGGCGTCCAAGAAGCGTTCTTTTTGCGCAAAAGCGCTTTTTGACGAACTGGAAAACAGTGGCAGCGGGAAAATTGGTCATCGGGTATCGGGTACGGAAAGTGACGACAGCGACGATTCTGATGTCTCTTTCTGGCACATTGCTTGTGGAATTTGGGAAGAATATCAAATGATTCTTCAGAATTTCCATCGGAGCGATGTGCCAGAAAGAGACATCAGAATCGTCGCTGTCCTCACTTTCCCTACCTGATGACGAATTTTACCACAAATCGCTATCGCTCAGTTCTTCAAGTAACTCAGTTTCGCTGTCGCTGTTTTCCAGTCTAAAAGTGCTTTTGCGCAAAAAGAACGCTTTTTGGACGTCATGGTCGTTCTCTATTTTCCAGGCACAAAGAACTGGAAAAGCACAGGCAGGGCACTGGAAAAGTCACCAGGTGAAATCCTGTGGTGAAATGGGATGATACAGTGTAATCTGTTAGGATCACAGCTTTCTATCCTCTCATTTGGTGTATTTACATTTTTGAATTGGCCGCCGGTTCCACCCCCCTGCGTCGTAACGCTCACAGGGAGGGGAACTGGAAGACAGGTGCCGGCATCGGCCGAGCACACAGGGGGAGGACGGCGGAGATGAGGGCGGGGGATCGTAGGGGAAGGTGAGTGTGATTCTTGGGTAATCCCGAATGTGGCTCGGGGTTACCGCTTTTGGTACTGAGAATTAACCCCCGAGCCACACTCGGGATTACCGCCAGGGAGGTTAAGGTTCAGACCCATTCACTCTGACAAGCAAGGATGGCTCGGAAAGAAGATATACCTGTTTTAGTGCTGGAGAACATGGGATTAGATCCCCGATCCTGTTGATTCCTGAGTTGATCTTCTTCTTCCTATGTCTCTCCACTGAAAATATAAGAAAAACAGTTAGAAAGAAAAGGAATCATTAAGAACTTTACATTTGGACGTGCCCAGCAATATAGGCCTTTGGTCACAACTTTTACATGACTGGGTGGGCTCCCCTCTCCAACTAGACCCCAAGCCCTGCCTGCTTGGTCTTCTCAATCCAGATACATTTTTAACCATATTTCTTCATAAGACGTTTTTTTTAGCGCCAGAAAAGTTCTTGCACGCTCTTGGATGCAGCCAACCCTGCCCCCCATTCCAATCGAGGTTAATTCTACTCTTCCCTACAAAAAGTTGGTTTTCCTCCATATGGGATGTCCCAAGTACAATAAAATATGGGACAGGTAGTTCTCATTTCCCGATACATGTCTGATTTTTTTGTTACTGCAAGTGCCTACCATATTAGGTTTTATTGAGCCTATAGGTGTAACCCTATAGTTTACTTGAAACTAACCACTTAACGATCGCCCTATAGCAGATGTACTGCTACAGGATGACCGTTCTGTGCAGAATCATGTATATATATATACACTGAAGCTGATCAGTGGGTGCCAGCCAATGGATGTCCGCTGGCACCCGCCGATCATCGAGAAGAGAGGCTGGTCGGAGCTTTGCGTATGTAAACAATGCACAGCTCCGACCTGACAAGGGGAAGGGATGGATTTCCAGCAATAAAATCCAGCACATCCCCGATTAAAAACAGCACACAGTACACAAACACTGGTTAGGTACACATTAAACCCTTTGATTACCCCTTGATGTTTAACACCTTCCCCCTTGTTTAACCCCTTCCCAGACTCAGAAGCTCTGCCTATGTAAAAATGACAGTGCTCCGTTCTGACAGGGGAGGGGGGGGGTGATGGATTTTGTGTCCCTGCAAAGCAGGGAATGAAAATATATCACTGCCCTTAGTAAAAGCAGCACATACAATATACACAAACACCGGCTAGGCACAGAGTTAATTCTTTGTTCTCCCCAAATCCTTCTTCTGCCTTTAAAAGCATTCAAAACACCAAGATCTGTGTTTTTGAATGCCTTCGATTTTTAAAAACTTGCGCCGATGGTTTACGAATAAGCCGGAAGTGATGTCATGCCATCTCTTCCGGTTTCCTGGTATGATAAGCCGATCCTGGCTTTGCACGTGCCGGCTGGTCGGTCGCGTCTCCCAGTGGGATGGGAGAGTCTGAGCGGGGGAATGTCCCCTCCCGTCACTTGTAATAGCAATAGAGGGGCTAGTAAGCCGCTCCGATTGCTATTACAAGAGAGACGACCGCCGGCTTTAAAAAACAATACCAGGGTGTTGCCCCTGCCTAGCGGGTTACCTGAATGAACATTTATTAGAAGGAGCGCCAGGTCAAATGGATATCCATCGTGTTTTAAGGTAAGAAAATACTTCTCTCCCCCCCACTTCCCCCACAGAAGCAGTTGCACTGAGTTATAGGGACATGATTGAGAGCCAAAAAAACTGCACAGGGGTGGTGAAGGGACCGGCCCTCAAGGAGATGAGGAGAAGAAAATTATCAGGTCCCCAGGGCAGGAAACAATAACTCCAAATGCAAGAAACTGACTGAATAGGAGAATGGAGTGAATAGAAGAAAGGGTGGGTAAGGTGGATGTCATTGCAAGCAACATTATTACATTACTGAGCAAGACCTAATAAAAGGAGCAGTGCTTTCTGGCCCCCGAAACGTGCAAAAGGTCTTTTAGTGCCAAGTAATAAGCCTTTGACTGGCGCTCCTTATATTGATGTAGCAGCATCACAGGAAATTTTCAAAAACATTTTTTGGCATTTTGTATTTATTAACAAGCAAGGGAAATTTCTGGTTTTCTTTCCTTTGGATCAGTGGTCTCCTAACTGTGACCCAGGGGACATATACGGCCCTTTGCTGGCTTTTATCCTGCCCTTGGGGCACTTTTTTTCCCCCACTGATTTTAGACACAATCCTGCCAACTGACACCAACAACAGGGCACCATTCCTCCCAGTTCCCGGCGAAGGGAGGGGAGGGGGGGGGGGGGGGACTATTCCTCCCAGTGATACCAACGATGGGGGGGGAATACTCCTCCCAGTGATACCAACCATGGGGGGGGGGGGGGGGGGGGGGACTACTCGTCCCAGTGATACTATTCATCCCAGTGATACCAATGATGGAGGGGGGGGGGGCGGGGGAAACTATTCGTCCCAGTGATACCAACGATGGGGGGGGGGGGGGGGGGGACTATTCGTCCCAGTGATACCAACGATGGGGGGGACTATTCGTCCCAGTGATACCAACGATGGGGGGGACTATTCGTCCCAGTGATACCAACGATGAGGGAGTATACCTCCCAGTAATACCAACGATGGGGGACTACTCCTCCCAGTGATACCAACGATGGGGGACTATTCCTCCCAGTGATACCAACGATGGGGGACTATTCCTCCCAGTGATACCAACGATGGAGGACTATTCCTCCCAATGTTACCAATAATGGGGCACTATTCCTCCCCCTTATACCAAATGTAGCGATGTTTACTCTCACTGATACCATAGTCCAGCTCCCCCTAAATTTTGAAGGCCAATTACCTGGCCCTTTGTTTAGAATGTTTGGAGACCCCTGCTTTATACAGTGAAAAGAGTGGTTATTTAAAAAAAAAAAAAAAAAGGGATGAAAAAAAATTATTTTGGGTACAGTGTCACATGATATGGTAATAGGTAGAATCTTTTCCTCATATTGGCTCATGGGAAAGGGGTGGGTCAACCTAATTTACACTACAACAGCTGCTACCCGTCATCCCGTGAGGATCTGCTGAACCATAGAGTCACTTCAGGGTGCAAGTCATACATTTATCCAAGATCTAAAGGATTTTTGGTTAGGACACCTATGATCCAAAGCACAAAAACATTCTGAAGAGTAGATTAAACTCACCCTCATTGTGGCTCTCCCGGTTTTTCTTCCTACGGTAACAAAAACACAGAAAAACATGATCAGTAATGGACCCAAAAAAAAAAAAAAGCTAAACTAATTTTTTTTTTTCAAATTGGGCAATTTATGCCTAGAGGCCTCTCTGGCAAAGTGGTTGTAAAGCCAAAACTTGTACCTTAATGCATTCCCTGTATAAACCACTTGCCTACTGGACACTCTCACCCCTTTCCTGCCTATGACAACATTTTCAGTTATCAGCACTGTCACATTTTGAATGACAATTGCTCGGTCATGCAACACTACACCCATATGAAATTTTCATCATTTTTATCACACTTTAAGTTTTCTTTTGGTGGCATTTAATCATTATTCTGTTTTGTATTTATTGCTAAACAAACGAAAAAAAGTTTTAAAAATTAAAAACACAAAACGTTTTTCTTAGTTTCGGTTGTCAAATTTTGCAAACAGGTAATTTTTCTCCTCACATTTGTGGGCTGATGGGGCTGCACTGATATGCACCACAAATGAGCACTGACAGGCAGTCACTGATTGGCAGTACTGAAAAGAAAAAAAACAGAACAAATGCACAAGGGCAGTCTGATCAAGGGGAGCTTTTCATGACCATATAATGCAAATTAGTGTATGCAACCCGGTGCCACTCGGGTCAGGGACATAAAAATGAATAGTGAATAATATTTCATAATAATATAACTGTACAGAAATCAAAGATGTAAAAAAGTTTTCTAAATAGCCACCGTAAATATAAATAAAGCAATGCAAAAAATAGACTGGTTCATAATTAAAATTATCCAAAGTAAAAATATATAACCCCTAAGATACAGTAATGCATAAATGCATTATTTTGAACAAAAATGAAAGAGTGAAGGAGAGGAACAAATATTCAGTCCCTCCGCATTTTAGGCAACACCACAATGGGGAGCTGTCTGGTTCGAGGGTCTTTGGCATTGCGGCCATAGGCAGAGATCAGGATAGCGGCAGGAGGCTCCTGAAATTGTGTAAGAGGGAGACCTACTGGATCTTCACTCTGGGAACTCTTATACCTGGGGGACTCAATGAGGACCTTAAGATACATGGAGTCATTTAGGGATTATGTCTATATGAGGGGTCTGGTTAGTCCACCCCTTTTATCCAGCTATGATTTCCAATCTCTGCGTATTAAGTACCTCAGATATGGATGGTTTTACATGCAACTATGGACGGGTGAGAATTTCCTCAAACCAGTCGATTCTTTCACATATACTGTAGATACCTGCAATGTTCTATAAACCGAACTGCCTAGCTCTAGCTTTTAGGGGTGGTTGAGTTTCTTGGGTTTGGTTTCTGGTTTCTCTCCCAATTTGCTCTTGTGTGTTCACAGAGTGATATAGAGAGGTAACCTATCCATTCTTTTGTGGAGAAATTGTGGCATCATATACCCGTCACTTACAGATAACTAAAAGAATCAATTAGTGGTTATTAGATTAGTGTCCTCCCATATCAGGGTGGAACTTATTCTGCTATACGATTATTACTATTATTAATATTGATTTTAATTACTGTATCTTTTAGGGGTTATATATTTTTACTTTAGTTCATAATTTAAAATTATCCGGTCAATTTTGCAGTACGTTTTTACATTTATATTTATGGTGGCAATTTTGACAATTTGTTCCATCTTTGATTTTTGTACAGTTTTATTATTATTATGAATTATTATTCACTATATTTTTTATGTACCTTACCCAAGTGGCACCACGTTGCATTATACCAAATGCACTCACCTGGAACGCAGGAGGCAGCCCGGAAATGACGTGGGCGGAAGGGACGTTCGTAGCCTGGAATGCAGGGGGCGGCCCGGAAATGACGCGGGCGGAAGTGAGGTCAGTAGCCTGGAACATAGGAGGCGGCCCGGAAATGACGCGGGTGGAAGTGACATCAGTAGCCTGGAATGCAGGAGGCGGCCAGGAAATGACGCGGGCAGAAGTGAGGTCAGTGGCTTGGAATGCAGGAAATGGCCCGGAAATGACGCAGGCAGAAGTGATGTCAGTGGCTTGGAATGCAGGAAATGGCCCGGAAATGACGTGGACGGAAGTGATGTTAGTGGCCTGGAACGCAGGAGTTGGCCGCACTTCCTTGGTTTTGATTTACTTTAAGTGGAGTTCCACCCATTTTAATAACTTGGATTACATATATGTACGTAATCCCCTTTAAAACTACTTTTACCAATGGAAACTTTTTATTTGCTAGGAAATACTTTATTTTTCTTCTTTATTCATCCTCACTTCCAGGTCCGGCCGCCGATCACGTCATTCGGCGATTCGCAAGGGCTGCTGGGATGTATCTCATGGGATGAAATCTCGCATTATTACACAGGAGTCCTGAGCTGTACTCGTATGTATTGGATGGAGTCCATGCCCCACCCCGCCTCCTCTCAGTGAGCTGTACTCAGATGTATTGGATTGAGTCCATGCTCCGCCCCTGCTCCACCTCCTCTCAGTGAGCGCGGACTGAAAGCATTATATCACGTAGAGCTCACTGAGAAGAGGCGGGGCGGAGCATGGACTCAATCCAATACATACAGTACGGCTCAGGACACCTGTGTAATAATGCGAGATTTCATCCCAGCAGCCAGGGCGAATGGCCAAATTACTTAATCGCCGATCCGCGGCCGGAACCGGAAGTGAGGATGAATAAAGAAGAAAAAAATGTATTTCCTAGCAAAAAAAAAAGTTTCCATTGGTAAAAGTAGTTTTAAAGGGGATTACATACATCTACAGTAAAGTTATTAAAATGGGTGGAACTCCACTTTAATATGCCTTGAGGTTGCATACCAACACTGTGTGGGTTGACACCATAGGATGATACACCCATTTAGGAGGGGCTAATCCTGGATTACACCTCCTTTGCATTGTGTCTGGTTCTATAAACTCAAAGGCTGTGGTACAGTTTAGTTGGCTCTGAGGAAGAGGCAGGACCTCGAAACGGGTCAGCCAGTCATATTGAAGACATTTTACCTGCTATGCGATCGTTTTGATGCTATAACATGGAAATTGATGTGTCTTTGTCGAACCTATGTTTGCGAGTATGAATTTGAATGTTTACTTAATAAAGCCATTTTTATTAAGGATAATGCGCTAGGCCGGTGCGCCCTCTGTATATTTCTTGATTCCAGTATATACAGATATCTCTCCCCCCACCCCGTCTTTGAGAGGGCAGCGAGGTGGCAATTATCCTGGGTGGACAAGAATAAGAGTATAAGAGCCTAGAGTGATACCTTTGTGAAACCACCTGTGTGGTGTTTTGTATTCGTTGGAGAGAATTAACTGAAAAAACACCTGTAAAGATTCCCTGAGTCTTTAAATGGTCTCTCAGTCTGGTTCAGTAGGTAACACAATTATGGGGAAGACTGCTGATTTGACAGTTGTCCAGAAAACAGTCACTGACACACTCCACAAGGAGGGTAAGTCGTCACAAAAGGTCAAAGCTAAAGAAGCTGGCTGTTCACAGAGTGCTGTAGCCAAGCATATTAGAAACCGAAAAAAAAAAAATTATATACATAAATAATAATAATATATATATATATATATATATAATCACACACACACTGAACAAAAATTTAAACGCAACACTTTTGTTTTTGTCCCCATTTTCATGAGCTGAACTCAAAGATCTAAGACTTTTTCTATGTACACAAAAAGCTGATTTCTCTCAAATATTGTTCACAAATCTGTCTAAATCTGTGTTAGTGATCACTTCTCCTTTGCCGAGATAATCCGTCCGCCTCACAGGTGTGGCATATCAAGATGCTGATTAGACAGCATGATTATTGCACAGGTGTGCCTTAGGCTGGTCACAATAAAAAGCCACTCTAAAATGTGCAGTTTTATCACACAGCACAATGCCACAGATGTCCCAAGTTTTGATGGAGCGTGCAATTGGCATGCTGACTGCAGGAATGTCCACCAGAGCTGTTGCCCGTGAATGAAATGTTAATTTCTCTAACATAAGCCGCCTCCAAAGGCGTTTCAGAGAATTTGGCAGTACATCCAACCGGCCTCACAACCGCAGACCACGTGTAACCACACCAGCCCAGGACCTCCACATCCAGCATCTTCACCTCCAAGATGGTCTGAGACCAGCCACGCGGACATCTGCTGCAAAAATCAGTTTGCAGAAGCAAACAATTTCTGCACAAACTGTCAGAAACCGTCTCAGTGAAGCTCATCAGCATGCTCGTCATCCTCATCGGGGTCTTCACCTGACTGCAGTTCGTTGTCATAACCAACTTGAGTGAGCAAATGCTCACATTCGATGGCTTCTGGCACTTTGGAGAGGGATTCTCTTCACGGATGAATCTTGGTTTTCTTAGATCTTGGAGTTCAGCGCATGAAAAATGGGGGCAAAAACAAGTGCTGCATATATAACGGAATTTTTGTAAAATCTTACCTGTAAAATTCCTTTCTCTGAGTCCTCCGACAGTCGCCGCCTCTTCATATTCGTCACATATGGGGTATTAGACTTTGCTCCGAAGGAGTAGCTAGGCAACAGAATATGTTAACAATAAAGCTTTAACATATCCCACCCTCAAGGGGTGGTCCCCTCAGTCAATACCCTCCTACTTCCTGCAACCATATCTCAGTTTTAGTGGAATAGCAGTAGAGTACACAATCAAACCCCAAAAGAGGGGCGGGGGCGGCGACTGTCGGAGGACTCAGAGAAAGGAATTTTACAGGTAAGATTTTACAAAAATTCCGTTTTCTCTTACGTCCTCCGACAGTCGCCGCCTCTTCATATTCGTCACATATGGGGACGTCCCAAAGCAGTGCAAACATGAGGGGTGGGAAACGCATTCGCGCCGAAAGGCAACGCAGTCTCCGCATCAAAGAAGGAACCTTACCAAAGGAAGGAACCAGCTGGGCAACAGCAAAAAACAAGTGCTCAACAGGAGCAACAACCCAGGAAAAGACAAAAAAACCGGGGGATACAAAACTTATCCCAACAGCCAGGAGTCCCCAACAAGGGACCCTAGGGAACAGCCGCACTAAGAACCTTGCGGCCAAAGGAAGCATCCGCCGATGCCTGAACATCTACTTTGTAGAATTTTGTGAAAGTGTGCACGGTCAACCAAGTCGCCGCCTTACACACCTGGGCTACAGAAGCCCCATGACGACAGGCCCAAGACGTACTCAGAGATCTAGTCGAGTGCGCCTTCACAGGCACAGGGGGAACCTTCCCCTGCAAGGCATAGGCCTGTTCAATGGTCTGCCTGATCCATTTGGCGATGGTAGAGGCCGAAGCCGCCATGCCCTTCCGAGGACCCTCTGGAAGAACAAACAAGGAGTCCGTCTTTCGAAAAGACTCAGTCGACTTAAGGTAAACCCTTATCGCCCGAACAACATCCAGAGAGTGCAATCTCACCTCCTTCGGATGTTTAGGCTTCGTGCACAACGAAGGCAAGACAATATCCTCATTAAGATGGAAGTCCGAAACTCGTTTCGGAAGAAAAGAAGGATTAGGTCGCAAGACCACCTTATCCAAATGAATAACCAGGTACGGAGACTTGCAGGACAAAGCCGCCAGCTCCGACACTCTGCGAGCCGAAGTGATCGCCACCAAAAAGGCGACCTTTTTGGACAACATAGACAACGAGATCTCCCTGATCTGTTCAAAAGGAGCACGTTGTAACACAGATAGAACGAGATTCAAGTCCCAAGGGGGCAGAGGATCCCGCCTCGGGGGAACCAGATGCCGCACACCCTGAATAAAGGTGCCAACCAATGGGTTGGAAGCCACGGGACGTTGAAACAGAACGGCCAGAGCAGACACCTGACCCTTTATCGTAGCCAGCGCCAAACGCTGATCAACACCCGTTTGAAGGAAAGACAGCACACGGGACACCGAGTACGTGCGGGGTGAAAACCCCCTGGACTCACACCAGGCAAAATAGGCCTTCCAAGTACGGTAATAAACCTTCCCCGAGGAAGATTTCCTCGCATTGATTAAAGTATGGACGACCTCCGGAGAGAGACCCCTCTCCTTCAGGACCTCGGTCTCAACAGCCAGGCCGTCAAAGCCAGCGACTGTAAAGCAGGATGGTATATCGGTCCTTGAGACAGTAGATCGTCTCGAAGAGGCAGACGCCACGGGGCGTCGACCGCCAGATTCACGAGGTCTGCGTACCAGGACCGGCGAGGCCAGTCCGGTGCCACAAGAATCACCGTGCTGCGTTCCGAGTGTAACCTGCGAAGGAACCTGGACAGCAACTGAATCGGTGGAAACGCATACATCAGCCTGTACTGATGCCACGGGGCCACTAACGCGTCTGACGCGTCTGCCCGAGGGTCGCGCGTCCTTGCCACGAACCTCTTCACCTTGTTGAGGCGAGACGCGAACAGGTCCACATCTGGAAGACCCCACTTCGCGCACAACGTCTGGAAGACAGCCGGATGGAGAGACCATTCCCCCTGATCCAGGGTCTGGCGACTCAGATAGTCCGCCTGCCAGTTCTCCACTCCCGGAATGTGAACCGCCGTTATCGCCGGGACATGAGTCTCGGCCCAAGACAGAATGTCGGCCACTTCTCGAGCCGCTCGGGCACTCTTGGTGCCCCCTTGGTGGTTGATGTAGGCCACCGCCGTGGCATTGTCCGTCTGCACCCGAACCGGGCAACCCTGCAGCCGGTCCGTCCAGCGATGAAGACAGAGACTTATCGCACGCAATTCCAGAATGTTGATCGGAAGGGAAGACTCCCCCTCCGACCAAGTCCCCTGAGCGGACAGAACGCCCAGAACTCCACCCCAGCCCGACAGGCTGGCATCCGTGGTGATTACCGTCCACGAGATCGGACGAAACGACTTGCCCCCGGACACCAACGGGGACTGGAGCCACCACAGAAGGTTTTCCCTGGTGCGAAGACTCAACGAGATCTGAAGATCCAGAGATTGAGGTCGCCCGTCCCACCTGGACAGGATCTCCGCTTGGAGACCCCGCGTGTGAAACTGTGCGAAAGGAATCGCCTCGAAGGCCGAGACCATCAATCCCAGACATCTCATACACGTCCGCAGAGACGAGTTTGGAACGTCCCTGAGGGACCTGACTTCCTCCCGGAGAGTCCTGAGTTTGTCTTCCGGCAGGAAGACCTTCGCCTGCACCGAGTCCAGTATCATTCCCAGATAGGGGAGACGAACCGACGGACTCAGTGTCGACTTTGGAAAATTTATCGTCCAACCAAACTCCTGTAGAGTTTGCATCGTGACAGACAGGTCCTCCTCCAGACCCTGGCTGGTCGCAGACCGAACCAGAATGTCGTCCAGATACCCCAGGACAGAAACGCCCTGGGCCCTCAATAATGCCAGAACCGGTGCAAGCACCTTGGTGAAGACCCGCGGAGCCGAGGCGAGACCAAAGGGCAACGCCACGAACTGGTAGTGATCCTCCGCAATGGCAAATCGAAGGTACCTCTGATGACCCTCAAATATGGGGATGTGAAGGTACGCATCCTTCAAATCGATGGAGGCCATGAATTCCCCCGGAGCCAGGGCAGCCACCACCGACCGCAGGGATTCCATGCGGAACTTGCGAACCCGCACAGAGCGGTTCAGAGCCTTCAAGTCCAGAATCGGACGAACCTTGCCCTCCTTTCTGGGCACGGTGAACAGATTGGAATAAAACCCCCGAAACCTGTCCCGATGAGGCACCGGAACTACCACTCCCTGAGCCCTCAGATCCCGCACCGCCAGGTGCAGGTCCCGCAAGCGCTCTGGAGACAGTTGAAGATTTGAGGGAAAAAATCTGCTCTCCGGCCGAGAGAGAAACTCGATCTTGTAACCAGATCGAACGATTTCCAGAACCCATCTGTCCCGCACACGGGCCAACCAGGGCTGAAGAAAACCGAGCAAGCGTCCCCCCACCCCAAAACTGGGTGAGGGCGCCCCTTCAGGCCGAACTGTTATGGGCTGCAGGACCGGATTGGCCGGACTTCTGTTTACCAGACCAGGGCTTCTTCTGAGAGCCTTGACCTTTGAACGGTTTGCCCTTGTAGTGCGGCCGAAAGGCACGAAAGGACCCCTGAGGGGGCCGAAAATTAGCATGCTTCTTCCCAGAAGCCCCCTTAGCCTTGGGGAAATGGGGCAAGAGAGTGCTCTTACCCCCGGTGATCCCCTTAATCAGCACATCCAAGGACTCCCCAAAAAGGCGAGACCCATCATAAGGCAGATTGGCTAAGGTCTTACGTGAAGACTGGTCCACCGACCAACATTTCAACCAAACCAGGCGGCGAGACAACACCGCCACGCTGTGCACACGTGCAGCCAACGGAATCAGGTCCAGGTCCGCATCACACAGATACATGACACCCTGGTGGATCTGATCCACCATATCCAGGGTCGCCGGCGAGGCCGAGTCGGCCACTAGGACGCGCCTAAGCATCTGCGTCCAACTTGCGATCGCCTGGGCCGCCATGAGAGAAGCAAACAGAGCCTTAAGCATAGAACCCGTAACAGAATAAGTATGACGGGCAAGAGACTCCAATCTCCTATCCGTGGCATCACGGAAAACAGGGGAACCCTCTGCAGGAATCGCAGTGGCTTTGTTCAAAACCGCAATTGCATGATCCACTGGTGGAGGCACACACCACCTTTCATCAGTGGCAGGCGAAAAAGGATAACGCAGCTTGAATTTACTCGGTACCGCAAAAGGCTTGCGCAGATCGCGCCATTGATCCTTAACAGCGCGCTGAAAATCAGCATTGCAGGGAAAAACCTGCGGCGTCCTGCGTTTCCTCTGCGTCCCATAAGCCGCCAAGGCAGCGGGGGGACACACTTCGTCCTGCAAACGCAGCGTTTGCTTAATGGAAGCAATCAACTCATCCATGATTGCAAGCTCTTCAGGCGAGCCAGGGGGAGAATTATCAACCCCCTCAACTTCAGCCTCCACCTCAGACCCCACTAGATCAAGAGAGGAGCGGGACCCCGATAAGGAGGCCCCTGCCAGAACAGCCCCATCACCTTCACCCTCAGAATCAGAGGAAAGAGCAACTCTGGGCCTTTTAGTAGATTGAGCAGCCACCAGCATTTGCACCTGAGCAGCAAGGCCAGCCACAATAGTGGCCAAATCCCCCCCTGGGGGGGAAACAGCGGTCCCCTGGCTTTCCACCAATACTGTAGGAAATTTGCCCTCCTGAGAATCCATTGCCCCTGTAATGCCAGACAACCAAGGGTTAACTGCCCCTTTTAAGCAAGCGCGGCAAGCGCAGCCCACCGCACCACACTCAAGCACAATGAGACCCCCACAGGGAATATGCAAACTGAACACAGGCAATGGATAGCAAGAACAGAAGGATAAAACCTGAGGAGACCCTCGCCGCTGCTGCTGCCTCGATCGGTGTTCCAGGAAAGAGGAAGTGATGCTGCCAGGGCGCTTCTATGTAAGCCTATGGAGGCTACAAGAAAATGGCCGCCATGCATGTAAACCATGCGGCCGGAGCGGGTGTAGGCAAAATGGCGTCGTTTGGCGCCGAAACCGCCGCTCCACAGTGCATTAAAACACACATTACATTCCAATATCAGAATACATGTCAGATCGCCGCAGCGATCGCCGTATAGTGCCCAAACATGCCAAAAAAACATGCCCCACAGCACACAGCTTCTCACACTGACCAGACTGACACACACAGTGTCATACAGCTCCCCCCCCCCCCTTGCAGCCCACAGCATGCAGCCGAGAGATAGGGAGACAAGCAGTGTGAATAGAGGCAGGTTACACAGTCCCAGACTGACACCCCCCCAGACAGACAGGTCCCCACATAGATACACTTACCTCACATGGCGTGGGGGACCCGCACAGGCGAACAAGCCGCTGCACATGAGGCAGGGAGAGTCGCAATTCAAGACGCACAAAAAAGGGGGTTAAGAAACCGCACGGCGTCCAGTGAGGTAGCCACCTCACCAATCATCCCTGCATCGAACAGGGATGGGTCGTTCACTGTGCCAGGAGCGTTACCTGGCTGAACGCTCGATGGCAGACTGGGAAGCCACTGACCCACGACCTGCGACCAGGGGGGATCAGCCCGAGACCCAGTCCGCATGATCCTCTTCGTCCGAAGAACTAACTAACGCTGACAAAATAACAGCTAAATAAAGGTAGAGAGAAAAACTCAAACAAAATATTAAAAAGAAGAAAGAGTCTGGGACAGAAAGTCCCAGCACAGAGAGAGCCAGCCACTCCTGACAAGCTAGACATTAAAACTGAGATATGGTTGCAGGAAGTAGGAGGGTATTGACTGAGGGGACCACCCCTTGAGGGTGGGATATGTTAAAGCTTTATTGTTAACATATTCTGTTGCCTAGCTACTCCTTCGGAGCAAAGTCTAATACCCCATATGTGACGAATATGAAGAGGCGGCGACTGTCGGAGGACGTAAGAGAAAGTTTTGTTCAGTATTATATATGAAGCACCCTCCTAGATAGGTGCTAGGTAGGGAGTATAGTTTGCTCTGCCTGCTTATCAGGAGAGCGGTAGGTAAAACCTAGTTGCTCTATCTGCTTAACAGGGGAGCAGGATTTCTAGTCAGGCCTGTTGCATGTGTCTAGATGTGATTCAACTGGTCTGAGGAAGTGTCCCCACTGTATTCAATAGGAGAGCCTGTTGGACAGTGGAAAAAACCTAGCCAGTGACACACAGGCATTGTAACTGTCCAAGTGGGTTGGCACAAACAGTGGTGCATCCTGGGATATGTTATAAAGCCAAGGACACATGTGACAGGGGGTCTTTGAGCGGGAAGCCAGGTCCCAGGAGGAGGGTGACGGCTGTCTCTCCTACTGTTTGCTGTGGAAGGTGGTTACAGGCAGTCGGCCTAGTGGACCAAAAAGTGTGGCTGAACCCAGAAGTCCAGTGAAGCTGACTGTGGAGGTGAAGGCAGAGCAACTCTGGAAAAACAGTGTCCGTGAGTACAGGGGAGCTTGCCAAAGGGTCTGCCCAGGAAGGGGACCGCTCCAGTGGCTAGAGTCAGCGGACGGGTGTTAGCACACAGGCAGTGAGAGTAAAGGGGGTGCCAAGTTGTTAACCCTGAAGAGAATATTCAAACAGGAACAGTCAATTTATCTTTACTTCTGTGGCAAGGTGAAGCAGCAGCCTTGCTGCATACTACAGATCCTTGTCCTCAAGTTTGTGCATAATTCATAGTTGGAGTATCCCACTCATCCCTTCTCCCATCCCAGTTCTAAATAAAACACAAAAACCAAATCCCCTAGACTGATCATTGTCTGAGCCAAGAACTGTTACTGCCGTCAATCTACTGTCAGTTGCTAATGGTAACCCAGGGGACCCAAGAAAGTAATTTTCAGCAGCCCTCTAGAGGTCAGTGCTACTATATATTATATACACACACACACACACACACACACACTTTTTTTTTTAGGGATAGACCAATATGGTTTTTTTCAGGGCTGGCACCCTGTCTGTGGGTGGCTGGCTGTCTGGCACCCTGTGGTGGGTGGCTAGCTGGCACAGGGGCTGTGGGTGGCTGGCTTGCTGGTACAGGGCCTGTGGGTGTGGGTGGCTGGCTATGGGCTGCTGTGGGTGGGTGTATGGCTGGGATACACTCCCGCAAAACTAGTCCCGACTCCAGACGAGGCTGTTCAAGGCGAGGGAGGCGGCCTAAGAAGGCAGAATGACGTCACAAAAATATCGGCCAGTTCCAGGGCTGATACCGATATATCGGGGAAAGTGCATATCGGCCTTGCCGATAATCGGTCTATCCCTAATATAATATATATATATATATATATATATATATATATATATATATATATATATATATATATATATATATATATAGGCCGACGGGAAGAGGTTACTGTATATGCAGCCCTATGTACGCACTCCCAGCAAAGTCACTGGCAGGCATCAATGCATAATAATTGCCGATGCATACGTTCAATCAGGAGCTTTCTGATCATGTGACCACTGTAACAGCAAATCGCAGCAGTCACATGATCTGAATGCCCGCCTCTGCCTCCCGACATCTACAAGTTCTTAAAGGGCCAGGAGGTGGCAGTGACGGGAAAGGGTTAAAGCTTGCCCTGTTGGGCCTTTATTTATTTGACACAATCTCACCCTTTATTTTTTGCATCAGAAAGTAATTGTGTGCCCTAAAATGAACTTTAAAGTATTTTTTAGCCAAAAAAGATAGGTTTGATAAATCCTTGTGCCAATGTCTTGTGACCGTTTGCAGCTACCATGTTTTTTTTTCCAGAGTTTCTGTGTTTGAAAAATTAATAAATGTTTGTAGGGTTTTTTTTTTTTTATCCAATCTTTAGCATTTAAATGTGTATTTCAGAAGAAAAAGAAAAGAAGAAAAAGAAAACTTTTTTTGGCTCAGAATTTCCGCTATTTAGAACATTTTGAGGTGCTTTTGCTGCACGTGGGGGTGGGAATGTTGTAATAAAATTAGGTACATCCTGAAGTTCAGCTCGTCTTTCTTCCCAAAACATTTCTTAGCACGTTTTTTTACCTAAGCACTCTGGTTCTGTAGCCTCATAACTATACAATATATCTGCAGTATGGGAACATCTAAGGCACTGTTGCCCGTCACTGCTCGTCTCACGAGATTTGGAGGGGAGATTGGGGGAGGTCACTACTGTGTTGCTGACTGTTCTCCAAGATAAAGGCTTTGATATCAGGAAGCAAAGCCATGCTTCTATCAATATGGCCGCCTCCACATAGACACAGAGCAGAAACACACATGGTAAGCCAGCAATTGAGCTGCAGGGAGACCATGGGAAATATTGGAGACTACTCCTTTGTCCCCCTGCTTGTCTCATTTTGAACACAGTTTTAAAAACACTGCAAACCCATTTGAATTGGGTCACAAAGTTTTAAGTTGATCCAGGAAATATCAGATTTGACTCTCGGGGGGGATCAGGAAGGAATTTTTTTCCCCTGCTGTAGCAAATTGGGATCATGCTTTGCTGGGGGTTTTTTCGCCTTCCTCTGGATCAACTGCGAGTATAGGATTGTGTATATGGGATTGTATGGTTGGGTTTTCATTACTGTTTTTTATTGGTTGAGCCAGATGGACTTGTGTCATTTTTCAACCTGACTAACTATGTAACATAGGAAAACTGCCATGGAGGTGTGGGGGGGGGGTTGCTTTAGCAGACTCTTCCAGGGGGGAGGTAATATTTTATAAAACCACAGCAAGTCATCAATCAAGGTCATATTTCATCCTCATCACTTCGATCTCAAAATCTCAATATAAAAACACCCAGCCTAATTTTTCACATTATAAGAACTCCATTCTTACCTATGCTTGGCTTTATTAGGGTTTGCACTCTGAGTCATCTCCGGCATGCTTAAATCCAGAGGATGCTTTCTGAAGAAACAAGGAAAAATCAAGAAATGTCATTCAGTCACACACTATTAAACATTTTTATAACGCCGACATGTTCCGGAGCGCTGTGCAAAACACTGAGCCAGTCGCATTAGTCTCTGCACCAGAGGAGCTTACACTCTATTTTTTTTATATATGTAAATGTTTATACTATGTTGGTAAGATTTTTAATAAACAAAAATGTACACTCTAATGTCCCACCAGTCACATACGATTATTATTATACATTTATATAGCTCTGACATATACCACAGTGCTGTACAGAGAACACTGAGCCAGTCACATCAGTCTCTGCACCAGAGGAGCTTACACTCTTTAACCTCCCTGGCGGTCCGATTATGTCAGGATTTCTGTGCTAAAAGCGGTACATTGTTTTGCAAGGAAATCTGTGGTTTTATATTTTAAAACTCACCTTCCCCTGCGATCCCTCGCCGTCCTCCAGCCATCCTCCCAGCTGTTGACGGCACCTGTCTTCTGGTTCCCTTCCCTGCGAGCGGTGCAAAGCAGGGGAAGGAAACGGCGGCAACTTCAAAAATGTAAATACAGAAATGACACGATGCTGTGATCCTAACGGATTACACTGTATCATCCCATTTCACCACAGGATTTCACCTGGTGACTTTTCCAGTTCTTTGTGCCTGGAAAATTGAGAACAACCATGGCGTCCAAAAAGCGTTTTTTTTTTTTTTTTTTACGCAAACGTGCTTTTAGACAAACTGGAAAACAGCGACAGCGAAACTGAGTTACTTGAAGAACCGAGCGATAGCGATTTGTGGGAAAACTCATCATAAGGTACGGAAAGTGATGACAGCGACGATTCGGATGTCTCTTTCTGGCACATCACTCCATTGGAAATTCTGAATCATTTGATTTACTTTCCAAATTCCACAAGCTCCACAATTCCTATATAGGATATATTACAACAGCAGACCGTCCTCTCTCAGCGGGGAGCAATCGCGGGTGCCCGGCAGCAATTGCGGCTGCTGGTTCCATGGATCGGCATACTCGCTGCCTAGTGGGGGCGGGAGCGCGGCCCCAGCACCACGTGCGTGACTGACGTAGGGCTATGTCGTTTCGCGCAGCCGAGCCAGCCTGCTGCAGTAATACTGTGATGGGCAGTCGGCAAGTGGTTAATGAGTGAAATAAGTATTTGATCCCTTATCAATCAGCAAGATTTCTGGCTCCCAGGTGTCTTCTATACAGGTAAGGAGCTGAGATTAGGAGCACTCTCTTAAAGAGCCGCTGGTCCGATGGATCGGCATCCTCGCTGCCTAATGGGGGGCGAGAGCGCGCAGCCACCGACACACGCTCGCCTTCAGGAGCGCTCCTGTGAACCAACATACCCCTATGTCCATTCTCGCAGCCGAGCCAGCCTGCCCCAGTAGAACTGTGGCAGGCAGTCGGTAAGTGGTTAATTACACTTTAATGGCGCCCACAGTCACGCACTATTATTATTATACATTTAGCTCTGACATATACCGCAGTGTTGTACAGAGAACACTGAGCCAGTCACATCAGTCTCTGTACCAGAGGAGCTTACACTCTAATGTCCCCCCACAGTCACACGCTATTATTATTATACATTTACAGTGGGTACGGAAAGTATTCAGACCCCCTTAAATTTTTCACTCTTTGTTATATTGCAGCCATTTGCTAAAATCATTTAAGTTCATTCTTCTTACTCATGAATGTACACATAGCACCCCATACTGACAGAAAAACACAGAATTGTTGACATTGTTGCAGATTTATTAAAAAAGAAAAACTGAAATATCACATGGTCCTAAGTATTCAGACCCTTTGCTGTGACACTCATATATTTAACTCAGGTGCTTTCCATTTCTTCTGATCATCCTTGAGATGGTTCTACACCTTCATTTGAGTCCAGCTGTGTTTGATTATACTGATTGGACTTGATTAGGAAAGCCACACACCTGTCTATATAAGACCTTCCAGATCACAATGCATGTCAGAGCAAATGAGAATCATGAGGTCAAAGGAACTGCCTAAAAGAGCTCAGAGACAGAATTGTGGCAAGGCACAGATCTGGCCAAGGTTACAAAAAGATTTCTGCTGCACTTAAGGTTCCTAAGAGCACAGTGGCCTCCATAATCCTCAAATGGAAGACGTTTGGGACGACCAGAACCCTTCCTAGAGCTGGCCGTCTGGCCAAACTGAGCTATCGGGGGAGAAGAGCCTTGGTGAGAGAGGTAAAGAAGAACCCAAAGATCACTGTGGCTGAGCTCCAGAGATGCAGTCAGGAGATGGGAGAAAGTTGTAGAAAGTCAACCATCACTGCAGCCCTCCACCAGTCGGGGCTTTATGGCAGAGTGGCCCGACGGAAGCCTCTCCTCAGTGTAAGACACATGAAAGCCCGCATGGAGTTTGCTAAAAAACACCTGAAGGACTCCAAGATGGTGAGAAATAAGATTCTCTGGTCTGATGAGACCAAAATAGAACTTTTTGGCTTTAATTCTAAGCGGTATGTGTGAAGAAAACCAGGCACTGCTCATCACCTGTCCAATACAGTCCCAACAGTGAAGCATGGTGGTGGCAGCATCATGCTGTAGGGGTGTTTTTCAGCTGCAGGGACAGGACGACTGGTTGCAATCGAGGGAAAGATGAATGCGGCCAAGTACAGGGATATCCTGGACAAAAACCTTCTCCAGAGTGCTCTGGACCTCAGACTGGGCCGAAGGTTTACCTTCCAACAAGACAATGACCCTAAGCACACAGCTAAAATAACGAAGGAGTGGCTTCACAACAACTCCGTGACTGTTCTTGAATGGCCCAGCCAGAGACTTGACTTAAACCCAATTGAGCATCTCTGGAGAGACCTAAAAATGGCTGTCCACCAATATTTACCATCCAACCTGACAGAACTGGAGAGGATCTGCAAGGAGGAATGGCAGAGGATCCCCAAATCCAGGTGTGAAAGACTTGTTGCATCTTTCCCAAAAAGACTCCTGGCTGTATTAGATCAAAAGGGGGCTTCTACTAAATACTGAGCAAAGGGTCTGAATACTTAGGACCATGTGATATTTCAGTTTTTCTTTTTTAATAAATCTGCAACAATGTCAACAATTCTGTGTTTTTCTGTCAGTATGGGGTGCTATGTGTACATTCATGAGGAAGAAGAATGAACTTAAATGATTTTAGCAAATGGCTGCAATATAACAAAGAGTGAAAAATTTAAGGGGGTCTGAATACTTTCCGTACCCACTGTATATAGCTCTGACATATACCGCAGTGCTGTACAGAGAACACTGAGCCAGTCACACGACCATAAGAAAAAAAATAAAAATCGGGGTACACATACAGGGAAAAAGTATTTGCCCCTTCATGATGGACTGATCCAATTCAAAATAGCGCATAGAGCTTACTATACTCCTTCCAGACATTATAAGATGAATACATCTCATTCCCCAGAGTGCTGGAGATGAGGCCAAGGCTCCGGGTGATTTTGCTCACATGTTCTAGACCTGTCCTCCCATTGTGTAGTTCTGGAAGGACGGATTACCTCTCAGTAATGTTTTTGTGTTGTCTCCAGTCCCACTGGCAATAGATGTCTGCCTGTTGGGCCTAGTGGATAACCTTATCCCGACTAGACTTTGGTCAGCCTTACCCAGCTTGTGTCTTCATTCAAAGTCCCAAAACTGCCCTTACCCATAATACAATCAGGGATGGAGGTGCGTGCTCCTCAGCCGGTCATTTTTAGTTTCAACCCTATGGCTATCACATAGCCATTGGATTGTATTTACTTGTGATTATGTAATATACATCGAAGGCCAGTCATAGATGGGGGCTGGTTGGGGGGGAGGCTTGGGCTACCTCCATGCCCACCTGTCCCTCATCTATCCATTGGCTAGCATGTGCTCCCACTGTGGAGACACTTATAAATTAGTAGTGTTAGGACTGCAAGTAATACAGGGTGCCGTGAAGGGGCCTTGCAGCTTACACATGCGTTTGCAAATGTGTGCTAACTAAACCCCTGTTTTTAACCTACATTGTTAGACAGGATGATTCGGTTTTTTATCAGACTGGTCCGTGAGTATGGTTTACTTAGGGCCGGTTGTTCTCAAGCACGTCATTTAAAGTCCCAACCTTATTTCCTTAATTTCGATCATAGGGATGGAGGCGCAGAGCTTGTGTCTCATTCAAAGTCCCAAAACTGCCCTTACTTAACAGACTTTGGTCAGCCTACTTCTTTTCTATGCCAGGAAGGCAATTGCCTTACATTGGAAGAAGAGGCCTTCCCCTTCGATTTCCTTCTGGAAACGAATAAAAAAAATAAAAAATAAACTCCCACTTTATTAGGAGACATATACTAAATTGTGAATACCCAACCAAACATGATAAAATATGGTCCAAGTAGTTGGCAGATCCCTCTGAGAGAGGAAAGGAGAAGCACCTGTGGAAGCGCTGCCTTGGACACCTAAAAAACTCCACTCGAGAATCGCGGCAGTACCCTGCAACTACCATCCATGACGGCTCTCATGTGAGCACCATATGTGCAGAAAACAATACCACACAGAAGCAGCAACTCCTGTTCTCGTTGCGATTGAAGGACATTAGGAGAGAAAGACCCTCAGATATGGAGAAGGCAAAAAAAAAAAATACGATATATGGTAGAGCTGCACAATTAATCGTAACAGAATCGAGATCGCGATTCACTCCCCCTGACGATCTTAACATGACACTTGCTGGATTCTTTACATAGCTGTGAGGGAGCAGCTGTCAAAAAAAAAAAAAAAAAAAAAAAAGCCTCCCGCAAAAGCCTATCAGCATTAGTCTCCCACTGAACTGTAAACACAAATGATTACATTGTATCTTTTCTTTCCCTCTGCCGGAGGAAGGAAGTTTAACCTCTTAAAGACTAAACCTTTTTCCTACACTTGTTGCTTGCAAGTTAAATCAGTTTATTTTTCCTAGAAAAGTAGTTAGAACCCCCAAACATTTATATATTTTTTTTTTTTTTAGCAGAGACCCTGCAGAATAAAATGGTGATTGTTGTAAATTTTTATGTCACACTGTATTTGCGCAGCAGTCTTTCAAACGCAATTAATACACTTTAATGAATAAAAAAAAATAAAACAAAACCGTAAAGTTATCCCAATTTTTTTTATAATGTAAAAGATGTTACACAGAGAATCGTGATCTTTATTCCAAGCAAAAAAATCGTGATTCTCATTTTGGCCAGAATCGTGCAGCTCTAATATATGGCGATATCCCTGAAAAAGGCTTAACAGCCGAAACGCGTCGGACTTCACAGGCGTTTTCTCTGTTTTAACCCAGACTTGTGTAGAAGCACGGAATAAAGAGAACAACTCTTACAGTCACCATATCACCTATGTCACATACCTTTATATTTCTTATCACCTCTTCACCACAGGGTTACTAAACCCTGCACAATGTATATATTTGCACTGTAAAAAAAGACTTCACTCTTCAAAAAATGGTTTATTTTTTATTACGCTACCTACTTATTTGCCTAAAAAATCCCAAACCCCTTTGGCCCGAGACACCAAAATACCTATATTTAGGCAGATCCCTCCACTGTCTCCTCCTGATAGGATGTGGCTGTGGTTTTGGAGCCCAGGTGATTTTAAGCATTAACAGCGCCTTTTTGCATTGTTTGCTTTCTTTTATTTTTGCTTTTCACCTAATTGAGGACACAGGCTATATTATCTATATCCTCGTCTTTCTAATGTTTTTTTTTTTTTCCATAAATGAACTCACCTAGAAGTCGCACTAGCATTATCTTGAGGTTAATATAAGACTCGGTTCACACTATGTCGGATCCGACTTCGGGGCGACCTGTGAAGTCGCGTGCAGCCCGACTTTGGCGCGACTTGCACGGACTTCATATAATGAATGTCTATGCAAGTCGCTCCAGGTCGCCCCGAAGTAGTACAGGACCCTTTTTCTAAGTCGGAGCGACTTGTGTCGCTCCTATTAGAACCGTTCCTGTACTACACTATGGGACGCGACGGACCGCGACTTGTCAGGCTGACCAAGTCGCGGTCCAAGTCGGATCAGTGTGAATGGGCTGTAAAAGTAAAAAATCTGCGCTAATCATAGAAGAATACACAAATCACTAAAAATCTTGATGTCACTAATGCTTATGTGAAAGTTCCATTTAGGTCATTTAGTTTGCATCCCTGCGTGGGTAACACAATAATGCACAGGTGTCAAACACAAGACCCACGGGCTGACTGCGGCCAACGAGGCAATTTCATGTGGCCCTCGCACCTCTCCTGCAGGTGCAGCACACCCCCTCGTCTCTGCCCCCACCTTGTTTCAGCATTCAGCAGCAGACAGGAGAACAGAGCTCCTCCAACATATTTTGTACCTCTCTGTGCAGCCGCAGCACCCCCCTCATCTCCGCTTCCCCAGTCTCACCATTCAGCAGTCTCCAGCCGCCTGGACAACTAATCTTACAGATCCAACCGGCCCTTTGAGGGCAACCATAATGCGGACGTGGCCATCAAAAAAAAAAAATGGACTTTGACACCCCTGCAATAATGCCTTATTGTTTTGTTTGTCTGTTGTACTATTAATGCTTAAAAATCCAAAAAATATTTATTTTTTATTTCTTGCTTTTAACCACTTAAGCCCCGGAAGATTTTACCCCCTTCCTAACCAGGGCCTATTTTGCGATTCGGCACTGCGTGATTTGAACGGACAATTGCGCGGTCATGCGACGCTGTACCCAAACAAATTTGACGTCCTTTTGTCCCACAAACAGAGCTTTCTTTTGGTTGTATTTGATCACCTGTGCGATTTTTTGATCATGCGCTATAAACAAAAAAAGGAGCGACAATTTTGCAAAAACAACAATATTTTTCACATTTTTTTATATGAAATTCCCCCAAAAAAATATGTAAAAATCAAAATTTAACAATTTTTTAACATTTTAGGCCATTTTTTTTTTACCATATGTTTGGTAAAAAAAAAAATAAAATAATCACAAAAAGCGTATTTTGATTGGTTTGCGCAAAAGTTATTGTGTTTACTAAGGGAAAGATTTTTGTCATTTTTGTTGTTTTTTTCTTTTTTAACGAGTAATGGCGGCGATCTGCGATTTTTTTTGCGGGACTGCGACATTGCGGCGGACAGATCGGACCCTTGACTGACATTTTTGACACTTTTGGGGTTACCAGTGACATTACTACAGTAATCAGTGCTATACATATGCATGGTTACTGTAAAAATGACACTGGCAGTGAAGGGGTTAACTTTTTTTTAGAGGGAAGGGTTATGTGTGTCCCTAGGGGCGTGCTTCTAACTGTGATTGGCTGTGGCTTGATGTGTAAGAACAGTGATCAACGGTCCTACATAGTAGAACCGTATGATCTCCATTCTTACACAGGGAAGAATGACAGGCGGCTTTGTTTACATTAGCCGTCTGCCTTTCTCCCGGTGTAACGGACGATCGGGTCCACCGCGCGGCGGCGGCGCGCGCGCTCGCTCCCTAGAGCCTCACAGGCTAGTGACGTAGCCCTACGTCGCTTTGCATGTGAGGGGCTCACCGCCGCCGTAAATAGTCGTGCGGCGGTCGGCAAGTGGTTAAGGGTAGATGTGAGATCTGAGGTCTTTTTGAGCCCAGATCCCACATTAAAGAGGACCATATTTCCATTACATGGGATGTTTACATTCCTTGTAATAGGAAAAAAAAGTGATCGCCCACTTCCCCCCCCCCCCCCTCCTCCTGAACAATTGGGAGAGGGGGGCAGGTACCCGATTTTGACAGGTACTCCATCCGACTTCCGTTCCGACAGCCTAGGCGGTCCGAAACTAAAGTTTTCCTCCCTCCCTCCAGTCTTCTGGGACTCACGCATGTGCAGTGGGCACCCAGTTGTGAAGCCACAAGCTGTCACAGCCGAGAGCCCATAGTGAAGATGCCGGCGCCGAAGAAAGAAGCCAGAGGAAGGGACCGACTGGGGTGAGCACTGTAACGGATCTTTGTACCCCAGCTGGGCACATCCGCCGAATCTGTGTCTCCTGTCCTCCAAACGCACCCACAGCCTGCGGAGAAGTCATATCCAGCCCTTAACCCCTCAATCACGAGACAATCCACACAGGTGTTGAGGGTTAAACATGAGGAGCTTAAACTGTTTATTACATTCCAAGACAACAGTTTTAAATACAGTTAGGGAAACTCCCCTTAGCCTTTCCACAGAAGGGGGGGAAGGGAACCAACCAATGAGAACTGAACATTTGTACATTTGAAACATGCAGTCTTAATACACACCCCCTGCGGAGAGATGTCTCCAACTCAGACCATTGTCTGCCATGAATCCACACACTTAGACACAGAAACAGGAGGGGGGGGGGGGATGGGTTGTAACATTACATTACATTAACTCAATGCCATGAGTCAGTTGTTCAGAGGATGAATAAAGGGAAAATAAAATGCAATGTCCCAAACTCATAAGAAAATGACACAAAGGGGTTTACAATCCAGGGACAGGGTGATCCGTCACCCATAGTGACGGCTAGTACCGTCACATCTCTTCCCCCCCAAAGGTAGACTAATCCAGGTACTAGACCTCCAACTGGTCTGTGCCTGAATTAGTCGGGTAACAAATCCCAAAAAGAGTCAATGTCTGTTTGCCTGGATAATTCGTCGGCGTTGCCGTTTTGCTTCCCAGGGCAGTAGTGGATGGTAAAGTCAAAAGGCTGCAGCGCCAAACTCCAGTAGCTTCTGGCCCATAGTCTGTCGGTAGGAGGCTTGCGCACAGTCCCCTCCAAAACACACAGTGACAGTGGGTTCTGTCACATTTCTCCCCTTTTAAAAACAGGCTAACGAGGTTCCTGACCCTCAACTGGTCTGGACCTGCGTTAGTCACAAACTTCCACCCCAGGCAACCAGGAAAACTAAAAGAACGACTCTGGCGCTGGGGAGCAACACCGCACATAGGGTCTCCCATGAATAAAAACAGCCGCTGCAGAGTGGGAACAGCTGTCTGCACTCCTCTGATCCAGGGCAGGGTTGCAGATATTGGGGGGAGCTGAATAATTCTCTGCCCTGATGCCAGCGCTTCCACTGGTAGGGAATGTAGGCTGGTAGGGCTATGCATTTGGGGAGAAAAAGGTACTTGCTTTTCTCCTGGTGTAGTTACGAGCCGCTGAGAAGGTATCTTGCAGGGACTGTCTCCCGGATTCTTCATCTCTGGTTCTGATGCTGGGCAGAGACCATCAGCGCTCTGTCCTGTAGCCAGCGCTTCTGCTGGGGGGGATGAACATTGGGGTAGTGTCCAATTGCTGGGGAGGGAGAATTGCTTCCTCTACTCCCGGTGGGGATATCTGCTGTTGGGAAAACAGCTCACGCAGATCCTCTCTCAGACTCTCCGGATCCAACTCTTTTTCTGATGCTGGGCAGATGCCAGGGGCACTCTGCCCTGTAGCCAGCACTTCTGCTGGGGCGATAAACACTGGGGTAGTGTCCAAGTGCTGGGTAAACGGCTCACTGAGGTCACCCCTCGGACTCCCTGGATCTACCTCTGAGGGTGGGCAGAGGCCAGCGGCACTCTGCCCCGTAGCCAGCGCTTCTGCTGGGGGGATAAACACTGGGGTAGTGTCCAAGTGCTGGGGAAACGGCTCACTGAGGTCACCCCTCAGACTCCCTGGATCTACCTCTGAGGGTGGGCAGAGGCCAGCGGCACTCTGCCCCGTAGCCAGCGCTTCTGCTGGGGGGATAACCACTGGGGTAGTGTCCAAGTGCTGGGGAAACGGCTCACTGAGGTCACCCCTCGGACTCCCTGGATCTACCTCTGAGGGTGGGCAGAGGCCAGCGGCACTCTGCCCCGTAGCCAGCGCTTCTGCTGGGGGGATAAACACTGGGGTAGTGTCCAATTGTTGGGGAGGGAGAATTGCTTCCTCTACTCCCGGTGGGGGTATCTGCTGTTGGGAAAACAGCTCACGCAGATCCTCTCTCAGACTCTCCGGATCCAACTCTTTTTCTGATGCTGGGCAGATGCCAGGGGCACTCTGCCCTGTAGCCAATGCTTCTGCTGGGGCACCAGATGAGATACTCTGGACTTGCTGCTGATCACCATTTCCCAGCCTTCCAGCGCCTGTCTCAACTCCCCCCTTCTGAGACCTTCATGCTATTAGCTTGTCTCGCTGCCTGGTGGACCTCCGGTGCGTTCCGGCATTCTAGCGCTCGCAGTGCCCTCTGTATCATCGCTGCTTCTTCCATTGCAGTTAGTACGGGAAACGCAGGGTCACCCCTGGCCCCATTTGCTTCTCATCTTCGTGACTGTCTGCTATTTCTCTCGGACAGTCCCAGGCAACGGGAGCCATGCCAGGCTGCTGATCACCGTCAAACAGCCGCTTGTAGGCAATCTCGAGCTCCCATTCCTGCTCAACCAGGAACTCCAATTCCTCCAGGTCACACGCCTCGTCGGGGAGGTCCAGCACCTCATCTCGGAAATCCAGAATGTGTTCCAGCCGCCACTCCTCATCGCTCCCAAAGTCTGGGTCTCCGTACATTTTTTGATGGAGCAGCCCCACGCCGCCATAGCCAACGCCTTCTGTTGGGCTGCCATCTGCTGTACCTGGCCACAGTTGAGCCGCGAACCACCGGAGGGCTCTGTAGCTGGCGTCCAGCCTCATTTCCTCCTGGACCAATCTTCCGAGCTCCGTCTTCCCTTCATCTCGCGGTCGTTCCCTCAGGAACACCTCTCGCGCACGGTACTGCTTCCGGTACATCTCTGTGGAGGAGGGAAGGATCTTCCCCTGATGGTGCCGCTCGTGGCTTAGCGCCTCATGCCAGAGTTGCCGGCGGATCACATCCTCCCAGCCGAGCCTGGTGTGCTCTGTCGCTGGTCCCCGATGTTGCTTCCGCATGCCTTGCAGCCTCCTCCCGAACTCCGCTCTCATGCTGGCTGGTCCCCGTATCACTCCTTGGCAGCTGCCCAGATCTTGAATCCTGGTGGTGGTTTGGATGTCCTGGACTGCAGGAGACATCCCACCGCTGCCAACCAATGTGACGGATCTTTGTACCCCAGCTGGGCACATCCGCCGAATCTGTGTCTCCTGTCCTCCAAACGCACCCACAGCCTGCGGAGAAGTCATATCCAGCCCTTAACCCCTCAATCACGAGACAATCCACACAGGTGTTGAGGGTTAAACATGCAGAGCTTAAACTGTTTATTACATTCCAAGACAACAGTTTTACATACAGTTAGGGAAACTCCCCTTAGCCTTTCCACAGAAGGGGGGGAAGGGAACCAACCAATGAGAACTGAACATTTGTACATTTGAAACATGCAGTCTTAATACACACCCCCTGCGGAGAGATGTCTCCAACTCAGACCATTGTCTGCCATGAATCCACACACTTAGACACAGAAACAGGAGGGGGGGGGGGGGGATGGGTTGTAACATTACATTACATTAACTCAATGCCATGAGTCAGTTGTTCAGAGGATGAATAAAGGGAAAATAAAATGCAATGTCCCAAACTCATAAGAAAATGACACAAAGGGGTTTACAATCCAGGGACAGGGTGATCCGTCACCCATAGTGACGGCTAGTACCGTCACAAGCACACCACTGGATTGGGGGCCGGCTGTTTTTCTAAAAGTCAGCCGCTACAGTTTTTGTAAATGCTCTATTTTCCCGGCCAGTCAGTTTAGGTGGACGGCCATGTCTTGGTAGGGGCCCAGCCGGTCAGTTTAGGTGGATGGCCATGTCTTGGTAGGGGCCCAGCCGGTCAGTTTAGGTGGATGGCCATGTCTTGGTAGGGGCCCAGCCGGTCAGTTTAGGTGGATGGCCGTGTCTTGGTAGGGGCCCAGCCGGTCAGTTTAGGTGGATGGCCATGTCTTGGTAGGGGCCCGGCCGGTCAGTTTAGGTGGACGGCCATGTCTTGGTAGGTTTGCAGTTGTGCCATACTCTTTCCATTTTCCCATGATGGATTGAACAGCGCTCTGTGAGATGTACAAAGCTTGGGATATTTTATTTATAACCTAACCCTGCTTTACACTTCTCCACAACTTTATCCCTGACCTGTCTGGTGTGTTCCTTGGTCTTTATGATGCTGTTTGTTCACTAAGGCTCTCTAACAAACCTCTGAGGGCTTCACAGAACAGCTGTATTTATACTGAGATTAAGTTACACACAGGTGGACTTTATTTACTAATAGGTGACTTATGAAGGAAATTAGTTCCACTAGATTTTAGTTAGGGGTATCAGAGTATATCATATACAGAGTATATCAGAATACAAATGCATGCCACACTTTTCACAGATTTATTTTTAAATAAAATTGAAAATCATTTATCATTTTCCTTCCACTTCACCATTATGTGCCACTTTGTGTCGGTCATTCACATAAAATCCCAATAAAATACATTTAAGTTTTTTGGTTGTAACATGACAAAATGTGGAAAATTTAGAGAAGAAAAAGGGGAGGAAGAGGAGGCCTTTAACCACTTGACCTCCGGTAGATTTTTATATATATATATTTTATTTATTTATTTTTTTTAACTCCGCTATAAAAAAAAATATAATTTCTTCATAGCAGTTAGGCCAATATGTATTCTGCACGTATTTTTGGTAAAGAAAAAAATAAATAAATCACTATAAGCGTATATTGATTGGTTTGCGAAAAATGATATTGTCTACAAACGATTGGGCTATATACTGGAATTTTTTAGTTTTTTTTATACTAGTAATGGAGACAATCAGCGACTTATACTGGGACTGGGATATTGCGGCGTAACATCACCTGTGGCACAAACTGACACTGTGGGGCAGGGGTCCTCAAACTATGGCCCGCATGCGGCCCGCCAGGGTCCTGAACCCGGCCCGCCCATCGGGATCGGAATAGGGCTGACTGTCGGTCACTCACTGAAGCTGTATTATGCTTCAGAAAAGGGTAGACCCGGGGCGCAGAGCACTGCGCCCTAGCCCACCCATTTGTGTGACAATAGCGAATTAAAATTCGCTATTGTCACATGGATCCTCCTCCTGGCCAATCAGATTGGCCAAAAGGCGAACCCATGCCATTGGCCGAGGAGGAGGCGGGAGGACTCGAGGAGACGCGGGGGACTGAGGAGAAGCCGCCCGCCACTGCAGGAAAGTGCACTGGTCTCTCTGGCAGTCTCTGCATGGTGGTCGCTTTGCATTGAAAGGGGGGCACGCTGGGGGTCACTCTGCCATTGAAAGGGGGGCACGCTGGGGGTCACTCTGCCATTGAAAGGGGGGCACGCTGGGGGTCACTCTGCCATTGAAAGGGGGGCACGCTGGGGGTCACTCTGCCATTGAAAGGGGGGCACGCTGGGGGTCACTCTGCCATTGAAAGGGGGGCACGCTGGGGGTCACTCTGCCATTGAAAGGAGGGGGCACGCTGGGGTCACTCTGCCATTGAAAGGAGGGGGCACGCTGGGGTCACTCTGCCATTGAAAGGGGGGGCACGCTGGGGTCACTCCGCCATTGAAAGGGGGGGCACGCTGGGGTCACTCCGCCATTGAAAGGGGGGGCACGCTGGGGTCACTCCGCCATTGAAAGGGGGGGCACGCTGGGGTCACTCCGCCATTGAAAGGGGGGCACGCTGGGGTCACTCCGCCATTGAAAGGGGGGCACGCTGGGGTCACTCCGCCATTGAAAGGGGGGCACGCTGGGGTCACTCCGCCATTGAAAGGGGGGGCCCGCTGGGGTCACTCTGCCATTGAAAGGGGGGCACGCTGGGGTCACTCTGCCATTGAAAGGGGACCAGTCAGAACGGAGCCCTGTCATTCTTACATAGGCAGAGCTTCCGAGTCTTTGCCCGACAACTGGCGGGTGCCAGCAGACATCCTTTGCCTGGCATCCACAGATCGGCATCTGCTCTGACTAATCAAGGCAGTGGCGCTGTGCACCCCCTAGGCGAAGTACAGGATCGCGTAAATATACCTGATTTAGCAAAAGAGGGCTGCCCTGAAACAGTATATCTGCTATAGGGCAGTCCTTAAGTGGTCTTTAATAAACGGCTGAGAAAGGACATAAAAAAAAAAAAAAAAAAATTAAAATAAAAGCAAAAAAAATGGAGACAGGAGGTTGACATTTTTTCAACCTCCTGTCTCCATTTTGGTTTGGGGTCTTTAGACAACCAATGAGTAAAGAACTTACCTTCACACCCTCAAAGTTACTCCAGAAAGTACTGTAGTCTCACTCTGGCTTCACCATCCCCATCTCCTCCGGGTTCTTGTGGCACTCCGCACCCGCCATCGGTCATGATATTGCACACTACAAAGAGGACAACGTGAAAATATGAAAACACCAGATTAAATGCTAAAGAATTCAAACAATGATTACTTAAAAAAATGGGGGAAAAAAAAAAACACTTGCTGAACAATTATCCTGAACCATCAGTGAGCATAGCGTATTTCTAAGCAATTCTCACTAAATAATGCTCTCCAATCACAGCGATTCCCCCACCCCTTACCTAACCACTTGCATCTATACACCAGTCTTTGCTTTATACCCCCCTCTGCTGCTGTATGGGTGATCCAGTCCATTGCTCGGAGGCTGTATAGTGATCCCGTCACGCCTTATCCCCTTTCTTTGGTCAAAGGAGTAACGATATCCCCTGGAAAACTACATTTTCCTCCAATGTGGATGGGTGTAGAGCCACTCTATATATTCCCCTACATTGCTCAGGGTAGGTAGCACACCCCCCTATCATTTCATTGCTCATGAAAAGAAAAACTTTCCCTGACACAATTCCTTTGCGCCCCCCCATCCTCAGTACGCCCCCCTTCATTGCTCTAAGAGTGAGCCCATCCCCTGCCCAGCTTTATCCCCACCCACTGCTCAAAGGGTTTAATATTTCCAGTGTAACCCAATACAACCCACCAAAGGGCTATACACTCCTATATCACACTCATCCCCCTCCACTACACATTGGATAACAGTCCTCCATCACATTATATCTTCTTCCACTACTCACCGATCAATACACTCTCCAATACTGGAGGATATACAGAGTGACAGGGGGGGTGTATTACCCAGTGATAGTGGGGGATATACAGAGTGACAGGGGGAGTATTACCCAGTGATAGTGGGGGATATACAGAGTGACAGGGGGAGTATTACCCAGTGATATTGGGGGATATACAGAGTGACAGGGGGTGTATTACCCAGTGATAGTGGGGGATATACAGAGTGACAGGGGGAGTATTACCCAGTGATAGTGGGGGATATACAGAGTGACAGGGGGAGTATTACCCAGTGATAGTGGGGGATATACAGAGTGACAGGGGGGGTATTACCCAGTGATAGTGGGGGATATACAGAGTGACAGGAGGTGTATTACCCAGTGATAGTGGAGGATATACAGAGTGACAGGGGGTGTATTACCCAGTGATAGTGGGGGATATACAGAGTGACAGGGGGTGTATTACCCAGTGATAGTGGGGGATATACAGAGTGACAGGGGGTGTATTACCCAGTGATAGTGGGGGATATACAGAGTGACAGGGGGTGTATTACCCAGTGATAGTGGGGGATATACAGAGTGACAGGGGGGGTATTACCCAGTGATAGTGGAGGATATACAGAGTGACAGGGGGTGTATTACCCAGTGATAGTGGGGGATATACAGAGTGACAGGGGGAGTATTACCCAGTGATAGTGGGGGATATACAGAGTGACAGGGGGGTGTATTACCCAGTGATAGTGGGGGATATACAGAGTGACAGGGGGAGTATTACCCAGTGATAGTGGGGGATATACAGAGTGACAGGGGGTGTATTACCCAGTGATAGTGGGGGATATACAGAGTGACAGGGGGTGTATTACCCAGTGATAGTGGAGGATATACAGAGTGACAGGGGGTGTATTACCCAGTGATAGTGGAGGATATACAGAGTGACAGGGGGTGTATTACCCAGTGATAGTGGAGGATATACAGAGTGACAGGGGGGGTATTACCCAGTGATAGTGGAGGATATACAGAGTGACAGGGGGGTGTATTACCCAGTGATAGTGGAGGATATACAGAGTGACAGGGGGTGTATTACCCAGTGATAGTGGAGGATATACAGAGTGACAGGGGGTGTATTACCCAGTGATAGTGGAGGATATACAGAGTGACAGGGGGTGTATTACCCAGTGATAGTGGGGGATATACAGAGTGACAGGGGGGGTATTACCCAGTGATAGTGGGGGATATACAGAGTGACAGGGGGAGTATTACCCAGTGATAGTGGGGGATATACAGAGTGACAGGGGGGGTATTACCCAGTGATAGTGGGGGATATACAGAGTGACAGGGGGAGTATTACCCAGTGATAGTGGGGGATATACAGAGTGACAGGGGGTGTATTACCCAGTGATAGTGGGGGATATACAGAGTGACAGGGGGTGTATTACCCAGTGATAGTGGGGGATATACAGAGTGACAGGGGGTGTATTACCCAGTGATAGTGGAGGATATACAGAGTGACAGGGGGTGTATTACCCAGTGATAGTGGGGGATATACAGAGTGACAGGGGGTGTATTACCCAGTGATAGTGGGGGATATACAGAGTGACAGGGGGTGTATTACCCAGTGATAGTGGGGGATATACAGAGTGACAGGGGGGGTATTACCCAGTGATAGTGGGGGATATACAGAGTGACAGGGGGTGTATTACCCAGTGATAGTGGAGGATATACAGAGTGACAGGGGGTGTATTACCCAGTGATAGTGGGGGATATACAGAGGGACAGAGGGGATATTACCCAGTGATAGTGGGGGATATACAGAGGGACAGAGGGGATATTACCCAGTGATAGTGGAGGATATACAGAGTGACAGGGGGTGTATTACCCAGTGATAGTGGGGGATATACAGAGGGACAGAGGGGATATTACCCAGTGATAGTGGAGGATATACAGAGTGACAGGGGGAGTATTACCCAGTGATAGTGGGGGATATACAGAGTGACAGGGGGAGTATTACCCAGTGATAGTGGGGGATATACAGAGTGACAGGGGGTGTATTACCCAGTGATAGTGGAGGATATACAGAGTGACAGGGGGAGTATTACCCAGTGATAGTGGGGGATATACAGAGTGACAGGGGGTGTATTACCCAGTGATAGTGGGGGATATACAGAGTGACAGGGGGTGTATTACCCAGTGATAGTGGGGGATATACAGAGTGACAGGGGGGGTATTACCCAGTGATAGTGGAGGATATACAGAGTGACAGGGGGAGTATTACCCAGTGATAGTGGAGGATATACAGAGTGACAGGGGGTGTATTACCCAGTGATAGTGGAGGATATACAGAGTGACAGGGGGAGTATTACCCAGTGATAGTGGGGGATATACAGAGTGACAGGGGGTGTATTACCCAGTGATAGTGGGGGATATACAGAGTGACAGGGGGGGTGTATTACCCAGTGATAGTGGGGGATATACAGAGTGACAGGGGGGGTGTATTACCCAGTGATAGTGGGGGATATACAGAGTGACAGGGGGTGTATTACCCAGTGATAGTGGAGGATATACAGAGTGACAGGGGGGGTATTACCCAGTGATAGTGGGGGATATACAGAGTGACAGGGGGGGTGTATTACCCAGTGATAGTGGGGGATATACAGAGTGACAGGGGGTGTATTACCCAGTGATAGTGGAGGATATACAGAGTGACAGGGGGAGTATTACCCAGTGATAGTGGAGGATATACAGAGTGACAGGGGGAGTATTACCCAGTGATAGTGGAGGATATACAGAGTGACAGGGGGTGTATTACCCAGTGATAGTGGAGGATATACAGAGTGACAGGGGGAGTATTACCCAGTGATAGTGGGGGATATACAGAGTGACAGGGGGAGTATTACCCAGTGATAGTGGGGGATATACAGAGTGACAGGGGGAGTATTACCCAGTGATAGTGGGGGATATACAGAGTGACAGGGGGTGTATTACCCAGTGATAGTGGAGGATATACAGAGTGACAGGGGGAGTATTACCCAGTGATAGTGGAGGATATACAGAGTGACAGGGGGAGTATTACCCAGTGATAGTGGAGGATATACAGAGTGACAGGGGTGTATTACCCAGTGATAGTGGAGGATATACAGAGTGACAGGGGGTGTATTACCCAGTGATAGTGGAGGATATACAGAGTGACAGGGGGAGTATTACCCAGTGATAGTGGGGGATATACAGAGTGACAGGGGGTGTATTACCCAGTGATAGTGGAGGATATACAGAGTGACAGGGGGGGTATTACCCAGTGATAGTGGAGGATATACAGAGTGACAGGGGGGGTATTACCCAGTGATAGTGGAGGATATACAGAGTGACAGGGGGTGTATTACCCAGTGATAGTGGGGGATATACAGAGTGACAGGGGGTGTATTACCCAGTGATAGTGGGGGATATACAGAGTGACAGGGGGGTGTATTACCCAGTGATAGTGGAGGATATACAGAGTGACAGGGGGTGTATTACCCAGTGATAGTGGAGGATATACAGAGTGACAGGGGGAGTATTACCCAGTGATAGTGGGGGATATACAGAGTGACAGGGGGTGTATTACCCAGTGATAGTGGGGGATATACAGAGTGACAGGGGGTGTATTACCCAGTGATAGTGGAGGATATACAGAGTGACAGGGGGGGTATTACCCAGTGATAGTGGAGGATATACAGAGTGACAGGGGGTGTATTACCCAGTGATAGTGGGGGATATACAGAGTGACAGGGGGTGTATTACCCAGTGATAGTGGGGGATATACAGAGTGACAGGGGGGTGTATTACCCAGTGATAGTGGAGGATATACAGAGTGACAGGGGGTGTATTACCCAGTGATAGTGGGGGATATACAGAGTGACAGGGGGGGTATTACCCAGTGATAGTGGAGGATATACAGAGTGACAGGGGGTGTATTACCCAGTGATAGTGGAGGATATACAGAGTGACAGGGGGTGTATTACCCAGTGATAGTGGAGGATATACAGAGTGACAGGGGGTGTATTACCCAGTGATAGTGGAGGATATACAGAGTGACAGGGGGTGTATTACCCAGTGATAGTGGGGGATATACAGAGTGACAGGGGGAGTATTACCCAGTGATAGTGGGGGATATACAGAGTGACAGGGGGTGTATTACCCAGTGATAGTGGGGGATATACAGAGTGACAGGGGGTGTATTACCCAGTGATAGTGGAGGATATACAGAGTGACAGGGGGGGTATTACCCAGTGATAGTGGGGGATATACAGAGTGACAGGGGGGGTGTATTACCCAGTGATAGTGGGGGATATACAGAGTGACAGGGGGGGTGTATTACCCAGTGATAGTGGAGGATATACAGAGTGACAGGGGGAGTATTACCCAGTGATAGTGGGGGATATACAGAGTGACAGGGGGTGTATTACCCAGTGATAGTGGGGGATATACAGAGTGACAGGGGGTGTATTACCCAGTGATAGTGGAGGATATACAGAGTGACAGGGGGGGTATTACCCAGTGATAGTGGAGGATATACAGAGTGACAGGGGGTGTATTACCCAGTGATAGTGGGGGATATACAGAGTGACAGGGGGTGTATTACCCAGTGATAGTGGGGGATATACAGAGTGACAGGGGGGTGTATTACCCAGTGATAGTGGAGGATATACAGAGTGACAGGGGGTGTATTACCCAGTGATAGTGGAGGATATACAGAGTGACAGGGGGAGTATTACCCAGTGATAGTGGGGGATATACAGAGTGACAGGGGGTGTATTACCCAGTGATAGTGGGGGATATACAGAGTGACAGGGGGTGTATTACCCAGTGATAGTGGAGGATATACAGAGTGACAGGGGGGGTATTACCCAGTGATAGTGGAGGATATACAGAGTGACAGGGGGTGTATTACCCAGTGATAGTGGGGGATATACAGAGTGACAGGGGGGGTATTACCCAGTGATAGTGGGGGATATACAGAGTGACAGGGGGTGTATTACCCAGTGATAGTGGGGGATATACAGAGTGACAGGGGGTGTATTACCCAGTGATAGTGGGGGATATACAGAGTGACAGGGGGTGTATTACCCAGTGATAGTGGGGGATATACAGAGTGACAGGGGGGGTGTATTACCCAGTGATAGTGGGGGATATACAGAGTGACAGGGGGTGTATTACCCAGTGATAGTGGGGGATATACAGAGTGACAGGGGGGTGTATTACCCAGTGATAGTGGGGGATATACAGAGTGACAGGGGGGTGTATTACCAGTGATAGTGGGGGATATACAGAGTGACAGGGGGGTGTATTACCAGTGATAGTGGGGGATATACAGAGTGACAGGGGGTGTATTACACAGTGATAGTGGGGGATATACAGAGTGACAGGGGGTGTATTACCCAGTGATAGTGGAGGATATACAGAGTGACAGGGGGTGTATTACCCAGTGATAGTGGGGGATATACAGAGTGACAGGGGGTGTATTACCCAGTGATAGTGGAGGATATACAGAGTGACAGGGGGTGTATTACCCAGTGATAGTGGGGGATATACAGAGTGACAGGGGGGTGTATTACCCAGTGATAGTGGAGGATATACAGAGTGACAGGGGGTGTATTACCCAGTGATAGTGGGGGATATACAGAGTGACAGGGGGGTGTATTACCCAGTGATAGTGGAGGATATACAGAGTGACAGGGGGTGTATTACCCAGTGATAGTGGGGGATATACAGAGTGACAGGGGGGGTATTACCCAGTGATAGTGGAGGATATACAGAGTGACAGGGGGTGTATTACCCAGTGATAGTGGAGGATATACAGAGTGACAGGGGGTGTATTACCCAGTGATAGTGGAGGATATACAGAGTGACAGGGGGTGTATTACCCAGTGATAGTGGAGGATATACAGAGTGACAGGGGGGGTATTACCCAGTGATAGTGGGGGATATACAGAGTGACAGGGGGGGTGTATTACCCAGTGATAGTGGGGGATATACAGAGTGACAGGGGGTGTATTACCCAGTGATAGTGGAGGATATACAGAGTGACAGGGGGGGTATTACCCAGTGATAGTGGGGGATATACAGAGTGACAGGGGGAGTATTACCCAGTGATAGTGGGGGATATACAGAGTGACAGGGGGGGTGTATTACCCAGTGATAGTGGGGGATATACAGAGTGACAGGGGGTGTATTACCCAGTGATAGTGGAGGATATACAGAGTGACAGGGGGTGTATTACCCAGTGATAGTGGAGGATATACAGAGTGACAGGGGGTGTATTACCCAGTGATAGTGGGGGATATACAGAGTGACAGGGGGTGTATTACCCAGTGATAGTGGAGGATATACAGAGTGACAGGGGGGGTATTACCCAGTGATAGTGGGGGATATACAGAGTGACAGGGGGGGTGTATTACCCAGTGATAGTGGGGGATATACAGAGTGACAGGGGGGGTGTATTACCCAGTGATAGTGGAGGATATACAGAGTGACAGGGGGTGTATTACCCAGTGATAGTGGGGGATATACAGAGTGACAGGGGGTGTATTACCCAGTGATAGTGGAGGATATACAGAGTGACAGGGGGTGTATTACCCAGTGATAGTGGGGGATATACAGAGTGACAGGGGGTGTATTACCCAGTGATAGTGGGGGATATACAGAGTGACAGGGGGTGTATTACCCAGTGATAGTGGGGGATATACAGAGTGACAGGGGGGGTGTATTACCCAGTGATAGTGGGGGATATACAGAGTGACAGGGGGTGTATTACCCAGTGATAGTGGGGGATATACAGAGTGACAGGGGGGTGTATTACCCAGTGATAGTGGGGGATATACAGAGTGACAGGGGGTGTATTACCCAGTGATAGTGGGGGATATACAGAGTGACAGGGGGTGTATTACCCAGTGATAGTGGAGGATATACAGAGTGACAGGGGGGGTATTACCCAGTGATAGTGGAGGATATACAGAGTGACAGGGGGGGTATTACCCAGTGATAGTGGGGGATATACAGAGTGACAGGGGGAGTATTACCCAGTGATAGTGGAGGATATACAGAGTGACAGGGGGTGTATTACCCAGTGATAGTGGAGGATATACAGAGTGACAGGGGGAGTATTACCCAGTGATAGTGGGGGATATACAGAGTGACAGGGGGTGTATTACCCAGTGATAGTGGGGGATATACAGAGTGACAGGGGGTGTATTACCCAGTGATAGTGGAGGATATACAGAGTGACAGGGGGGGTATTACCCAGTGATAGTGGAGGATATACAGAGTGACAGGGGGTGTATTACCCAGTGATAGTGGGGGATATACAGAGTGACAGGGGGTGTATTACCCAGTGATAGTGGGGGATATACAGAGTGACAGGGGGTGTATTACCCAGTGATAGTGGGGGATATACAGAGTGACAGGGGGGGTGTATTACCCAGTGATAGTGGGGGATATACAGAGTGACAGGGGGTGTATTACCCAGTGATAGTGGGGGGTATACAGAGTGACAGGGGGGGTATTACCCAGTGATAGTGGGGGATATACAGAGTGACAGGGGGTGTATTACCCAGTGATAGTGGGGGATATACAGAGTGACAGGGGGTGTATTACCCAGTGATAGTGGGGGATATACAGAGTGACAGGGGGGTGTATTACCCAGTGATAGTGGGGGATATACAGAGTGACAGGGGGTGTATTACCCAGTGATAGTGGAGGATATACAGAGTGACAGGGGGAGTATTACCCAGTGATAGTGGAGGATATACAGAGTGACAGGGGGTGTATTACCCAGTGATAGTGGAGGATATACAGAGTGACAGGGGGAGTATTACCCAGTGATAGTGGGGGATATACAGAGTGACAGGGGGTGTATTACCCAGTGATAGTGGGGGATATACAGAGTGACAGGGGGTGTATTACCCAGTGATAGTGGGGGATATACAGAGTGACAGGGGGGGTATTACCCAGTGATAGTGGAGGATATACAGAGTGACAGGGGGTGTATTACCCAGTGATAGTGGGGGATATACAGAGTGACAGGGGGTGTATTACCCAGTGATAGTGGGGGATATACAGAGTGACAGGGGGTGTATTACCCAGTGATAGTGGAGGATATACAGAGTGACAGGGGGTGTATTACCCAGTGATAGTGGGGGATATACAGAGTGACAGGGGGTGTATTACCCAGTGATAGTGGAGGATATACAGAGTGACAGGGGGTGTATTACCCAGTGATAGTGGGGGATATACAGAGTGACAGGGGGTGTATTACCCAGTGATAGTGGGGGATATACAGAGTGACAGGGGGTGTATTACCCAGTGATAGTGGAGGATATACAGAGTGACAGGGGGTGTATTACCAGTGATAGTGGGGGATATACAGAGTGACAGGGGGGTGTATTACCAGTGATAGTGGGGGATATACAGAGTGACAGGGGGGGTATTACCCAGTGATAGTGGGGGATATACAGAGTGACAGGGGGTGTATTACCCAGTGATAGTGGGGGATATACAGAGTGACAGGGGGGGTATTACCAGTGATAGTGGGGGATATACAGAGTGACAGGGGGGGTATTACCCAGTGATAGTGGAGGATATACAGAGTGACAGGGGGTGTATTACCCAGTGATAGTGGGGGATATACAGAGTGACAGGGGGTGTATTACCCAGTGATAGTGGGGGATATACAGAGTGACAGGGGGGGTATTACCCAGTGATAGTGGAGGATATACAGAGTGACAGGGGGTGTATTACCCAGTGATAGTGGGGGATATACAGAGTGACAGGGGGTGTATTACCCAGTGATAGTGGGGGATATACAGAGTGACAGGGGGTGTATTACCCAGTGATAGTGGAGGATATACAGAGTGACAGGGGGTGTAGGGGGGGTACAGAGTAATATTTGGGGGGGGTCCTATTATTTATGCTCCTCCAGCACTCTCTGGGTAATTCCCCCCCCCCTTTCTCCCTATTTTCCCGCTTTGTGGGCCTTCTTTCCCCTTCCCGCCCGGTATGTGGTACCTTAGTTCCGGTAATCCGGTGTCTCCTCCCTCCCGGGCAGGTCCCCCCGGTGGGGCCTACATCCCCGCCAGCCAACCAAGCTTACCGAAGCCAGTCTGCGGCCGTTCTGATGGGGCAACCAATCCTGTACCCGGCTCCTCCTCTATCGACCAATAGGGTATGCGATGTGTGGATCTATCCTGAGTGGCGGTATGTCCCGCCAATGGGAGGCCTGATATGAGGCGAAGTTGGAAAGAGGGCGTTTCTGTGTGGAAATGTACAATCGAGGAAGTGTTTATTTTCTCCTTTGTTTGATTGATGGCTCATTCGGCCAATAGCTTTTTAGAGGGAGGATCTTTGATTAAAGGGACAATGCGGGTGTTTTGGTGTTTGGAGATTCCTCTGCAGTGAAGTTGTAATGCTGTGGATATGAGAGAGCTGATAGAGAACGGGAGTGATATATAGAAATGAGAAATAAATAACACAGACTAACAATGTTTACATGAATATTATTTTATTCTTATTTTTTTTTCTTATTTATTTATTTATTTATTTATTTATTTATTATTCATTATTATAATTTTTTTTATTTTCTTATTTATTATTATTTATTTATTTTATTTTATTTTTATATATTTTTATTATTATTATTATTTATTTATTTATTTATTAATTTATTATTATTTAATTATTATTTATTATTATTATTTTTTATTTTCTTATTTATTATTGTTTATTTATTTTATTTTATTTTTATATATTTTTATTATTATTATTTATTTATTTATTTATTTATTATCTATTATTATTTATTTATTATTTATTATTATTATTTTTTTAATTTCTTATTTATTATTATTTATTTATTTTATTTTATTGTTATATATTTTTATTATTATTATTTATTTATTATTATTTATTTATTATTTATTATCATTATTTTTTTATTTTCTTATTTATTATTATTTATTTATTTTATTTTTATATATTTTTATTATTATTATTTATTTATTTATTTATTTATTTATTTATTATTATTTATTTATTATTTATTATTATTATTTTTTTAATTTCTTATTTATTATTATTTATTTATTTTATTTTATTGTTATATATTTTTATTATTATTATTGATTTATTATTATTTATTTATTATTTATTATCATTATTTTTTTATTTTCTTATTTATTATTATTTATTTATTTTATTTTATTTTTATATATTTTTATTATTATTATTATTATTATTATTTATTATTATTTATTTATTATTATTATTTTTTTATTTTCTTATTTATTATTATTTATTTATTTTATTTTTATACATTTTTTTATTTTTATTATTAACAATTATAACGTATTATATAATTTAATTGTAGTGGTGGCAATATTTTCTTTCTTTTTTTTTTTCCGTTGCAACAGTGGGATTTTTATATAATTATCTTTTTTCCTGTTGTTAATCATATTAGTTATAGTAGTAGTAACTTTGTTTTGTTTGTATTATACAAATTTATTTAAATAATATTATTTTTTTTGATTATTGAAAACTGTGTTGTTATTTTAGTTGTTTAGTAGAATAAATTGCAACCATAGAACACATTATTTTTATTATTAGTTAAACAATATAGGTTCCCTTGGGGGGTTGGACTTTTTAGGCACAATATAATATTGGTAACAAAAGAAATTAGTATTAAAAATATTTATTTTATTACATAAACATGAATACAAATATAGGAACAATGATATCTTATTTTAGCAAGCAATAATTCATGTATGCAATTGATTTGACTCAACCTTCCAGTCCAGACCAAATGTCTGTAATAAAATAAATATTTTTAATACTAATTTCTTTTGTTACCAATATTATATTGTGCCTAAAAAGTCCCACCTCCAGGGGAACCTATATTGTTTAATTACAATTCAGGGATGTGGCACATTTTTTAAAGGACTACAGCGGGAACACACATAGAATTTTTATTATTAGACTTCCTCCGTATAAGTCCCCTTTGACGAAACGCATTAGGGCGTGAGCGGTCACCCTAGCAAACAGAACATCTGACGTCATACCCCGCAATCCGGAAGTCCGTCGGCTGGTACCGAGCCGCGGAGAGTACAAGCGTAGACTGGCTGGACAGGCGTGAGGAAGCTGTTATACCAAGTAACGCTATATATTGCTTTTTACATTGTGAGTGCATATTTTTGGATTTTCTTCCCACTGATACCAATGATGGAGCACTATTCCTCCCACTGACACCAAAGATGGAGCACTATTCCTACCACTGATACCAACGATGGGACACTATTTCTCCCACTGACACCAAAGATGGAGTACTATTCCTCCCACTGATATCAATGATGGGGCACTATTCCTCCCACTGACACCAATGATGGAGTACTATTCCTCCCACTGACACCAATGATGGGACACTATTCCTCCCACTGACACCAATGATGAGACACTATTCCTCCCACTGATACCAATGATGGGGCACTATTCCTCGTACTGACACCAATGATGGAGTACTATTCCTCCCACTGATACCAATGATGGGGCACTATTCCTCGTACTGACACCAATGATGGAGTACTATTCCTCCCACTGACACCAATGATGGGGCACTATTCCTCCCACTGACACCAATGATGGAGTACTATTCCTCCCACTGATACCAATGATGGCACACTATTCCTCCCACTGATACCAATGATGGGGCACTATTCCTCCCACTGACACCAATGATGGGGCACTATTCCTCCCACTGATACCAATGATGGCACACTATTTCTCCCACTGATACCAATGATGGGGCACTATACCTCCCACTGACACCAATGATGGGGCACTACTTCTCCCACTGACACCAATAATGGGGCACCATTCCTCCAACTGATACCAATGATGGGGCACTATTCCTCCCACTGACACCAAAGATGGAGCACTATTCCTACCACTGATACCAATGATGGGACACTATTTCTCCCACTGACACCAACGATGGAGCACTATTCCTCCCACTGACACCAATGATGGGACACTATTCCTCCCACTGACACCAAAGATGGAGTACTATTCCTCCCACTGATATCAATAATGGGGCACTATTCCTCCCACTGACACCAATGATGGAGTACTATTCCTCCCACTGACACCAATGATGGGGCACTATTCCTCCCACTGACACCAATGATGGAGTACTATTCCTCCCACTGACACCAATGATGGGACACTATTCCTCCCACTGACACCAATGATGAGACACTATTCCTCCCACTGATACCAATGATGGGGCACTATTCCTCCCACTGACACCAATGATGGGGCACTATTCCTCCCGCTGACACCAATAATGGAGTACTATTCCTCCGAATGATACCAATGATGGCACACTATTCCTCCCACTGATACCAATGATGGGGCACTATTCCTCCCACTGACACCAATGATGGGGCACTATTCCTCCCACTGATACCAATGATGGGGCACTATTCCTCCCACTGATACCAATGATGGGGCACTATTCCTCCCACTGACACCAATGATGGGGCACTATTCCTCCCACTGATACCAATGATGGGGCACTATTCCTCCCACTGACACCAATGATGGAGTACTATTACTCCCACTGATACCAATGATGGCACAGTATTCCTCCCACTGATACCAATGATGGGGCACTATTCCTCCCACTGCCACCAATGATGGGGCACTATTCCTCCCACTGACACCAATGATGGGGCACCATTCCTCCCACTGATACCAATGATGGGGCACTATTCCTCCCACTGACACCAATGATGGGGCACCATTCCTCCAACTGATACCAATGATGGGGCACTATTCCTCCCACTGACACCAATGATGGGCCACTATTCCCCCCCCTGACACCAATGATGGGGCACTATTCCTCCCACTGATACCAACTATGGGGCACTATTCCTCCCACTGACACCAATGATGGGGCACTATTCCTCCCACTGACACCAATGATGGGGCACCATTCCTCCCCCTGACACAAATGATGGGGCACTATTTGCCCTTGCTAGTAAATTTATCCTAGGCTGACATCGCTCATCTACTCTATCCACACTCATCTACGTCATTCTACTATATTTATGGAGGCGCAGCTCTGTCACCCTTGGATAGGAAGTGTGTTAGAATTTACAAATCATTTCTCAGTCTCATCTCTATAGGATAGAATGCTTCGTACTCCACAGAGGGAACTGGAAATATTGTTACCTAATAACAGCGCAGGCAGAGAGCACAGGAAGTTATCAGCTCACAAGATTTCTGGCAGGATAAACAGGAATTTTATTTTACACTTATTAAACAGATATTACAAAATACTTTCATTATTATATTTAACAGACCAGAAAAGTTAATTGTTATGGTTTAAAATACCTTTTAATGCAACATTATTCAAACATCCCCTCTATATAAGGTATTCCCTTGGAAGGTGCTATATCATTGGTTTAGTGGGAGGAATAGTGTCCTATCATTGGTATCAGTGAGAAGAATAGTGCCCCATCATTGGTGTCAGTGGGAAGAATAGTGCCCCATCATTGGTATCAGTGGGAGGAATAGTGCCCCATCATTGGTATCAGTGGAAGGAATAGTGCCCCATCATTGGTGTCAGTGGGAAGAATAGTGCCCCATCATTGGTATCAGTGGAAGGAATAGTGCCCCATCATTGGTGTCAGTGGGAGGAATAGTGCCCCATCATTGGTGTCAGTGGGAGGAATAGTGCCCCATCATTGGTATCAGTGGGAAGAATAGTGCCCCATCATTGGTATCAGTATTAGGAATAGTGCCCCATCATTGGTGTCAGTGGGAGGAATAGTGCCCTATCATTGGTGTCAGTGGGAGGAATAGTGTTCCATCATTGGTGTTAGTGGGAGGAATAGTGCCCCATCATTAGTATCAGTGGAGGGAATAGTGCCCCATCAATGGTATCAGTGGGAGGAATAGTGCCCCATCATTGGTGTCAGTGGAAGGAATAGTGCTCCATCATTGGTGTCAGTGGGAGGAATAGTGCCCCATCATTGGTGTCAGTGGGAGGAATAGTGCTCCATCATTGGTATCAGTGGGAGGAATAGTGCCCCATCATTGGTATTAGTGGGAGGAATAGTGCCTCATCATTAATATCAGTGGGGGGAATAGTACCCCATCATTGGTGTCAGTGGGGGGAATAGTGCCCCATCATTGGTATTAGTGGGAGGAATAGTGCCTCATCATTAATATCAGTGGGGGGAATAGTGTCCCATCATTGCTGTCAGTGGGAGGAGTAGTTTCCCATCATTCAGCTTCGGGTGTGGCTGCAGGAAGGTTCTCTGGCTGTGTGTCTGCTCCAGGTGATTTCTGTGAGAGGGGAGTTCGGTAAAATCTCTCCCAGCCCTGCTGGCCCCTATCTGGGGAGGCCATGCAGGCCAGCAGGGCCTCTCCTGCTGGAAGCTCTGAACCATCCCCTGGGCTGATGGATGACATACCTGCTCCTGGACAAGCCATGGCTGGAGATCTCTCTGCCCCTGGTGAGGATGAGGATACCGAGTCCATTCGGGAGCGAGTGGTGGCCGGGATCAAGGTCCTGAATAGGGAGAGAGACCAGCTCTACAAACTGAGAGCAGAGTTGAAACGCCTGCGAAAGCAACGTGAAGGTTTGCACAGCCGCAGCCGTGGATCTATGGATTCGGAAATCCAGTTGGCAAAGGTCCGGGTTCAACACCAGGAAACCATTGTGGCCATGATGGAAGGTAAAGAGGGGCCCTTTAAAGAAAAGTTCTGCAATGACCGCAGATTTGCAAGGATGGCAAAGATGGAGGTGGAGGAGGGGACCCCAAGTTCTGATCCCCTGCCCCCCCAAGGTGAGGTGAGCAGCCCGTTACCTTCTCAAGGCTCAGGAGGCATGCTTAAAGTGATCCAGGCAGTGGAGTCTCCATTACAGGCGAATCAGCTGGTGTTTGGTGAGGAGAACATACCTGATAATGTGCCTGATAAGGTAAAACCTAGCAAGTCACAAGTGACTGATAAAACTATTTTTGTGCCATTTAACACCTTGGCTAATACTGATGTTTTGCCCAATGACACCCAGGCTGGTAATTTTGTATCCAGCAATATTTCAGCTGCTGATGTTTCCTTGCAGGAAAAACTGCGTTTAAAAAATGACATTGCAGCAAAGGAACTACAAGAGCCTGAGCAACCCATTAACCCCCCTTTTGCTGAGCCCAAGGCTGTTTGTCCAGTCACAGCTGTTGTTCAGGACTCTACACTGCAGCATCAGGCCACCTGTGGTACTACAGCAGACACTGTGATAATGAATGGTGATTGTAACAATTCTTCTAACGATTCTTCTATTTCAGGTGTTCTGGATAATGCTGCCAATATGTGTGCAATAGACAATCCTGCTGGCTCAGTACAAGCAGTTAATAATAAGGATAATAATAATAATGTACCGGCTAAAGTCACATCAGTGTGGGGTCTTGGCCCTGATAAGCCCTCTTTTGCTCAGGTGGTACGCTCTGCACCTGGTAATATTATTAAGCCAGGGCTGCAGCCAATGAGGAACCCTGCTTCCAGGCAGAGATTTACACCACAGACTGCCACTTTGAGCACCCCTGGTTCCGGTCTTGGGTCTCTGGCTTCTGCTGGGGGTCCAAGGCGTAATGTAGTCATTCTTAAATGGGAAGGTGGTGCAGTCTCTCCAGCACGGCGTGTGGTGGTGGATATGATTTTGGAGATGGGCTTTGGGGCGAATGACCTTTATGCCCTAATACATGTAGCTGGGAGCCGGGAGTACACAATCAGCTTCACCAGGCCAGAGGGTCTTGACCTGTTCTGGGAACGATATGAGGCTCGGTGCAGGTCAAGACCCGAATGGGAAGATCTGGCACCAGTTGCTGTTTCACAAAGATCAACGGTTAAAAAAATAACCATCATCCTCACTAACGAGAGTGTTCCTGCTCGGGACTTGGAGGTCTGGTTAAGGAATTATGGTGAGGTTTTGACAACGCCAAATAAAATCCTTGATGAACGTGGCATCTGGACTGGGGGTTGGTCAGTAACGATCAGGTTGGCCAGGGATGGGAATGTTGTCCGTCACCTGCCCTCCTCGGCTTTCATAGGGAGGGATAGGATGACTGTTTTTTATCCTGGTCAGCCAAAGCTGTGTCACCGCTGTGGAGAAAAGGGGCACTTTAGCTCCTCCTGTTCAGCCTTAATATGTTCGGTATGTCGGGGACAGGGTCATGTGGCCAGGGACTGCACCCAGGCGATAAGGTGCAACCTGTGCTTGCGCCTTGGCCACCCCTACAGCCGATGTCCGGAGGCCTGGCACAATATGGAGAAGGAGGTAGTAGATGAGCTGTTGAGGCTGGACAGGATGGAGGATGAGGCCCCTGGTGTACCATCCTCCTCTGCGGTGACTGACCCCCCAGGTCCTGTTCAGGATCCCTCCCCAGTTTCTGTAGCCAACCCTCCTGTGTCTGTAGGTATTCCTTCTGTGGCTGTCTCTGTGTCCCCCCAGCCTACTGTACCCGCTCCTCTTGTGTCAGAACCTTCTAAGTCTGTGCCCCCCAAGTCAGTCTTGCCCCATGAGTCTCCTAGGTCTGACTTAAGGGAAGGTCCCCCCCCACCTGGAGCGGTGGCATGTGCCAAAAAGGGTGCTGCTGCTTCTTCCGTAAAGAAGTCTTCTGCGAAGACTTTGAAGAAAAAGACAAGAGATGAAAACATCTCGGAGTCTGACCTGCAGTACCTGGAGGAGAGAAGGAGGGTTGTGAGGCGGAAGAGACAGGCGGTGAGGACGGAACAGGGACAGGAAGCCCCAGTGTCTGTCCCCAACCGTTCTAGGGCTTCCGCTTGGGATATTTCCTCATCTGGAGCTTCCTCTGAACAAAATTCAGATTCAGAAATGGAGTTGGAGGAGGCCTCAAGAAAAAGAGAGGCTTCTGGTGATGAGCAGCAGAGGGGAGCTAAGAAGCAATCCACCCAATAACCCAAATGGCGGTTCCCCCTCCGTTAAAAGTGGTGACAATAAATGTCGCCAGTATTAAGTCGGTAAGAGCTCGTTCTATGGCCTTCTTTTTGTTCAGCCAATTAGATGCTGAAATTTTATTTTTGCAGGAGACTAGGCTCACCTCCTTGGCAGATATTCATATGGCCAAGAGAGAGTGGAGGTATGGTCCATCTTACTGGTCTCTTGCGGCCGAGCCTTACAGCGGGGTGGCGGTGTTGTTTAAAACCGGCATGGTAACTGTCCGGCGGGTTATTGAGGTGGAGATTGGGAGATGTATGGTCTTAGACGTCCTTGTGGGAGGGCAGGACCTGCGCCTAATTAATATTTATGGGCCGCACACAAAGTGGGACAGGAAATGCCTTTTTACAAGGATCAAGCCATTTCTTTTTACATCCCGGCAAGTGGTTTTTGGAGGTGACTTTAATACTGTGACTAGGCCCAAGGACAGGAAGGACTTCAATGACAGGCTGGGATATGATAGCGTTTTTTTAAATAGTATGGTTAGGGATGCTGGTCTTGTGGATGTGCACATTAAGCACCTTCCGGATGACACAGGGTTCACCTTTCATCGAGGTAATAGTCAGAGTAGGATAGATAGGTTTTTTTTGAAGGAGGCCTCTGCTTTCTCACCCCCAGTGGTGCAGGCAGTGGAGTTCTCTGATCACTGTATGCTATCTGTGGTCTTGAATGCTTCAGACTTCCCTCAGAGGGGCAAAGGCATCTGGAGATTGAATTCGACTCTCCTTGAGGAAGAACATGTTAGACAATCCTTTGAGGAATTCTTTCAGGCACAGGTGACCATCCTGGACTTTTGTAGCAGCAAGGCTGAGTGGTGGGAGCTGACCAAAAAGAGGATTGCTGGATTCTTCAGGGGCCTAGCCAATAAAAAACATTTTAATAGATACATGACCTACCAATGTTTGCGGAGGAAGCTGGATATTCTTGTCTCGAGAGGAGGAGATCCTGGGGCAATCTCTGAAGTGAAAATCCTCCTCAGGAAGTGTCAATATGATCGGCATACCTCTTTGGTTCTGGAGCGGGACTATGGGAAATACCACTCGCCTGACCCTTACCAGAACTGCAAACAGGGTATAGCTGTTAAGATGGTCGTTGGCCTTAAGGATAGTACAGGTTCCTTGACAAAGTCCAGGTCAGGGATCCTGGAGGTCGTGAGGTCTTTTTATGCTGAAGTTCTTGGGAGGAAAGAGCTTGACCGAGACAAGATGGAAAGCTTTTTGGACTCTACTCCAGGTCTAAATGGTGGAGATGTCCCTTTGATGAATTTGACAGAAGAGATCACAGTTGAAGAGGTGACGAGGGCAATTGAACAGCTTGCCATCAAGAAGTCACCTGGACCGGATGGTCTGACGGCTGAGTTTTACAAAGCCTTTAAGTCTATTCTGGCCCCACATTTGGTAGAGATTTTTAACAGTTGTCTTGCTGAGGGGGTGCTTCCCCCTTCCATGAGACACTCAGCTGTGATTCTTCTTTCAAAAGGTAAAGATCCTTCGATGATTGAGAATTGGCGCCCCATCAGCCTTCTCAATGTCGATAGAAAGGTGCTGGCGAAGATACTTTTCTGGCGCCTATCGGCAGTAGCAGAGTCTTTGCTTTCTCGCCATCAGCACTGTTCGATCCAGGGTAGGAGCACCTTCACAGCGGTTTTAGCTGTCCGGGAGGCCTTGGAGCAGTGCAGGGCTGCAGGCTGGGGAAAGTATTTACTGGCATTGGATCAGGCAAAGGCTTTCGATCGTGTCAACCATGAGTACCTCTGGTTGCTCTTTAGTAAGTACGGTCTGCCGGGTGGTTTTGTCGATTGGTTAAAAGTCTTGTATAAGGGGGCAGAAAGCTTCCCTCTTGTTAATGGTTGGGTTGGACAGTCCTTTGAGGTTGGTTCTGGGGTGCGCCAGGGTTGTCCCCTGAGTCCCCTGCTCTATGTGTTTGCAATCGACCCCTTCATCAGGAGACTAGAGAGCAGCATGTTGTGTGGGGTACCAGTGGGAATCCCGGGTGAGCCGCCTTTGAGGGTTGTTGCCTATGCGGATGATGTGTCAGTGATTGTCACTGGGACAGATGAAGCAGAGGAGGTGGTCTCTCTGACATCACGGTACTCTGAAGCATCAGGCTCCAAGATCAATCAGGAAAAGAGTGAAGTTTTTTGGATGGGAAAGGAAGGTGAGGGGTTTGATCTCCCGGACACCTTTCCAGTGCCCCAGGAAAAAATTAAGATATTAGGCATTGAATTCGGACCTGGCGATTATGGCCTTAAAAACTGGGAAGGCAGGCTGGAAGTTGCCAATACTAAGGTGGTCAGCTGGAAGAGATGGAAGTTATCTCTGAGGGAAAGGGTTGATCTGATTAAGACTTACCTGATACCGATCTTCTTGTATGTCAGCCCTGTCTGCATCTTGCCAGTGTCTCTCTATGCTAGGATCTATAGTGTGTTCTTCCAGATGCTGTGGGGGAACAGACTGAACCCCATCAAGAGGAATGTCACCTATCTATCCAGGAGGGAGGGTGGCTTAGGTATGGTCAACCCCGTTCTTTTCTTTTCACTGCTATTTCTCAAGTTTAACATTGGTAGTATGCTTGCAGTGGAACCTCCTGGATGGACAGGCATGTTTAGATCTTGGTTTAGGCCTTTTCTGCGACTTTGGGAAGAAGGTGGCCAAGTGAAGAATCTCAGGGGTCATCGTGGTCAGCTCCCAGCCTATGTCGCTCCGTGTCTGAAGTTGCTGCGGCAGTGGCAACTGTCGGCTGAAGATCTCAGATCTGCTCCGAGGAAAGTCCTTATGAGCCGAGTCTTGAGCGAAGTCTTTCATGACCCACTGGCCTTAAGGGATTGCCCAGGCCCAATTTTGAGGGAAGGGTTAAGATTGATTAATTTGGCTAGAGTCCCCCTTAAAATCAGGGATCTGGCCTGGTTGTGCTTCCATGGGAGGCTCTATGTTCGGGGCAATTTGAAATTCCGCAGTGGGATGGATCGTGGTTGTCCTCGGGAGGAATGTTCAGGTGAGGAGGAGACTATGGACCATTTTCTGCTTCGTTGCCCTTTTAACATAGAGGTATACAAACAGGTGGGGCGGGCCCTCGGTGTTCCTTTCCTCTCCAGGCTGGGTTATGCTGAGTGGGTGTATGGAGCATTCAATACTGGTGGGGGCTTTTGTTTGGATACACTTTTTTTAGTTAGCTTAGTAGTCCGTTATTACACCTGGAACGCACGGTGTCAGGTCACCCTTCGGCGTAAAATCCTTCCTGTTCAGGTGGTGGTGTGTGACATTCTGCATGAGGTGGGGAAGATTCGGGCGCTTGAGAGAGACAAGTGGGGTCAGAGGGCTTGGTTGAAGGCGTGGAGGGGTTTCAAGCCTCCCTGACTGCCAGGAGTCTCTGTCCTGGGTGTGGCTTTCTGTCTCTTATCACCCTAGATTTTTTCTTAATGCTCAGTTTTTGATAAATGGCTGCATACATAGGTGATGGGTTGTGCCTCTTAGGCCCTTTCTGCTGCTTTATGTAAATAGTTTTCTAAAAATGTTGGAAGTGGATTATGTATATATTGTATATATTCTGCACATGGATGTGTATTCCTTTGTTTTCTGTTGGAATATTGTACTATAGTTATGTTTTTTACTTTTGTATAAAATATGTTGCTTGATTCTTTTCAATAAAAGATCAATAGTGCTCCATCATTGGTATCAGTGTGAAGAATAGTGCCCCATCATTGGTATCAGTGGGAGGAATAGTGCCCCATCATTGGTGTCAGTGGGAGGAATAGTGCCCCATCATTGGTATTCGTGGGAGGAATAGTGTCCTGTCATTGGTATCAGTGGGGGGAATAGTGCCCCATCATTGGTATCAGTGGGGGGAATAGTGCCCCATCATTGGTATTCGTGGGAGGAATAGTGTCCTGTCATTGGTGTCAGTGGGAGGAACAGTGCCCCATCATTGGTATCAGTGGGAGGAATAGTGCCCCATCATTGGTATTCATGGGAGGAATAGTGTCCTGTCATTGGTATCAGTGGGAGGAATAGTACCCCATCATTGGTGTCAGTGGGGGGAATAGTACCCCATCATTGGTGTCAGTGGAAGGAATAGTGTTCCATCATTGGTGTCAGTGGGAGGAATAGTGCCCCATCATTGGTATCAGTGGGAGGAATAGTGTTCCATCATTGGTGTCAGTGGGAGGAATAGTGCCCCATCATTGGTATCAGTGGAAGGAATAGTGCCCCATAATTGGTGTCAGTGGGAGGAATAGTGCCCCATCATTGGTGTCAGTGGGAGGAATAGTGCCCCATCATTGGTATCAGTGGGAGGAATAGTGCCCCATAATTGGTGTCAGTGGGAGGAATAGTGCCCCTTCATTGGTGTCAGTGGAAGGAATAGTGCCTCATCATTGGTGTCAGTGGGAGGAATAGTGCCCCATCATTGGTGTCAGTGGGAGGAATAGTGCCCCATCATTGGTATCAGTGGGAGCAATAGTGTCCCATCATTGGTGTCAGTGGGAGGAATAGTGCTCCATCATTTGTGTCAGTGGGGGGAATAGTGTCCCATCATTATTGTTAGTGGGGGGAATAGTGCCCCATCATTGGTGTCAGTGGGGGGAATAGTGCCCCATCATTGGTGTCAGTGGAAGGAATAGTGCCCCATCATTGGTGTCAGTGGGAGGTATAGTTCCCCATCATTGGTGTCAGTGGAAGGAATAGTGCCACATCATTGGTATAAGTGGGAGGAATAGTGCCCCATCATTGGTGTCAGTGGGAGGAATAGTGCCCCATCATTGGTGTCAGTGGGAGGAATAGTGCCCCATCATTGGTGTCAGTGGGAGGAATAGTGTCCCATCATTGGTATCAGTGGAAGGAATAGTGCCCCATCATTGGTGTCAGTGGGAGGAATAGTGCCACATCATTGGTATCAGTGGGAGGAATAGTGCCCATCCTTGGTATCAGTGGGAGGAATAGTGCCCCATCATTGGTATCAGTGGGAGGAATAATTCCCCATCATTGGTGTCAGTGGGAGGAATAATTCCCCAACATTGGTATTAGTTGGAGGAATAGTGCCCCATAATTGGTATCAGTGGGAGGGATAGTGCTCCATTGTAGGTGTCAGTGGCAGGAACTATGCCCCACTGTTGGTTTCCTGTGGGGGCATAAGTACCTTGTAACAGTAGGAGGAATAGAGCAAAGGGCCCCAAGTTTGGAGACAGCTGCATTAAAGTATTAAAGCATTGGTTATACTTTAATTGTTCAGTACCTACAAAATGAAAACAGGAATTATCTTTCTTGGCTAAACTGACTATTTGAGGGTCCATTAATGGCCGTGTACTTCTTTGTGATGCACTAACACATACAGTGCATTGCAAAAGTATTCGGCCTCCTTGAACTTTTCGACCTTTTGCCACATTTCAAGCTTCAAACATAAAGATATAAAACTGTAATTTTTTGTGAAGAATCAACAAGTGGGACACAATCATGAAGTGGAACGAAATTTATTGGATATTTCAAACTTTTTTAACAAATAAAAAACTGAAAAATTGGGCGTGCAAAATTATTCAGCTCCTTAAGTTAATACTTTGTAGCTCCACCTTTTGCTGCGATTACAGCTGTAAGTCGCTTGGGGTATGTCTCTATCAGTTTTGCACATCAAGAGACTGAAATTTTTGCCCATTCCTCCTTGCAAAACAGCCCGAGCTCAGTGAGGTTGGATGGAGAGCATTTGTGAACAGCAGTCTTTAGTTCTTTCCACAGATTCTCGATTGGATTCAGGTCTGGACTTTGACTTGGCCATTCTAACACCTGGATATGTTTATTTGTGAACCATTCTATTGTAGATTTTGCTTTATGCTTTGGATCATTGTCTTGTTGGAAGACAAATCTCCGTCCCAGTCTCAGGTCTTTTGCAGACTCCATCAGGTTTTCTTCCAGAATGGTCCTGTATTTGGCTCCATCCATCTTCCCATCAATTTTAACCATCTTCCCTGTCCCTGCTGAAGAAAAGCAGGCCCAAACCATGATGCTGCCACCACCATGTTTGACAGTGGGGATGGTGTGTTCAGGGTGATGAGCTGTGTTGCTTTTACGCCAAACATAACGTTTTGCATTGTTGCCAAAAAATTCGATTTTGGTTTCATCTGACCAGAGCTCCTTCTTCCACATGTTTGGTGTCTCCCAGGTGACTTGTGGCAAACTTTAAACGACACTTTTTATGGATATCTTTAAGAAATGGCTTTCTTCTTGCCACTCTTTCATAAAGGGCAGATTTGTGCAGTATACGACTGATTGTTGTCCTATGGACAGAGTCTCCCACCTCAGCTGTAGATCTCTGCAGTTCATCCAGAGTGATCATGGGCCTCTTGGCTGCATCTCTGATCAGTCTTCTCCTTGTATTGCCTCATACACACGTGCAGATTATCTGCAGACTTTTGTCTGCAGACTTACCTTTTCTATGTAGTGCAAGGGCCTGCCGGATTGCATACAAATTGAAAATGTTTAGGTTTGACCTCATATTATATGGTTTTGGTAAGTCTGCAGACAAAAGTCTGCAGATAATCTGCACGTGTGTACGGGGCATATGAGCTGAAAGTTTAGAGGGACGGCCAGGTCTTCGTAGATTTGCAGTGGTCTGATACTCCTTCCATTTCAATATTATCGCTTGCACAGTGCTCCTTGGGATGTTTAAAGCTTGGGAAATCTTTTTGTATCCAAATCCGGCTTTAAACTTCTCCACAACAGTATCTCCGACCTGCCTGGTGTGTTCCTTGTTCTTCATGATGCTCTCTGCGCTTTAAACGGACCTCTGAGACTATCACAGTGCAGGTGCATTTATACGGAGACTTGATTACACACAGGTGGATTCTATTTATCATCATTAGTCATTTTGGTCAACATTGGATCATTCAGAGATCCTCACTGAACTTCTGGAGAGAGTTTGCTGCACTGAAAGTAAAGGGGCTGAATAATTTTGCACACCCAATTTTTCAGTTTTTTATTTGTTAACTAGTTCCCATCCGCGCTACAGCCTATATACGGCTGCAGCGCGGATTCGAATTTTCGGGAGGCCGTTTTTAAACGGCCTCCCAGTGACACGCCCCCCGCGCGCTCCCGCGAGCGCGCAGCGGGGAGAATCTGTGTCGGCCGTGTCCCTTGGATCACAGATCGTGGTGAATGGCCAATCACAGCGGCCATTCACCACGTGATCGGATCATCCAATGAGAGATGATCTCATATGTAAACATATGAGATCATCTCTCATCGCCGGCGCTCCTTCCTCACACGGAGCCTGCAGTGTGAGGAACGAGGGAGAGCTGCACAGCGCCAGGGACAAAGAGACATGTAATCAGGGCACTGATCACCAGTGCCCTGATTACTAAAAGGTAAAAAACATACACAGTGCTCCCCCATCAGTGCCCACAGTGCCCGCCATCAGTGTCCCCCATCAATGCCCACAATCAGTGCCCATAGTGCTGCCAGTCAGTGCCCATCAGTGCCTGCTCATCTAGGCACTGATAAGCACTGATTGGCAGCACTATGGGCACTGAGTGTGGGCACTGATGGTGCTGCCCATCAGTGCTGCCCATCAGTGCTCATCAGTGCCACCCGTCAGTGTCCATCAGTGCCATCCGCCAGTGCCCATCAGTGCCGCCTCTCAGTGCCCGCCAGTGCCGCCTCTCAGTGCCCAGCAGTGCCAACTCAGTGCCCAGCAGTGCCACCTCTCAGTGCCCAGCAGTGCCGCCTATCAGTGCTCATCAGTGCCGCCTATCAGTGCCACCTATCAGTGCCACCTATCAATGCCGCCTATCAGTGCTCATCATTGCGGCATATTAGTACCTCCTCATCAGTGCCCATAAGTGCCACCTCATCAGTGCCCATCAGTGCAGCCTATCAGTGCCCATCAGTGCCGCCTCATCAGCGCCCTTCAGTGAAGGAGAAAAATTTATTTTCAAAATTTACTCACAGAAAATAAGAAAAACTTTTTTTTTTTTTCAAAATTTTCTGTCTTTATTCTTTTTTTTTGTAAAAAATAAAAAACCCAGAGATGATTAAATACCACCAAAAGAAAGCTCTATTTGTGTGAAAAAAAATGATAAAAATTTCAAATGGGTACAGTGTAGCATGACCGCGCAATTGTCAGTCAAAGTGTGACAGCGCTGAAAGCGGAAAATTGGCCAGGATGGGAAGGGGGTTTAAGTGCACAGAAGGCAAGTGGTTAGCAAAGTTTGAAATATCCAATAAATTTCGTTCCACTTCATGATTGTGTCCCACTTGTTGTTGATTCTTCACAAAAAATTACAGTTTTATATCTTTATGTTTGAAGCCTGAAATGTGGCAAAAGGTCGAAAAGTTCAAGGGGGCCAAATACTTTCGCATTGCACTGTATGTGTGAAGTTGCGCTTGCCCCTGCATTGCGTTAAAAGAGAAGTATGTTTTTTTTTTTCCTCAGTTATACTTACCAAGTGGATGCTGCATCTGTCCCCCGGCGCCTCTACACTGAGAGCTGATCGATCGAACACCGCCGATTGCTCGGTTCTGACAGCTCCGTGAGCAGAAAGCTGCTGTCCGCTCTGCTCCCACTTCCTCGCTCACTGGAGTGCTGGGCTGTGGAGGGGGCGTAACAGGTGGCTCAGGCTCTCAGCGGCTCGCTGAGAGGCTGAGACGGGTGTCAGAACAGGCATCTGGCGGATCCCAACTCCATGGTCGTGATGACGCTGTGCCTGGACTGACATCTGTGACGTCAGCAGAGAGCGGACTTCAGACCGCTCTCTGCTGAAAACAGGTCATAGGAGTGCAGAACGAACTGCACTCCTGTGATCCAGAAGAGATTGACAGCCAAACCAGCTTTGGTTGTACATCTCCTTTAAGGAAGAATTCCAGGGAAAAAAATGTTCCCATGCAATGGGGCTGTGCCCACACTGCACATGTTAACTGCTAGTTCTTTTGTCTAGGAGAGCGGAGATATACTTACCAAATCCGCTGATCCTCAGAGCGCAGGACCAGTGACTGTTGCTCCTGCCCACCCCCTTACACACACACACACACTAGCAGTCTTGTGAATGGACTATTCCCGGTGTCATCACGCCCATAGACCAGCTCCGGATACAGAGAAAGGCAGGAACAGTCCACCACTGGACGTGGGGGAGTGCTGTTTTCAGAAGGATCTGGTAAGTATAGCTTTTCGGTACACCCCTGGACAAAACGAGCAGTTATGTAGGAACAAACAATGAAAAAACACCGCTCAAGGTGAGTACTTCTCAACTAATCCTTGTTGAGCACAGAGAGAGAGGGTGCTGGATCTGCATAAGAAAACAAAAAATGTCTGGATGGCTACACTCCGATGCAACCCCCATTTATTGGAATAAATAAAATTCATACAGCATAGCAGAGGTGCAGGAACACAGACATCTGACGCGTTTCGCACTTACATCAGTGCTTAGTCACAGCTGCAACTAAGAACTGATGTAAGTGCGAAACGCATCAGATGATTATGTTCCTGCACCTCTGCTATGCTGTATGGGATTTATTTATTCCAATAAATGGGAGTTGCATCGAGGTGCGGCCATCCAGGCCTTTTTTTTTTTGTTAGTATAAAGCATATATATGGACAATATCCCCCAGATTGGGACTATGACGGGTAACAACACAGGTAGGTATAACCAAAGGAAATGGTTTATTGATGATAAACACAATAAAATATATATATACAGTAATTGGCAAGAGGGCCAAAAATATTACACAATTGCACAATTTTGAAAGAAAACGTTAAAAATTGGGCGACTCTTTATATTGGTAGATCCAATGATCATTTAGACATGGAGGAACCTGTAATGTGGTTTTGAATAACCCTACGCGTTTCAATGATACTCTTCTTCAGGGGTATTTTTAAACCTTGGTTCCAATTGACTGTTTATAACTATTTTACACTGTTCTACAAAAACAGAAACAAAATTGTTAATTTTATATCATGGTACAACTTCTAGTTATATATCATTTATTTTTCATTGTATATTGTTCAACATATCTCATCATACACATACCATGTCTTTTTTTGTCATTCGATCTGCAAAGAGTCGTCTTTAAAAACTTGATCGTTTTGGCATTCTCCAGGATCACATGCTAGGAGATGTGTACGGGGGTTGTACTGGGGATTCAGATCATTCCTACTCAATCCAAAAGGGAAGAGAGAAATGGGTGAATCAGTACTGGATAAGGAGCCGAGATAAGGACAGAGACGTAGGACAGAAGCACTGAGTCACTACACGGGGTCCATACCCAAAAAGCACCAGCTTATTCAATCCGCCATTCTAAAAAGATTAAATTAAAAAATATATATGTTATAATCTTATTTGTTGGTAACATGATTTCTTAGTCAGAGAATAACAGTATGAAGAGATATATCTCTTAACATATTAATGTTTAAATCGGGTTTGTGGGATTTTGCGTTTACATATCCCTGGGTATTGGGTAGTCATTTGAACATTGTGATTGGAATGTGAGTTTTAAAGCAAACCCAGATAGATATAATCTTGCAGGGTATAAATTGTTCCCTTTGCAAGAGACATCCGTGCATTCAAAAGGATACCTACCTTATAAAAGTGTGTTGTCAAGAAAAGAGGCTTTGGAGGGGAGGACAGGTCAAAAAATCACACTTGCAAGATATTTTCAATGGCCATATGGTTTCCAAAGAGACAAAGGAAACATCTATTTGGAATATAAAGTTATATATCAGTAAGTAAGTATGTATTTATTCATACAAAAGACTAGATACATGATCATAGTCTGTACTTCTAAAGAGGGAAGCCAGACTAGAAGATGTATATATCTATAAGTATCTTCAATGGTTTTTATATTTCAAAAATTACCTTTTGGAAATTGTCAGGCCGATTGCAGAGTGTGTGTCCCTCTCCTCCTGTGAGTAAAGAATGCCTAAATGATTGTGGGAGGGATGGCTTTTTATATCTGGGCTTATGGACTGAATTGACGGATCTAAAGCAGGTGTGTGTAATGGGAGGGCCCCCTGAGGGGGCGGTGCGGGGGGCGGCCCCACGGGATGCCAACCAATCGGGGCCAGCCGTCATGACACGTCAGGATCAACTCCGACCGTCGCCACGGCAACCCCGCTGTCAACAAACCCGGGACCACGATCCGCATCGCTCCCCCACCGACGCACGAAAGGGGGAACAGGGCGGTCAATTTGACCATCCCGACCCGCATAGCCATCCATCTCCAAGGCATAGATTGCCAGAGATCGGATGGCTTACGTGCGCCGGGCAGTGACTGTACGGACCGCCCATTCCGGGACCGTCCCATCCCGGCTCCTTCCAGGGGCGGATGTGACGTCACACATTGTGTGGCTTACCAAATCTCCCCGCATACAAGTCCCAGAATGCCTCTGGGGAGGCTCACGATCTGTGTGCCAAGTCATAGATTTAAATAATTTAAATAATATAGCATTAACTACAGAAGATTATTTTACAGCTGGTCAGAGACTGGGGTCATGGCAAAGGAGCTGGTCAGAGGCTGCGGTCATGGTACAGGAGCTGTTCAGAGGCTGCGGTCATGGTACAGGAGCTGGTCAGAGGCTGTGATCATGGCACAGGAGCTGGTCAGAGGCTGCGGTCATGGCACAGGAGCTGGTCTACGCTGTAAAATAATCTTCTGTAGTTAATGCTATATTATTACCATCAATATATATGAATGTATATTATTACCATCAATGTATGTAAATGTATAACAATAACAAAGAAATCCTGTTAATATAACTGTATGATGTGGAAGTACATCTTTTCTGTTATACATGACTAATAGCAATGTAAATACCAATGAATCTAAAGCGATATTTGGATACATTGTATGGTTTATATAAGATAGTATGTCCAATATACGTTGTTATTTACATTTTCCTTTTTCTCCTCTTGTCTTTTTAAATCTATGACTTGGCACACAGATCGTGAGCCTCCCCAGAGGCATTCTGGGACTTGTATGCGGGGAGATTTGGTAAGCCACACAATGTGTGACGTCACATCCGCCCCTGGAAGGAGCCGGGATGGGACGGTCCCGGAATGGGCGGTCCGTACAGTCACTGCCCGGCGCACGTAAGCCATCCGATCTCTGGCAATCTATGCCTTGGAGATGGATGGCTATGCGGGTCGGGATGGTCAAATTGACCGCCCTGTTCCCCCTTTCGTGCGTCGGTGGGGGAGCGATGCGGATCGTGGTCCCGGGTTTGTTGACAGCGGGGTTGCCGTGGCGACGGTCGGAGTTGATCCTGACGTGTCATGACGGCTGGCCCCGATTGGTTGGCATCCCGTGGGGCCGCCCCCCGCACCGCCCCCTCAGGGGGCCCTCCCATTACACACACCTGCTTTAGATCCGTCAATTCAGTCCATAAGCCCAGATATAAAAAGCCATCCCTCCCACAATCATTTAGGCATTCTTTACTCACAGGAGGAGAGGGACACACACACTCTGCAATCGGCCTGACAATTTCCAAAAGGTAATTTTTGAAATATAAAAACCATTGAAGATACTTATAGATATATACATCTTCTAGTCTGGCTTCCCTCTTTAGAAGTGCAGACTATGATCATGTATCTAGTCTTTTGTATGAATAAATACATACTTACTTACTGATATATAACTTTATATTCCAAATAGATGTTTCCTTTGTCTCTTTGGAAACCATATGGCCATTGAAAATATCTTGCAAGTGTGATTTTTTGACCTGTCCTCCCCTCCAAAGCCTCTTTTCTTGACAACACACTTTTATAAGGTAGGTATCCTTTTGAATGCACGGATGTCTCTTGCAAAGGGAACAATTTATACCCTGCAAGATTATATCTATCTGGGTTTGCTTTAAAACTCACATTCCAATCACAATGTTCAAATGACTACCCAATACCCAGGGATATGTAAACCCAAAATCCCACAAACCCGATTTAAACATTAATATGTTAAGAGATATATCTCTTCATACTGTTATTCTCTGACTAAGAAATCATGTTACCAACAAATAAGATTATAACATATATATTTTTTAATTTAATCTTTTTAGAATGGCGGATTGAATAAGCTGGTGCTTTTTGGGTATGGACCCCGTGTAGTGACTCAGTGCTTCTGTCCTACGTCTCTGTCCTTATCTCGGCTCCTTATCCAGTACTGATTCACCCATTTCTCTCTTCCCTTTTGGATTGAGTAGGAATGATCTGAATCCCCAGTACAAACCCCCGTACACATCTCCTAGCATGTGATCCTGGAGAATGCCAAAACGATCAAGTTTTTAAAGACGACTCTTTGCAGATCGAATGACATAAAAAAAGACATGGTATGTGTATGATGAGATATGTTGAACAATATACAATGAAAAATAAATGATATATAACTAGAAGTTGTACCATGATATAAAATTAACAATTTTGTTTCTGTTTTTGTAGAACAGTGTAAAATAGTTATAAACAGTCAATTGGAACCAAGGTTTAAAAATACCCCTGAAGAAGAGTATCATTGAAACGCGTAGGGTCTTCAAAACCACATTACAGGTTCCTCCATGTCTAAATGATCATTGGATCTACCAATATAAAGAGTCGCCCAATTTTTAACGTTTTCTTTCAAAATTGTGCAATTGTGTAATATTTTTGGCCCTCTTGCCAATTACTGTATATATATATTTTATTGTGTTTATCATCAATAAACCATTTCCTTTGGTTATACCTACCTGTGTCGTTACCCGTCATAGTCCCAATCTGGGGGATATTGTCCATATATATGCTTTATACTAGCTAAAGGGATGAGGGTTTAAAACGACCCAGCACTTTTTCAAACCTATCCAACTCCCACACCCCCTCTTGTTTTTTTTTTTGTTTTCTTAAAAACCGCAGTTAACCCATGCAACGTGGGCACAGCCCCACTTGCATTAAAAAAAAAAAAAAAAAACATTTCGGAGTTCTGCTTTAGGGCAACCAATTGAAATGCTTGCACTGCCAATGCACCATGGTGTGCCAAAAATGGGGCATGACCCTTTTTCCCCTAGTGCAACATACTACAGTGCACAGCTGTGTATTGCATTACCGTTCAAAATGGCACCACAATGTAATAACGGATGTTACGTAAAAAGGCCTTTAGTCCTTTGGTGTGTTGTGTCTTGTGTTAAAATGTGTTGTGCACCCGAACCCGTGTTGCATTGGGGGGTACCATTCTAAATGAGGGGCACCGCAAACACAATAACACATTACGTGCCTTTATGCAAACACACACGCGTAACCATGATGCAGAAACATGTGGCCCCTAAAGGTCCTTCTAGATTCTAGACGACACACATACTTGCAGATTGCCAAGGTACAATGTAGCATTATAGACGTGTAGGCTTCCATTATCCATTCATTACAGTAATTCCTAAAGGACCATCTGAGCTGGGGGTCATTACATGATGATTAATTCTAGCTGTGTAGCATAACCATTTCTAAATCATCAAATTATAAAGCAGGCAGGTTATATGAAAAGGTCTTTTACTCATAAGACGTTGTCCATGTGCCTTACGCTTATTGCATTATCTTAAATTCCAGCTATGGATTTTGTCTCATAGTTACATTATTTTAGCTTGGAGCAATTTCAGTACACATATTCCATACCTGTGGGTTCGCAGTGGAAGCAGACAATCGCGTTAGTGATCACTTCTGCTGTCTTCCGAGTCCTCTGCTGAGCAGCTGCCCTGCTGCACAGTTAGTGGCAGACTGGCAACTTTCGGCCCAGGGGGCAAGTACAAACCAGAGGCCCATGGTGCAGCAACTAGGCCCCCCTCCCACTCTTCCCGTCCTCCACCTGATCCCCATTCCAAGCTGAAGCCCTGCTCCAGATATTCTCTACTTACTGGCTGAATCCAGGTTCCTGACCTGGCCAGCAGGGGGTGGTGGGGGAAGCTGGGACAGCTTGGTTGGGGCTGGCCGGGGGAGAAGAGTCTCCAGTAGGGCATGGAACCGGCCTCTGCTCAGACACAGTTTACACCATCCATGATGGGGGGGGGCTGCTAGGGGGAGTACTGGGCCAGGGGGCATGCATGGATGGTGTAAGCTGTGTCTGGATGGTGTAAGCTGTGTCTGAGCAGAAGCCAGTTTAATGCCCCACTGGAGACTCTCCTTCTCCCAGCCAGCCCCAACTAAGCTGTTCTAGCTCCCCCAAACTGCCCCCTGCTGGCCAGCTCGGGAACCGGGATTCAGCCGGTGAGTAGAGAGTACCTGGAGTGGGGGTCAGGAGGAGGACAGGAAGAGTGGGAGCGGGCCGAGTCACTGCACCATGGGCCTCTGGTTTGTACTTGCCCCCTTGGCTGAAAGTTGCCAGTCTGCCCCTGGGGGCTGCGCTCTGTCCTTGTCTTCTTCCCACACACAGTAGCAGGGGCTTTTTACTTCTCTTCACCAAGAATCCATTAGGCATGTCTTTGGCAGAAGCAGTGCAGCCTTTTTACGGGGCATCAGAGTGGCACAGGGGGCAATTGCCCCCTGGCCCACTCCTCCCCTGTGCACAGTGAATACAGGGGGTTGCTGGTTCGGTACGGACCCCATTCACAGAACACATTGCATTTTTCTCCGTAAATGCAAGACATTCTCTAATTGGACCAGGTGGGCATCATGACACCACCACCCTGCTTCTCCATCTCGTGGAATCATTGAGTAAGGCTCCATTCACATTAGCGTGTCTCCCAAGTCGCGCAATTTCCAGTGTGACTTTAGAGCATGACTGTGACAAACTCACTCAGGACAGGGGCTTTTGGAGGGGACTGCAGGCTAGCTTCTAGCCTACTGCCTATAGGCCCTGGCATTTAAGTCACTTTGGTTGGGGGCCCGTGGAACCCAGCTTACCTTAGAGAGGTTGGGATATCCCTCTCTCGGCTCCCTAGGCCCTCCTTACTGTATGTCTAAGTCACCCTGTGCTTATTAGGGGCACAGGGTGACTAAGAAGCCCAGTCTGGCCTGCCCAAACCAGACTTCCACAGACTGATCGGCTATGACAGCGCCATGTGCCCTGTCGTGACAAACTTACAAACTATGTGGAACTTTGTCGAGGAGGCTGCCAGGATGGATCGACTCTTTGGGGACTTGTTACCTGACTAACTCAGGCACAGACCGATTGGAGGTCTGGTACCTGGTTAGTCTACCTTGGGGGGGGGAGAGATATTTAACTGTATTCACAGTCACTAGGGATGAAAGACAGACACTATATGTGGGGCCCTTGGAGTAATGTTACTTTAGATTCAAGTCCATGTCTCCCCAAGACAGTCAGACTCATAGCAGATTCTAATATCATCAGCTCAACCACCTGCCTTCCACACATTGTTGATTATGCTGATTTACTCACCTATTGTTTCTGTCCAGATGGCTAGATAATTAGTTCAGGTTTATTATATTTCTGTAAACAATTGTATCTGCATATTATAATGTAATCAGGCACCTGACCTGGTGGGGTAATCTGATCAGGAGGGGGATGTCCTCCTGTGTGGTATATATTGTGTGTGAGTTTGTTCAATAAAACGTTCCAGTTCTTTACAAGCTAAGTTTTCGGCTAGCTTTGTATGTAGGGCAGCTGTAATATCTGATATCTATGTTCAGACTGGAGGAAGCCGTATACTGACAGTAGAACGCATAGATCCCGTCACAATGACTGATCCAACTTTACATTCTTTTGACCAAAGTCGCATCAAAAGTCACACTAAAGTAGTGCAGGCACCTTTTCGAAGTCACACCCATTTGAATAGTGCCATTGAAAAGAATGGGATGCGACTTGACATGCAACTTTGACGTCCAAAGTTGCACAACCAGTCCCATGAGTGTGCAAAGCCAAAAATGCAAGGCATTCCATAAATGGCACTGTGCCAAATGAGGGACCTCCTCCTGTGTTCGGTATGTAGCAGGGCAGACGCCTGGTCAAGGGCTCAGGAAGACAGTGGTGATTGTGGTAGATTCCACAAGGATCCTACAGGTATGGAATATGTTTACTTACATAATGGTCCAAGCAGAAACAATGTAACTTTGCAAATAAATCCGTACCTGGGATTCACACATTTTTTCATACATTTCCATTTGTCCACTAACATGCTCATTATCTAACATTGATTTTGGGCTGTCTGTGCAACATTCCACTGCATCTGTTGTGAATTGGCTCTTAGAGAAGCATACTGTACATTTATGAGTATGGTCCTATCACTTTCAGTTTAATAACCACGGAAATGTGCAAGCTGGTGTCCTCCTCAAGAATCTACCAAAAGATTGTAAGAAAGGACTGCCCTAACTCCAGCACCATCAAAGCCCGGGATAGCATCATCCACAACCGAATCAGCCTGTCCAGAGACAATAAAAGAAGAAAATGGTCGCACACCACCATGGAATCCAATGAAGAAAAGTTCCTTTATTCACATAAGTGATAGAAGGTACAGCAGGGTAGGACAGTAGACGCGTTTCACACGACTGCTACGTGCTTGCTCACTTGGTAGTGAACAAGCACGTAGCAGTCATGTGAAAGGCGTCTACTGTCCTACCCTGCTGTACCTTGTACCACTTATGCGAATAACGGAACTTTTCTTCATTGGATTCCGTGGTGGTGTGCGACCATTTTCGTCTTTTATGCTTCTCCTGGTGGCGAGCCGAGGTTCAGCACTCACCTTGAATCATGGACCTTGACTAGCCTGAGCGGTGTGATCTCTCTTCATTGTCCAGAAACGAGGCCGGTAACGGCTTGTAAACATCAAACAGTAACCAGAAAAGCAGAGTTCCTCATTGCTTCCGGTTTCTAACATCACAAAGAGTGGGGGTACAGCTGTACCTTCCTCACCTCGGAGTTCTCCAGGGGACCAAGCAGCAGCAGTTCTGACAGCCAGGTAAAGGTGCCAGGCGGTGACAAGAAGGGGGCCCCCTTTCTCGCCCTGTAAAAGCAATAGGGCCCATGTAGAGGTACGGGTACATTCTAAAGCAGGAGTAATGAATTAAAATTCACAGAGGTCCAGACAGTAACATTTTTGTCCAGCAGAGGTCCGAATCACATGTTTGTGCGATGACTCAGATCCTTCTCATCCCAGCCCGTCCATATCTATATATCACTCACCCTCTTACATCATTGTCCGCTGTCCCCCCCTCCCCGCATATCACAATTTTTTCCCTATGTCCCCCTTCATAGCAGTATCCTCACCCCCTCTTCACATCAGTTTCCCCTGCCCCCCCCCCCTTAACTCCTGCCTTCACAAGACTGTGCTCGCCCCCACACTTCCCAGCACTGTTCTCACCCCCCCATTCACCCCCAGTTCAGAGCACTGTCTCCCCCCCCCCCTTCAGAGCACGGTCATCACTCCCCCATTCAGAGCACTGATTTCATCCCCAGTTCAGAGAACTCTCCTTCCCCCATTTACACCCCCCCCTTCAGAGCACTACTGTCATCACCCCCCAATTCAGAGCACTGTTCTTCCCCCCCATTCACCCCCCCCTTCAGAGCACTGTCATCACTCCCCAATTCAGAGCACTGTTCTTCCCCCCCCTTCAGAGCACTGTCATCACTAACCCATTGAGAGCACTGTTTTCACCCCCAGTTCAGAGCACTGTCCTTCCCCCATCACCCCCCCCTTCAGAGCACTGTCATCACCCCCATTTCAGAGAACTGTCTCCCCTCCCCCCTCCCCCCGTCATCACCACTCCCCAGTTCAGAGCACTGTTGTCACCCCAGTTGAGAGTACTGTCCTCCCCCCCATTGAGAGCACTGTTTTCACCCCCATTTCAGAGAACTGTCTCCCCCCCATTCATTCCCCCCCCCTTCAGAGAACTGTCATCACTCCCCCATTCAGAGTACTGTCCTTACCCCAGATTCACCCCCCCTTTCAGAGCACTGTCCTTACCCCCCATTCACCCCCCCCCCCACCCACCCTTCAGAGCACTATTCTCACCCCCAGTTCAGAGCACTGTCCTTACACCCCATTCATCCTCCCTTCAGAGCACTGTTTTCACCCCCAGTTCAGAGCACTGTCACACCCCCCCCTTCACCTCCAATTCAGAGCACTGTGTCCTCACATCTCACCCAACCCCCCCCCCCCCCCCCCGGTTCAGAGGACTGCGCTAACTCCCCCATTCCCTTTTGCAGTAGTGTTTTCAATCCTACCATACTCAGGGCAAGTCTAAATGGAGGATGGGAGCTGCTGAACCATTTTTTTTTTTTGTTAACAAGCTGACGATTGGTAGCTAGCAATATCCAGCATGCTAGCAACCAATCACCCAATTGCAGCTCCTGCACTGTGTCCGGACCTTGCACCTCTCCCATCCTCTGCCCTGCTGCAAAGATGATAGCACAGCAGCTGGGGGGGAAGTAGACAGTGGCAGGATCTGCAGGCAAAAGAGAGCGAGAGACCAGGCTCCTAAGTGGCGGGACCGCATTGGTCCAGATTTGGATCGTGGTCCGCCAATTAGTGATGCCTGTCCTAAAGCCTCATACACACAGTGAAATCATTAGACAAATAAACATTTTTTTAATTTTTTTATATTAGTCTCATATCAAAAACAAATAGGTTACTAAAGTTTCCAAAATTCTCGTACGACAGAATACAACTTGGGAAGTGATGTAATGCATTGCATCATTTCTGAGCATGCGTGGTCTTGCTCTTCAGACTTTCTTCGAAATACTGTACTGATTAAACAAAAATCATACATTCTGTTATTGTACGAGAAAAGTTTTCACATTTGACCCTTTGGATAATTTTGCATGAACTGTCACGATCAACTCTTGAAAGCTCTGTACTATCAGATTATCGGACGATTGCTTGAAAAGCGGCATTTTTTTTAGTCTGATTTTCTCATCATGTGTACTAGGCATTGCATTCCTTATCTGCTTGCTTGTTTCAGATCAGCAACGCAAACTACTTATGCACCAATGTCAACATTTTAACTATGAAAAGAGCAGAACGAAAGGCCTGGGGGGGGGGGGGGGGGGTCTCGATTTAAGTCTCTGATTAGTACTACTATTACGCTCCCATTGCTAGAAAAAAAAAAAAAAAAAAAAGTAAAAATATCCCATAGTTTGGTAGAAGCAATAACTTTTGCGCAAACCAATCAATATACGCTTATTGGGATTTTTTTCTTTTTTTTTTAACCAAAAATGTGTAGCAGAATAAATATTGGCGTAAATTTATTAAAGACATTTTTTTTTTTTTTATTGGTTATTTTAATTTTTTTATTGGTGTCAGGATTTGGCCTGCAATTTTGCAGTCTCGATATAAGTCGCTGATTAGTACTACTATTACGCCGCCATTACTAGCAAAAAAAGTAAAAATATCCCATAGTTTGGTAGACGCAATGACTTTTGCGCAAACCAATCAATATAAGCTTATTGGGATTTTATTTTTTTTTTTTTTAGCAAAAATGCGTAGCAGAATATTGGCCTAAATTTATTAAAGAAATCCGATTTTATTTTCAATTTTTTTTTTTTTTTTTATTGGTTATATTTTATAGCAGAAATACTTTTTCAAAATTGTCGCTTTTTTGTTTATAGCACAAAAAATAAAATGCAGAGGTGATCAAATACCAATAAAAGAAAGCTCTTATTTGTGGGGAGAGAAAAAAAAAAGGGGACATCAATTTTATTTGGGTACAGCATCGCATGCCCGTGCAATTGTCAAAGTAACGCAGTGCCCTATTGCAAAAAAATGGCCTGGTCATGAAGGAGGGGGACCCCTTGACCGCCCACATTTTAATGCTTGGTGTCCAAATAGACAATCAAAAGTACGGGGGGCATCAAGTGTGGGGAGGGGGTGAAGGTATGCCTAGGCCAGTGATGACGAATCTTTGGCACCCCAGATGTTTTGAAACTACATTTCCCATGATGCTTATGCACTCTGCAGTGTAGTTGAGCATCATGGGAAATGTATTTCCAAAACATCCGGGGTGCCAAGGTTCGCCATCACTGGCCTAGACAGACGTCAATGCCTACTTTTAAAGTTAAAGTGGGGATTTTAGGCCCCTTCCACACTTGTGTGACTCGTCCTGCAACTTGGGATTGCAAAGTCGCATGACAACTCGTACACCAGGACTTTCCATGAGTATTCTTCATATCTGTACGGCTTTAACCACTTCAATGCAGTGCGCCCTTCCTGCCCAGGCCAATTTTCAGCTTTCAGCGCTGTCACACTTTGAATGACAATTGCGCGGTCATGCTACACAGTACCCATATGACATTTGTATCATTTTTTTCACACAAATAAAGCTTTCTTTGTGTGGTATTTAACCACTTCAGCTTCAGAAGGTTTTACCCCCTTAACCACTTCAATACTGGGCACTTTTCCCCCTTCCCACCCAGGCCAATTTATAGCTTTTAGCGCTGTTGAATTTTGAATGACAATTGCGCGGTCATGCAAAGCTGTACCTAACCCAAATGTATGTCATTTTTTCCCCCACAAATAGAGCTCTCTTTTGGTGGTATTTGATCACCGCAAGGTTTTTTTCTTTTTTGCTAAACAAATAAAAAAAAGACCAAAAAGTTTGAAAAAAAAAAAAAGTTTTTTGTTATAAAATGTTGTAAGTAGATAATTTTTTTCCTGCACTGATGAGGAGGCACTGATGAGGTAGCACTAATATGCGGCAACTGATAGGGAGCACTTATATGTGGCACTGATAAGCAGCATTGGTGGGCACTGATAGATGGCAATGATGGGCACAGGCAAGCAGCACTGTTTGGGAGGGCACTGGCGGGCTCACTAAGCCCTGATGGGCATCCCTGGGGTCATGGGTGGGCATCCCTGGTGGTTCTAGTGGCACCCCCCTCCCCCACAAGGGTCTGCACTGGTAATCAATGCTGCACTGCACTGGTAATCAAGACCGAAGGATTCAGTAGACGACGGGTAAACCTGATCGACCCGACTATATCCAAGGAATGCAAGGCAAACTCCTTAGGATGCTTAGGATTCGCACACAGCGAAGGCAAGACAATGTCATCATTGAGATGGAAATCCAACACCACCTCTGGAAAGAAAGATTGAGGAGGTCGCAAGACCACCTTATCCCTATGAACAACCAGGCAGTGAGATAGGGCCGCCAACTCCGACACTGCGAGCAGATGTGATCGCCACCAGAAAGTCGAATTTCCGTGACAGTGCCGGTAGAGTTATCTCCCGGATGTTCTCAAATGGAGGACGGTGCAAAAACGGACAAACCCAAATTCAAGTCCTCAAGGAGGCAAGGGTGTCCTCCTAGGGGGAGCCAGATGACGAACCCCTTGAATAAAGGTGAGAATCAAGGAATTTGACGCCAAGGGGCGCTGGAAAAGAATGGCCAGCGCAGATAAACGACCCTTAATAGTGGTCAGTGCAAGACGCTGGTCCACACCAGATTGCAGGAATGCCAATACCCTCGCCACCGAAAAGGAGCGAGGATGGAAACCCTGCGACTCACACCAGGCAAAATAAGCCTTCCAGGTACGATAATAAATCTTACCGGACGAGGCCTTCCTTGCCTTATGTAAGGTAGGAATGACCGCCGACGAGAGACCCTGATCTCTAAAGACCTGGCTTTCAACAGCCACTCCGTTAAAGCAGGATGGAAGATCGGCCCCTGAGACAGCAGATCGTCCCATAGTGGGAGCCGCCAAGGGGGCTCGATAACCAGTTGCATGATGTCCGCGCACCAAGACCGGCGCAGCCAGTCTGGGGCCACTAGAATCACCAACCTCGGTTCCGAGACCAACCTGCGAAGGAACCTGGAACAACCACTGAATCGGGGGAAAGGCATAAATCAGACGATACTGATTCCAAGGCACCACCAGCGCGTCCGAGGTGTCCACCATTGGATCGCGTGTACATGCCACGAACTTTCCCACGTCCAGGGATCCCCATCGCGCACACATCATCTGAAAACCTCCGGGTGTAGGGACCATTCCCCCTGGTCCAGGGTCTGGCGGCTCAGATAGTCCGCCTGCCAGTTCTCCACACCTGGAATGTGAGCTGCCGAAAAGCGCTGAGACCTGCGTCTCGGCCCAAGACAGAATCTCGACCGCTTCCTTGGCCGCCCGGGCACTCCTGGTGCCCCCTTGGTGATTGAGCAAACAGTCTTATCGCTCACCGTTCCAAGACATTTATCGGTAGAGAGGATTCCTCCTCCGGGAGATATATTGAATCCAAACTGAAAAGGGACCGCTCCAGGTGAGGTAATATCAGGTGCTGGTCAGAGCCGTAATCCAGAGGCTGCTAGTTCCAAAGGAAAATGACCGCACTCCGAAATAAATCAAACAGGAGTGTATTTATTCCACATCAAAAATAGGCATCAAACTACAAACTGTGAGACCCAGGACAAAGGTAGACGCGTTCCACGACTAGGAATGTCGCTTACTCATTACCCAATGAGTTTGTCTCACAGTTTGATGCCTATTTTTGATGTGGAATAAATACACTCCTGTTTGATTTATTTCGGAGTGCGGTCATTTTCCTTTTGAACTAGGATTCCTCCTCCGACCAAGTGCCCTGGGCAGACAAATTGCCCAGAACGCCACCCCAGCCCGACAGGCTGGCGTCCGTGACAATCACCGTCCATAACAGCCAGAAGGATTTCCCTTCCCTCAGAGCCAGAGACTGGAGCCACCACAGAAGATCGGCTCTGACTTGGTGGCTCAAAGATATCCTCCTTTCCAAGGACTGAGGATGCCTGTCCCACCTAGCCAGAATCTCTGCTTGCAGAGATCAAGTGTGGAACTGCGCAAATGGTATCGCCTCAAAAGGCTGACACCATCAATCCCAGGGACCGCATGCAGGTCCTGAGCGATGAGGATCCGTTGTCCCCGAGGGACCCGACCACGTTCTGTAGAGTCCAGAGTTTGTCCTCCGGCAGGAGGACTTTGCCTGGGCGGAGTCCAGAAATCATCCCCAGGTAAGGGAGGCGAACAGAAGGACAATGTCGACTTCTGAGAATTGCTGGTCCACTCGAACACCTGGAGAATCTTTACTGTAGTTGACAGATCGTGCAACAGAGAGGTAGTGGAACTCGACCTTAACAGGAGATCGTCCAGATATCCAAGGATTGCAATCCCCTGCGCCCGCAACAGGACCAGGACAGGAGCCAACACTTTGGTAAACACCCTTGGAGCCGAAGCGAGACCGAAAGGCAACGCAACGAACTGATAGTGCTCCTCTGCCAATGCGAGTCGGAGGAACCTCCGATGACCTTTGTAAATGGGGATGTGCAAATACGCATCCTAGAGGTCGATGGAAGCCAGGAAATCTCCCGGGCTCAGGGAGGCCACCACCGATCGAAGGAATTCCATACGTAACGTTTGATCCCGCACGAAGCGGGTTAGAAACTTTAAGTCCAGAATTGGACGCACCTTGCTGGGCACCGTGAACAGATTCAGGCAGAAACCCCGAAACCAGTCCCGATGTGGCACCGGGACGAACGCCCCCTGGGCGAGGAGATCCTGAACCGCCTGTTGGAGATCTTGGAAACGATCTGGGGTCAAACGAAGATTTGAGGGAAAGAATCTGTCTGCTGGGCGCGATCGCAATCCGATCTTGTACCGAGCGAATGAGTTCCTGAATCCATCTGTCCTGAATCTTGGCCAGCCAAGGTTCGGGAAAACAGAGCAGACGTCCCCCCACCCCGGAAAACGGGTGAGAGCACCCCTTCAGGACGAGGCGGACTTTTGGCTTACCCGCCCAAGGCTTCTACTGGCCACCGGAGGCCTTGAAGGATTTTCCCTTGTCTTGTGCCTTGAAGGCACGAAAGGACCCCTGGTTAGGTTTAAAGGAAGGGCCCCGCTAATCGCAGAAAGACGTGCCTCTGGACACCTGGGGCAGCAGTGTGCTTTTACCCCCAGTGACCCCCCTTAACCATTTCGTCCCCAAAAAAGCAATTTCCTGCATAAGGGATGTCACCGTCTTCTTGGAAGTCTGGTCGGCCGCCCAGCTTTTCAACCACATGATGCGACGGATCATCACTGCGACCGCAGATAGGCGGGAGACTAAAGGCCACGTCACAAAGGTATAAAACAGCTTGAATAAATTGGTCCACCATCTTCAGAGTAGCAGGAGGGGCCGAATCAGCCACAAAGGTGCGACTCAGTACCTTAGTCCACTCCACCACAGCCTATGAGACCATTACTGAGGCGAACACTGGTTTCATCAAGGAACCTGCCACCATATAGGAGTGGCGGGGAAAGAGACTCCACCCGCCTATCCGCCGGGTCCCTATACACCGGAGAATCCTCGGCGGGCTTCAGAGTGGCTTTGTTCAACCTGGATACCGTGTGGTCCACCTTAGGGGCCACAGTCCAGCGCAAATCACCGGAGACGCAAAAGGGATAGCGGTTCTGACAACCGCCTGGGTACCACAAAATTGCGCTTTAAATTGCACCATTGTTCGTTCACCGTTTCGTGAAACTCAGCGGGACAGGAAAACACCTGAGCCGACTTCTGGGTTCTGCGGGTCCCAAAGGAAGACAGCTTACCCGGCAGGTGGGGCTCATCTTCTAAATGCAGCGTGTCTTTTACAGAACCAATGAGCGCAGACATTGCAGCGCGTTCTCTGGCCGACCCGGAGGGGGAATCTTCCACCTCCTCCCCCCGACAGAGGACTGAGACACCCCAGGGGGTACACTGTCCGTGGCAACCATATCTAGCTCCAAATCAGAAGAGTGAGAAAACCTGGGCCTGTTCTTAGAAGCCCGCTCAGACATCAGCAGATCCACTGTAGACGCGAAAGTCGCAAATGCAGCAGTAAGTGAGACAAATGCAGAGGATTCAGGAGTACCTGAACCCTCCACCAGAGCTGGGTGGAATTTGCTATCCTGGGACTCCAGAGAAACACTTAGAAATTAAATGGCGCTGGCCCTTTAAATCGGCAATAGCGGCGGTTCCCACCGCAATGAGTGACTAGTCTGTGCTACTGAGCACTGAAGGATATAACTGCCAGCAGAGATATAAACCCAAAAAAAATAGCAGAAAAGCCCCCAGAAGTGTAACAGAAGTGTATACAGTACCACGCTGCCAGCTCGATCTGAGTGCTTGGAATAAGGAAATGTCACGCCACTAGAGCCACAAGAAAATGGTTGCCAATATAAGTCTATGGGGAGGCTCAGATAAAATGGCCGCCGAGCACATGAGAAAACACATTGCCCACACTAAAGATGGTGCCCGAAAGGGCGCCAAGCATTACAGAAAATGGCTGCTGCTGCCCTTACAAAGAAGCCAAACAGCCTGCCCACACCCGAAATGGTGGCCCTTCGGTTTTACACCGCTGCGGCCCCCACACACGTCTGTACCCCCAAAAACGTAGCATAAGCATCACAAAGGGCTCAGGGACCCCCGCAAACCCCCCACACTGCGGCAGAACCGCAATAGCACCCCTGCAGGGACCGTGAAGGGACACACGGAACCATACAGACACACAAGGGGGATATCACAGACTCCACACAGACTGCCATCCCCATAACAGAGATGCCATAGACAGAGGGGTAGCATGGTACACACCGGTCCAGCAAAAACGTGGGTGCTGCTCTGTGACGGGAAGCCTCCCGCTCTAGGTGGGGTGCCGTCAGCCGAACAGGACGCTAGCAACACGCTGCGTACCGCAGTTGAGACATCCTAGCGAAGTAGCCACTCCGCAGGCTTTGTCCCTGAGGACAGGGACAGGTCGTTTGCGAGGCCTGGGCGTACGCATAGCCTGCTAACGCTCGATGGCAGGCTGGGAATCCGTAAGGCTCTAGGACAACCAGTGCGATTCCCAGCTCAGCAAAAACGCTGTAGTCTTTCGAAGTCTGACTAACTAAGCGCAGGAACAAATAAAAAGCTATGTGTTAAGAAAAATCACTTTGCAGAAATAAAATATAAGAAGAAAAGGCTGAGACTGCAGCCCCAGCCAAGGGAAGCCTGCCTACTCCTAACCAGGCAAAAGACAAACTGAATTGGGAATGCTGCTAGCAGGGGGGTATTGGACCAGAGGGACAGCCCCCTGTAGGTGTGTCTATACAAGGTTTTGTGAATGTTTTCTAACAAAATCTTCTGCCTAGCTTACTCCTGTGGATAAGACCAATACCCAGTAGTGAAGACTGTATGAGTGGGCGGCGACTGTCAGAGGACGTAAGAGAAACATTTTTTTTCATTCCCAGTGGAAACGCGTCGGAGGGAGAAGCCTGCGCTGTCACCACCCGTGGTTCGCGCTGCAGAGCGGCCACGATTAAGATTGTATTCGCCTTTTAAACTCCACTTTAATGTAAGTGTTCTACTTTATAAATAAAGCTGTTTAAAGAGGTAATGCACTATTGCTCGTTCCTTACTCTTTCATGTGGATATTATCTGCGGCTTTGTGTGAGGAGTCTAAGGAAGAAGCATACCTCCTCATAGTAGCAAGAGCTAGAGCAGGATTTGCAAGGAAGCATACTGCCTGAAATTTTGAAGAACAACATCACTCCCCATCTGATTTGTGATACTTACCTCTGGTAAGAGTCTTAATAAACCTCACATCGGGTGGAAGAGTGAAAGGTTGGGATCTTTCTCTGTTTTATCACACTGGCTGTTGTCTGTTCAAGTGCATGACATTTTTAAAGTTGGTAAGGGCATTACCTTCCTATCTTCTACACGTGGATATCAAGAGGGATTCTGTGTTTACACATCCTTTTTTCACTTCTCATCTTTAAGCCCCCGTTCAAACTGGGGCGACCCGGTCGCCTGTAGGTCGTCTGGCATAGAGAAGCTGTGGACCCGTTCTAATAGGAGCGACACAAGTCGCTCCGACTTAGAAAAAGGGTCCGGAGCTTCTTTGGGGCGACCCGGAGCGACCTGCATAGACTTCAATGTTATGAAGTCCGTGCCGGCCGCTCCGAGGTCGCGGTGCGAGCAGCGCGCCGCGACCTATGAGGTCGCCCTGGGAAGTAGCGTCGCCCCAGTGTGAACGGGGCCTAAGAAGACCACAACCTGCCTTTTATTTGGACTTATTATCATATTGTCTCACTGCCTTGTTTTGGACTTATCAATCATATTATTTATATCACACATAGGTTTGCATTGTGCACCATTTATCATATTTTTTGTATTATGCACCATTTCATCAGGTAACATTGTTATCGTAGTGTTTTTGTTTTGACATACACTGTTTACATCTAGTGCACCTATCATTGCACATTAAAACAAAAACATAAAACACTATTTGCACAATAGTGAAATAAACAGCAATGAAGTTAGAAAAAAGAATGCTAAAAAGAAATTAGATTTTATTTAAAGACTATTCCAGACCGATAGAACCACGCACTCTCCCAAACAAAAAAACGGGGCAAAGAAGTCGAAAAGCCAGAAAGAACATCCGTCACTCCCTGCGAGTCTCCATGAAAACACGTTAAGAGTTCAACCAAACAATATATAATATGTGATAAGATTGTACAGCTCTCTGAAGAAGCATTCAACTTTTTTTATTTTATTTTAAAACCTTTTAATTTTTTTTTTCTTTCAAGTGGAGAGGAAGAAGAGATATTAGAAGTGAACGGTCGGAGTATTAGAAGTGAACGGTCGGAGTAAAAACTCAAAAACGGGTCTCTTTCCTTATTTGGCGACAAGCAAGTGCAAGAAAAAACAAAAAGGGTTCGTTCGTAACTCGCTTTTTAATTTTCGCTTTTTTGCACGTCTGCGTTCTGCGAGGCGGTGGAGGAGATTTTGAGGTTTTTCTGCAGGACGTGTGCGTCGGCCGGCTCTATCCTCTTGTAATAGTTCTTCTTTGTTTCGATGATTTCGAAGCCAAATTTCCTGTAGAAATCTATGGCTGACTCATTGCTGATCTGGACATGTCTGTGGAGGAAGAAAAAGGACGGCGTTACTCAGGGTGGATTTGATTTTAAAAAAGTAGATTTAAATCACAATATAAATCACTAGCAAAAAGGCTCGATTTAACCACTTAAGCCCCAGCCCTATTTCGGACACTTTTTGTTTACAAGTTTAAATCAGTATTTTTTCCTAGAAAACTACTTAGAACCCCCAAACATTATATATATTTTTTTAGCAAAGACTCTGGAGAATAAAATGTCGGTCATTGTAATATTTTTTATCACGCGGTATTTGCGCAGCGGTCTTTAAAGCGCCATTTTTTTGGAAAATTTTTGAAAAATCACATTTCACTAATTTTAAAAAATACTAAACAGTAAAGTTAGCCCATTTTTTTTGTATATTGTGAAAGAACATGTCACGCCGAGTAAATAGATACCCAACATGTTACGGTTTAAAATTGCGCCCCCCCGTGGGATCGCGACAAACTACGGTCAAAAGAGATCTCAATCTGCGACGCTTTAAATTTATGTAACGGTTACCAGTTTAGAGTTAGAGTGTAGCTCTTTTTTTTAAATTATTGCTCACGCTCTGGCGATCGCGGCGATACCTCACATGTGTGGTTTGAACAGCGATTTCATTTGCGGCTCGACTTCCGTATACGTTTTTTTTTGTGCGCGAGCTAACGGTGACGGGGGCGGCTAAATTTTTTTTTTTTTTTATTTTCCCATTTATTTTATTTATTTTTTTAACTTTATTAAAGTTTTAAAAAAAAAAAAAAAATCTGATCACTTTTATTGCTGTCACAAGCAATGTAAACATCCCTTGTGACACCAATATGTAGTGACAGGTACTCTTTATGGAGGGATCGAGGGTCTAAAAGACCCTAGACCCCTCCACTACACTTCCCTGTATGCAAAACGCCGAAAACGGCATTTTTGCATACAGCCGTTTTTCAAATTTGCCGCCTTTTGCAGCACAGTAACCCGGAAGTGACGTCATGGACGCCGCCTCCGGGTTACGTCATCGGAGACCCGATCGATGCCGTTTCCGGCATTCATCGGGACTCCATCCAGCCGGCGGACGTGCCGGCTGGGTGCTCGGGGCTCCCGGTGGAACGGGAGCCCCGGGCAAAGCCACGGAAGGCGGCGGGAGGGGGGGGGACGTCCCCTCCCGCCCCCCCGGGTACCGATCGAGCGGCTCCCGAGCCGCATCGGTCGGTACCGACGGAAAGCCAACCGTCGGCTCTAAACCACGGTACCGGGATGGTGCCTCTAGCTAGAGGCATCATCCCGGTACACTACCGCAAAGTTTACTGACGTAGACCTACGTTAGTATGCGGTAAGTGGTTAAATAATTTTTAAAGAGCAACTTTCAAACTGCTGTTGACTCACTGACAGTCCCATTCACTTTAATGGGACGGCTGATGATGCAGCAGTGACAAGGTGAGGGATGTGGCGGCAGCAGGTGAGTGGATGCCCACTAACCGGCGCTGCCATGATGGATCTGAAATGACAGGTGCTCTTTAAAATTTAAGGACTCATTCTTGCTGGTAGTTAGAATCTTTAATATTTGCAAACAGAATGATTTTATTTATTACGCTATAAACAAAAAAAAAAAAAAAAAAAACAATTCTGAAAAAAAAAAAAAATAATAAATAAATAATAATAATATTTTTCCCTTTCTGCTATACATCCCCCCCCCCCAAAAAAAAAAAACTTATCAGTTTAGGTCAATTTGTATTCTTGCTGGTAGTTAGAATCTTTAATATTTGCAAACAGAATGATTTTATTTATTGTGCTATAAACAAAAAAAAAAAAAAAAAAAATTCTGAAAAAAAAAAAAAATAATAATAATAATAATAATAATAATAATAATAATAATAATAATAATAATAATAGGAATAATAATATTTTTCCCTTTCTGCTATACATCCCAAAAAAAAAAAAAAGTTTTCATCATTTTAGGCCAATTTGTATTCTGCTACATATTTTTGGTACAAACAAAAATCCCAATAAGAGTATTTTCATTGGTTTGCGCAAAAGTTATCGCGTCTAAAAACTAGGGGAAATATCAATGTCATTTTTATTTATTTTTACTAGTAATGGCGATCAGCAATTTTTAGCGTGACTGCGACATTGTGATGGACAGATCGGACCCCTGAAATTGCCATTTTTTTGGGACCAGTGACATTACTACAGTAATCAGTGCTAGAAATGTGCACTGTTACTGTAATAATGACACTGGCAGGGAAGGGGTTAACCCAGGGGTAATCAAAGAGTTAAGTGTGAGCCTAGGGGAGTGATTTCTAACTGTATGGGGGAGGGACTTGTGGAATCAACACAGAGACCTGTGATCCTAAACTGGAGCATCACCGTACCGGTGTTCATTCCTGAGAGAACAACGGTCTGCTGTGTTTACAAGAGCAGACCGTCGTCGTCTCTCCATGGGGAGCGATCGTGGGTGTCCAGCAGCAATTGTGGCGGCTGGCTCTGTGGATCGGCTTCTCCACTGCCTAATGGGAGCGGGCGCGACTCCGGCGCGTGCGCTACCAGCAACCTTCGCGCAGCCGAGCCAGCTTGCCACAGTATTTGGTTTAAAAATCATTGTTTTTTTTTATCCACCCAGGTGTTCCATCTTATGGGCAGTACTTCTGCATAGCAGCACTAGGGTTGTCGGTTTGAATCCCAACCAGGACACCACCTGGCTGGAGTTTGCATGGGTTTCCTCCGGGTTCCTCCCACACTCCAAAGACATGCTGGTAGGTTAACTGGCTCCTCTCTAAATTGGCCCTAGTATGAATGAGTTGGAGACCTTAGATTGTGAGCTCCAGGACTGCTGTGTGTATGTATGTGTATGTATACGCCACTACCGACCGAATGGATTCCATCCAAAACTTCTGCACACACACAAAGCGGTTCAGCAATTTGAGATCCAGAATTGGACGCACCTTGCCCTCCTTCCTGGGCACAGTGAACAGGTTTGAGTAAAAACCTCAAAACCTGTCCTGCTGAGGAACCGGGACGATTACGCCCTGTGCAAGGAGATCCTGCACCGCCTCCCTGAGATCTGTCAAACAATCCAAAGACAGACAGAGATTTGATGGAAAGAACCTGTCTGCTGGGGGAGACCCAAATTCAATCTTGTACCCTGTATGAATCAGTTCGTAAACCCATTTGTCTTGAATCAGAGATGTCCAAGGTTCCTGAAAGTAACACAGACGTTCCCCTACCCCTGAACCAGGTGAGGGCGTCCCGTCATGCAGAGGAGGATTTATCCGCCGCACCGGCTCTGAACGGTTTGCCTTTTTCCTGCGCACCGGAGGCACGAAAAAGCCCTCTATGAGCCTTGAAGGAAGGCCCCCACTTGTTGCGAGGTGCCTTACCTTTCACAGATTGGGGGAGAAGAGTACTCTTACCTCCCGTTAGACCCTTGATTAACTCATCCAAGGAGTCACCAAACAGACATTCACCTAAAAAGGGAAGATCCGTTATGGCCTTCTTAGAAGCCTGGTCAGCCGACCAGCTCTTCAGCCACACCATGCGGCGTATGGCGATCCCCACCGCAGATACTCTGGCAACCAGAGGAGCGGCGTCCAGGGCCACATCACACAGGTACACCATGGCCTGGGCCATCTGATCCGTGAGCTCATTTAGAATAGGAGGAACCAACTCAGCATTCAAGTGCGGAGGCGAAAACAGGTTTTAGAAGTGAACCCGCCAATAAGTGCAGGTGGTGGGAAAGGGATTCAATTCGCCTGTCCACCGGGTCCTTAAACACCGGGGAGTCTTCAACAGGCACCACAGTAGATTTATTCAACCGGTAAACAGTGTGATCCACCTTAGGTGGCACTGTCCAACGATTGGAAACTGAGTCTGCAAAGGGGTAAAGGCGCTGAAAGTGCTTGGGCACCACCAGCATGTGCTTAATGCGCCGCCATTGCTCATTCACAATATCGTGAAATTCCTCGGGACATGGAAAAACCTGACCCGACTTCTGGGCTTTGCAGGAGCTGAAGACAACCCGCTTTCCTGACTGTGTGGGCTCATCATCCAGATCCAACCTTTCCATTACTGAACGAATCCGTGCTTCCACCAGAGCGCGTTCCCTGCGCCACAGCTGAGGACTCATCCTCCTCACCATCTGACTGAGGACAGGGATCCCTCGGGGATGGTAATGTCCGTGGCAACCACATCAGGCTCTGATTCAGAAGACAGAGGGCTGCAGGTTGTGCACCAGGGTCGTATGCAGAGAAATAAAGAATAGCTGTGGGCAAACTATTAAAAACAATGCTCAAATGCATACATGTCAATTGGTTGGCCTGCTAGAATGTTTGAATTTCTGTTAATCACTTTTGAGATCACATGGCATAGCCTTGAGGCTGACACCAATATTCACTGCTGCAGATTTGCGGCTTTTTATTAGACTAGGAATAAGTGTCACAACAACGATCCTCTGAGCTTTCCTCAGGTAACCAGCCATAAAAGAGAAAAAAAAAAAAAAAAAAAGAAAAAAAAAAAAAAGAAAACCTGTCAAGATGAATTACAAAAGAGTTTTCCTAATTTGCAATGAGAGCGAGACATTTATGACATCCCAATAAGAGATGTTGGCCTTTCCCGAGTTATCTTTTCCTGGACTACAGAATATGTTTTCCTCCCCATAAGGGAAAGGTGTTCTGTAGTCCAGCAGGTGAGAATTGAGTAAGGGCTAACAACATTGTTTGCAATGTCAGTGCAGCAGAGGTTGTGTGTGGCCAGCTTAACAGCTTAATGCAGGAAGTTTTTTGAGCTCACTGGATTTCCGGCAGATCAACCAGGTATTTTTCTGTGTTTCCAGCATTCTTAACCCCTTAATACCTAAGCCTTTTTCTGATATTTGTTGCTTACAAGTTAAAAACTGTATTTTTTGCTAGAAAATTCCTTAGAACCCCAAACATTATTTATTTTTAGGATAGATAGATAGATAGATAGATAGATAGATAGATAGATAGATAGATAGATAGATAGATATGAATTTTAAAAAAAAGAAAAAAAAAAAAAAAAAAACTTCGATACCGAACATGTCATGCTTTAAGATTGCGCACACTTGTGTAATGGCGACAAACTACAGTACTTAAAAATCTCCATAGGCGACATTTAAAAAATTTCCACAGGTTACCAGTTTATAGTGACAGAGGAGGTCTTGTGCTAGAATTATTGCTCTCGCTCTAACGATCGCAACAATACCTCACATGTGTGGTCTGAACACCATTTACATTTGCAGTCGCGACTTGCATATGTGTTCGCTTCTGCGTGCAAGCACGGAGGGATGGAGCACTTTCAATTTTTTTTCTTATTTTATTTATTTTTACACTGTCCCTTTGAAAAAAAAACATTTCTGATCACTTTTTGCTGTCAGAAGTAATGTAAACATCCCTAGTAACAGTAATAGGCAGTGACAGGAACTCCGAGTACCGATAACTTTGCAGTGAGATTGGAGCCCATACAAAATTAATAGGCTCAAATCGCACTGCAAAGAATCATATGTGATATGAACAGGAACGCAGTAAGATTCCTGTCTGAAGCGCATGTGGCTACCCCAATGCTCCACTGTGACCCAGGCTGCAATCACTTGGTCAAGCCTGGGTTCACACAGGAGCAGTGCGAGAAACCGCATGTAATACGGACAGGAATCACACCAGATTCTTGTTCAAATTGCATGCGATTCTACGCAGTGCGTCTTGAGCCCTTTCATTTTGTATGGACACAAATCGCACCGCAAAGGTATCGGTTCCAGGTTTTGGAGCATTTTTACGAGTATGCGTGAAAATAATCAGTATCGGCTCAACCCCACTGTTTGCAAGCAATTGTTCAAAACACGCATTGTGTCACCCTGACTGGATCACACTACGGCTCATTTCAGGAAACTTACAGATAGATGTTGTCGAAGGTGCCATCTTTTTCACAAATGTTTAAGACGTGATTTAGCATCTTTGTGCCTAGAAAGACAAAATATTTTAAATCGGACAAAAACCCTCCCCCCCCCAAAAAACGTTAATTTTAAAAAGCAGCCGCACAGAAAATGCTCCCTGATGATTCAAGAGCTCCAGCACTGACCTGTCTGAAGGGGGGGGGGTTCGTGTGATGGACATCTGCAGCTGACTGATGACTTCACCCCCTCGGTTTAAATAAATTTGTTATGAGAACATCTGCAAACAGCACACCTGACTGGCCCACAGTGCTGCAGCTCCCTCTCTAAAATTTGAATACATCAAGATATATAGGTGTGTGTGTGTGTGTGTGTGTGTATAATAATTATATATATATATATACACATACACATACATACACACACACACACACACACAGTCCGGTCCATAAATATTGGGACATCGAGACAATTCTAATCTTTTTGGCTCTATACACCACCACAATGGATTTGAAACAAAACAAACAAGATGTGCTTTAACTGCAGACTTTCAGCTTTAATTTGAGGGTATTTACATCCAAATCAGGTGATCGGTGAAGGAATTACAACAGTTTGTATTTGTGCCTCCCACTTTTTAAAGGGACCAAAATAGTAATGGGACAGATTAACAATCCTAAATCAAACTTTTACTTTTTAATACTTGGTTGCAAATCCTTTGCAGTCAATTACATCCTGAAGTCTGGAACGCATAGACATCACCAGGCGCTGGGTTTCATCCCTGGTGATGCTCTGCCAGGCCTCTACTGCAACTGTCTTCAGTTCCTGCTTGTTCTTGGGGCATTTTCCCTTCAGTTTTGTCTTCAGCAAGTGAAATGCATGCTCAATGGGATTCAGGTCAGGTGATTGACTTGGCCATTACATAACATTCCACTTCTTTCCCTTAAAAAACTCTTTGGTTGCTTTCGCAGTATGCTTCGGGTCATTATCCATCTGCACTGTGAAGCGCCGTCCAATGAGTTCTGAAGCATTTGGCTGAATATGAGCAGATAATATTGCCCGAAACACTTCAGAATTCATCCTGCTGCTTTTGTCAGCAGTCACATCATCACTAAATACAAGAGAACCAGTTCCATTGGCAGCCATACATGCCCACGCCAGGACACTACCACCACCATGCTTCACTGATGAGGTGGTATGCTTTGGATCATGAGCAGTTCCTTTCCTTCTCCATACTCTTCTCTTCCCATCACTCTGGTACAAGTTCATCTTGGTCTCATCTGTCCATAGGATGTTGTTCCAGAACTGTGAAGGCTTTTTTAGATGTTGTTTGGCAAACTCTAATCTGGCCTTCCTGTTTTTGAGGCTCACCAATGGTTTACATCTTGTGGTGAACCCTCTGTATTCACTCTGGTGAAGTCTTCTCTTGATTGTTGACTTTGACACACATACACCTACCTCCTGGAGAGTGATCTTTATCTGGCCAACTTGTGAAGGGTGTTTTCTTCACCAAGGGAAAGAATTCTTCGGTCATCCACCACAGTTGTTTTCCATGGTCTTCCCGGGCTTTTGGTGTTGCTGAGCTCACCGGTGCGTTCTTTCTTTTTAAGGATGTTCCAAACAGTTGATTTGGCCACACCTAATGTTTTTGCTATCTCTCTGATGGGTTTGTTTTGTTTTTTCAGCCTAATGATGGCTTGCTTCACTGATAGTTTAGTTCTGTGTCACCAATGTTGTATTTTTAGTTCCTTTTATCATCATGTAGATAGCTTCCGGTGTGTGAATTATTTGTATTTTATGCATTTTATTAGTTCTAATAGCATCTTTCCATCTGTATACAGCATATTGTATTATTAGCCAATCAGTGGCCTTTAGGACCCAGTTATGTGCAATCAGTGGCCTTTAGGACCCAGTTATTGTGCACTAGCATCTCCCCTATATCTTCCCTTGTCTAAGATGCCGCCATTGAGGCCTGAGGAAGGAGCGCATGCTCCGCAAACGTGTCGCCGCCTGCATCATCACGTCACGTCCGGGAAGTGACGTCGGAGAGTGCCCCTGCGTTCCAGCTACCAGGAAGCGCCGACATCCATCAGCTGCTACCGAGTGCCTGAGACCGTCGGAGCCATCCTGAATCACTACCTTAACGGACCATTGACATTGTTATATGATGCTCCCTTTACATACTTGTTTGTGAGTATATTGGTGTTTGATTATTATTTAAATTAAAACCTTCTTACTGCACTTAGAGTGGCGCCTGTCTTCCTTTACTGCTTCACTGATAGTGACAGCTCTTTGGATCTCATATTGAGAGTTGACAGCAACAGATTCCAAATGCAAACGGTTCAGGCTGGTGGTGGTGTAATCATGCTGGGGATATTTTCTTGGCACACTTTGGGCCCCTTAGTACCAATTGAGAATCGTTTATACACTATGGCCTACCCGAGTACTGTTGCGGACCATGTCCATCCCTTTATGACTACAGTGTCCCCATCTTCTGATGGCTCCTCCCAGCAGGATAATGCACAATGTCCCAAAGCTCCAATCAACTCACCACTGGTTTCTTCACCATGACAATGAGATCACTGTCCTCCAATACTCCAACCTGAGTATTGTTGCTGACCATGTCCATCCCTTTATGACTACAGTGTCCCCATCTTCTGATGGCTCCTCCCAGCAGGATAATGCACCATGTCACAAAGCTCCAATCATCTCACCACTGGTTTCTTCACCATGACAATGAGGTCACTGTCCTCCAATGGACTCCACACTCACCACATCTCATCCAATAGAGAACCTTTGGGATGTGGTGGAACAGAAGATTGGCATCATGGATGTGCAGCCGACAAATCTGCAGCAACTGTGTGATGCTATCATGTCACTATGGAGCAAAATCTCTGAGGAATGTTTCCAACACCTTGTAGAATCTATGCCATGATGAATGGAGTTAAAAGGGGGTCCAACACGGTACTAGGAAGATGTACCCCTAAAGAAGTGGCCGGTGAGTGCATATTAATTTAATTTTTTTGCATCTCGTGTGGTGGGATCGTAGAATTATTCAGATAAAAAAAAAAAAAACTTTATACTGTGCAATTTGTTTTCTTTTGTGCGAAATAAGTTTTTACCCCCCAAACGTTGAGTATACCTACCTATTCCTAGCCTGCGGTACGGTGCCAAGCACCCCAGGGTCATGATGTATAATCTCTTCTGATTCTGGGAGTGATCCACCCTACAGCATACGGCTCCCACTGCAATGTCGTTGAAATAAGCTGCAAAAGAAAAGACAGGTCCATGAGGCCCAAATAACTTTAATAATAAATTAACCTTATTTTAAGTTTTACTGAAATTTTGAGTTTCATAGACCTTTGCGGTAATATCGTATTGGAGCTACGAGGATTTTTTTTTTCTCTAGGGCAGGGATATCCAACTCAATTTCATTGCACCAGCATTGTGGTTGTCCTCAAAGGGTCGGTGGTAACTGTAAAGACTATGAAAATGTTGCTACACTTTATCATATTAAATAATTGCCTCTGCATTCCATTATTACTGGTTTTAGTAAGAACTAAAGGCTTAACACTGTAGAGGACAGGAGCATACTGGCAGAAATGAAGAACTCCGCAGCTGTACAGAGAAGCTCAGGATCTGTAGGAGGAGATCTGTCCTCCTCTCTGCTGCGAACTGCTGAGACAAGGTAGGGGCAGAGATGAGGGGGATGCTGCAGCTGCGAAGGGCCACATGAAATGGCCTAGAGAGAAGGATGGGGCAATCAGACACGTGCTCTATCGCCTCGTTTCCACTGAGCAATACAGTTTGGGTCGGTACGCAATTTTTTGCCATTTCCAGTGTCAAAATTTGTGAATGGTACCCCAATTCTGAACTGTATCCCTTTTTTGGGATCCTTTTTTTGATGTACCAAGCACAATATTACCGTACCAACAGGGTGGAGCTACACTGTTGAGGTACTGTTGAGCTGGGGTACTGCTGGCGGTGGAAACGCAAGCCTGATCAAGTGGCACTTTTCCACTGCATGGTATGGCTCGGTGGTGTTGCAAATCCAATGACGGTGACAATTCTCTGACCAATCAGTGTGCTAGTAGTGACGACCAATAAGGCTGCATGTGAAGGATTGTGGGATTTGGTATAGGTACGGGCACGCTTGGAACCCCAACCGAGGTGTACCGAGCCGTACCATGTAGTGGAAAAGCGCCGCCGTACCAAACACGTACCATGCCATACCATGCAGTGGAAAAGCACCAAAGCGAGCCGTACCATGCAGTGGAAAAAACGCCAAAGCGAGCCGTACCATGCAGGAGAAAAGCGCCAAAGCGAGCCGTACCTGGCAGGAGAAAAGCGCCAAAGCGAGCCATACCATGCAGGAGAAAAGCGCCGCCGTACCAAACCGTACCATGCAGTGGAAAAGCGCCAAAGTCAGCCGTACCATGCAGTGGAAAAGCGCCAAAGCGAGCCGTACCATGCAGGAGAAAAGCGCCAAAGCGAGCGGTACCATGCAGGAGAAAAGCGCCGCCGTACCAAACACGTACCATACCGTACCATGCAGTGGAAAAGTGCCAAAGCGAGCCGTACCATGCAGGAGAAAAGCGCCAAAGCGAGCCGTACCATGCAGTAGAAAAGCGCCAAAGCGAAGCCGTACCATGCAGTGGAAAAGCGCCAAAAGCGAGCCGTACCATGCAGTGGAAAAGCGCCAAAGCGAGCCGTACCATGCAGTAGAAAAGCGAGCCGTACCATGCAGTGGAAAAAACGCCAAAGCGAGCCGTACCATGCAGGAGAAAAGCGCCAAAGCGAGCCGTACCTGGCAGGAGAAAAGCGCCAAAGCGAGCCATACCATGCAGGAGAAAAGCGCCGCCGTACCAAACCGTACCATGCAGTGGAAAAGCGCCAAAGTCAGCCGTACCATGCAGCGGAAAAAAACGCCAAAGTGAGCCGTACCATGCAGTGGAAAAGCGCCAAAGCGAGCCGTACCATGCAGGAGAAAAGCGCCAAAGCGAGCGGTACCATGCAGGAGAAAAGCGCCGCCGTACCAAACACGTACCATACCGTACCATGCAGTGGAAAAGTGCCAAAGCGAGCCGTACCATGCAGGAGAAAAGCGCCAAAGCGAGCCGTACCATGCAGTAGAAAAGCGCCAAAGCGAAGCCGTACCATGCAGGAGAAAAGCGCCAAAGCGAAGCCGTACCATGCAATAGAAAAGCGCCAAAGCGAAGCCGTACCATGCAATAGAAAAGCGCCAAAGCGAGCCGTACCATGCAGTAGAAAAGCGCCAAAGCGAGCCGTACCATGCAGTGGAAAAGCGCCAAAAGCGAGCCGTACCATGCAGTGGAAAAGCGAGCCGTACCATGCAGGAGAAAAGCGTCAAAGTGAGCCGTACCATGCAGGAGAAAAGCATCAAAGCGAGCCGTAGCATGCAGTGGAAAAGCACCAAAGCGAGCCGTACCAGGCAGTGGAAAAGCACCAAAGCGAGCCGTACCATGCAGTGGAAAAGCACCAAAGTGAGCCGTATAAGGCAGTGGAAAAGCGCCAAAGCGAGCCGTACCATGCAGTGGAAAAAACGCCAAAGCGAGCCGTACCATGCAGGAGAAAAGCACCAAAGCGAGCCGTACCATGCAGGAGAAAAGCGCCGCCGTACCAAACACGTACCATGCAGTGGAAAAGCGCCAAAGCGAGCCGTACCATGCAGTGGAAAAGCGCCAAAGCGAGCCGTACCATGCAGTTGAAAAGCGCCAAAGCGAGCCGTACCATGCAGTTGAAAAGCGCCAAAGTGACCCGTACTATGAAGTAGAAAAGCGCCAAAGCAAGCCGTACCATGCAGTGGAAAAGCGCCAAAGTGACCCGTACTATGAAGTAGAAAAGCGCCAAAGCGAGCCGTACCATGCAGTGGAAAAGCGCCAAAGCGAGCCGTACCAGGCAGTGGAAAAGCGCCAACTTGAGCCATACCAGGCAGTGGAAAAGCGCCAATGTGACCCGTACTATGAAGTAGAAAAGCGCCAAAGTGAGCCGTACCATGCAGTGGAAAAGCGCCAAAGCGAGCCGTACCATGCAGTGGAAAAGCGCCAACTCGAGCCGTACCAGGCAGTGGAAAAGCGCCAAAGCGAGCCGTACCAGGCAGTGGAAAAGCGCCAAAGCGAGCCGTACCATGCAGTGGAAAAGCGCCAAAGCGAGCCGTACCATGCAGTGGAAAAGCGCCAAAGCGAGCCGTACCATGCAATGGAAAAGCACCTTAAGTGTACCGTACTGAACTGTACTGAACCGTACCGCTCAGTGGAAACGAGGCATAAGGTGTCTACTTTCAGAAAATATATAATGTTTTAGGGTTTTATGTAATCTTCAGGGATTAAAAAAAAAAAAATGTCTCTGGCAGCGAAAAAGGGTACAGCACAGATGAAGACGAATTTCGTCACGTACCAAGTTTTGCAAGCTCCCCGACCTCCAAGACATCCTTGTAGAATTTGTCATTGTAGCTGACTGGGAAGATGACCTGGTTCAGCCTTTTCAACTGTTTTATGTTGTGTGGAGTCACATCCCCCAGCTCGATCCGGCTACTGGAACAAAGCAAAACATGCTGAATTATCACTCCACAGACAGAAGCCTAAAAAGCAAAGCTACACAATGGAATAGAAAAAAGCGAATGACTTCAGAGGACCGGGGGCACACGTTCCGGTCACGCACCAAACCCAGGGCCTGCTCTCATTTGTGTGCTGTGATAACATACAATAAAAACCTGCACTTGTGTAAATTTATATAAAAAACTTATAATTTACAAACAGTAAATGCAATTTAGTCAAGTAACAATAAAAATATATAAAAATAAAATAAAAATCACATTGCTCAAGGCCTCTATTTAAAAAAGTAGAAGTTCCAAAGCATCTGGGGTGCCAAAAGGTTCGCCATCACTGCCATAACTACTGTAGTTTGTTGCCATTCCACGAGCGTGCGCAATTTTATAGTGTGACATGTTTGGTATCCATTTACTCACTGTAAAAAAATGGGGTATATATATATATATATATATATATATATATATATATATATATATATATATATATATATATATATATAGTGTTTGTTTTTTTAAAGTCATTAAAAGTGTATTTTATCCCAAAAAAAAAAAAAAATTGCATTTGCAAAACTGTTCTGCAAATATGGTGACAAAGAATAATGCAAATGCAAAAGAAAAATGTATGTTTGGGTGTTAGAAGTAATTTTCTAGCAACAAAAAAACGGATTTAAACTTGTATACAAAAAGTGACAGTGGTCAGCAAGTGGTTAAAGTACATACAATTAGCACATAATATTCATTTAAAGTGCACTATAAAAAAGATATATCAAAATCAAATTTAAAATATATATATATATATATATATATATATATATATATATATATATATATATATATATATATATATATATATAAAGATACTCTATTGAATAAAACGCGTCGCAGTGAAGACTCTGGGTTGACGTCATGTCGCTGCACGATCCTAATCGGCAGCAGCTCCAGATGTAAGTCGTCAGTATTTTTTAGCCTTCGTTTACCTGTTTTACATGGATGCACCGTTATGCGATTTCATTTAAAAAATACTACGCTCTTCCTACCACAGCTCAGACTACAAATCTAGATCTTGTATTTTTTATATACACAAGGCTTCCTCTGATTGGATGAGGTGGGTGGGCGATGTCATGATTTCCCTCTCAGCCAATCAGAGAAAGCCTTGCATTAATAGAAACACAAGGCTTCTCTTGAATGGTGGAGATGCATTCAATCTGACTCTATTTAGTTACAGTAGCAGATAGGAAGCTGCCCATACAGCTCCTGGAACACAGTGCTGCATACTGTATATAGCTAATGCTATGCTAGTATATTAACCGCTTGCCGACCGCCGCACGACTATTTACTGCGGCGGTCAGCCCCTCACAGGCAAAGTGACGTAGTACTACGTCGCTAGCCTGTGAGGGTCTAGGGAGCGAGCGCGCGCTCCTGCGCGGTCATGGACCCCCCTACCGCATGTGTTACTGGCGAACCTGATGTCCGCCGGTCACTCGGCGATCGTCGCTGCAGAGGGAGAAAGGCAGGCGGCTGATGTAAACAAGCCGCCTGTCATTCTCCACTGTGTAGAAATAGTGATCATACGGTTCTACTATGTAGGACCGTTGATCACCGTTCCTACAGCACAAGCCACAGCCAATCACAGTTAGAATCACGCCCCTAGGGACACACACAGCCCCTCCCTCTCAAAAAAAAGTTAACCCCTTCACTGCCAGTGTCATTTTTACAGTAACAGTGCATATGTATAGCACTGATTACTGTAGTAATGTCACTGGTACCCCCAAAAGTGTCAAAAATGTCAGTCAAGGGTCCGATCTGTCCGCTGCAATGTCGCAGTACCGCAAAAAAAAAAAAAAAAAATCGCAGATCGCCATTACGCATTAAGAAAAAAAAAAAGACAAAAATCTTTCCCTTAGTTAGTAAACGCGATAACTTTTGCGCAAACCAATCAAAATACGTTTTTTGCGATTTTTTTTACCAAACATATGTAGCATAAAATAAATTGTCCGAAAATGTTAAAAAATTTTGATTTTTAAATATTTTTTTTGGGGAATTGCATATAAAAAAAATGTGAAAAATATTGTTATTTTTGCAAAATTGACGCTCTTTTTTTGTTTATAGCGCAAAAAGTAAAAATCGCACAGGTGATCAAATACCACCAAAAGAAATCTCTGTTTGTGGGGAAAAAAGGACGTCAAATTCGTTTAGGTACAGTGTCGCACGACCGCGCAATTGTCTGTTAAAATCACGCAGTGCCGAATCGCAAAATAGGCCCTGGTCAGGAAGGGGGTAAAATCTTCCAGGGCTTAAGTGGTTAAACACCGACCAGGAAAAGAGCAAGAGCACAGATCAGAATGCAGGCAGCGTGCGATCTGAGGACCTGCTCACATTTTCCCATGTGGCTGCGTCTGTGCAGCTGAGGAGTCTACATCCACCTCTATAGGCTGCCCGCACGCAGTCTGGAGCAGAGTTAGGTGCAATCACATAGAAAGCCTGCATGCAGAGGGGGTGTCAGCGCCCGTCTGAACGAAGCCTAGAAAGAATAAAGCGCCATTAGTAGGAAAAACTCACAATGAAACCGCAATACGCAAACATCCAACGCTGAACCCAATAGTTATCCCTCGTATAAGGAAACGGTTTCATTTTGGCTACAGAGTGCTGTTATAATTACATAATAAAAATTCCATTGCACGGAGCAAGTATAAAAACTTTTTATTTCTCTTTAAATATTTATTTAAAAACTACTTTACCACTTGACCTCCGGAACATTTACCATTCCCCCCCCCTTCATGACCAGGCCGGTTTTAACTTTTTACTGCTGTAATTTAACTGACAATTGTGTGGTCATGCGACGCAGTATCCAAATAAAATTCACAGAAATTTTCTTTTTTTTTTTTTTTTAACAAATAAAGCTTTCTTTTGGTTGTATTTGATCACCGCTGTTTTTTATTTTTTGTGCTATAGACAAAAAAAAAAAAAAAAAGACAACATTTTGAAAAAGTACAATATTTTTTTTACTTTCTGCTATAAAAATATTCAAAAAACAGTTAGAAAAAAAAAAAAAAAAAAACCACAAAACAAAATTTCTGCATAAATTTAGGCCAATATGTTTTCTGCTATATATGTTTTGATAAAAATCCCATCAAGCGTCTATTAATTGGTTTGTGCAAAAATCCATTTTTTTTTTTTATTTTATTATACAGTACTAGTAATGGCAGCAATCAGCAACGTATAGCGGGACTGCAATAGTATGGCGGGCATTCTGACACTTTGTGGGAACCAGTGACACTAATACAATGATCAGTGCTAAAAATATAAAGTCACTGTACTAATGACACTGGCTGGGAAGGAGAAAAACCAGGGGGGGGGGGGGGGTCTCAAACTGGCACAGGCCTCCAGCTGTTGCAGAACTACAAGTCCCATCATGCCTCTGCTTATGGGAGTCATGCTTGTAACTGTAGGCCTTGCAAAGCCTCATGGGAATTGTAGTTCTGCAACAGCTGGAGGGGCCACCAGTTTGAGACCACTGGGGGTTACACATTTAGGGCAATCAAAGGGTTTAAATGTGTGCCTGTGTTTTTGTGTGTACTATATGGTACTTTTTACTAAGGGATGGGCTTTCCAGGGAAACAAAAAAATCAGCACACACGCCCCCCCGCTGACAGGACAGAACTCTGCATTGTTTACATAGACAGAGTTCAGTCAGGTCTTCCTCCTCAGTGATCACCAGGTGCCAGTGGTCATCCATTGGCTGACACCCACTGATCAGGCACTCACCCCTACCTGGAAGAGCAGAATTTTATAATTATATATATATATATATATACACACACACATATACATACACACACACACACACACACACACACACACACACACACACACAT